>NW_024526600.1:2673985-3151417 GCF_017590135.1 Pyrgilauda ruficollis
CACACTTCCCCCAGAACAGGAGAAATTCAAGTACCCACACCCAAAGTGTTACTGCAATGTACACCACTGTTAGCACTCCCAGCAGCAGGCAAAGCACTGGATGGGGGGACAAGGAGCTGCCAATCCACTGTAGATGGCTCCTCTTCAGATGATACAGTGCCAGAAAGCAAGGGCATATTGGAAGCTCCTGGTCTTAAACCCATCTTTAACTTTCTCATTTGTAGGAGTATCTTCACAGAAAGCTACTCCTGGTATTCAGCTCAAGACTTATGCTCTAAAGCCAGACTTGGCACATTATGTAAATATTGCTGTTCTCTGCACTGGCTCCTGATCCACACCTCATGAAAGTACAGAAGCAAGCTGATAATTCCTTATTTGAGCCTGAGAAGAACAAGAGACTGATGACAAAATAAACAGGCACAAACAGGCATTCAGCAGCCTGTTTGCTACCCTATTTCAGACTGAAATAGATAATAGGGCACCTTTTCTGATACCAGCGTAAGTACTCGTGAGTCCATTCCTCTTCTTCCTGTGGCGATACAACCAGATGCTGAAGACCATGAGGATAATCCAACAGGCTGCACCAATTCCAGCAATAAAGGCAGGCTGCTTCACTACATCAGAAATCTGCTGGGCTAAACTGACTTGATCTTCTGAGGACACGGGGTTTCCATGAGAATCTGAAACAGAAGACACCAATAACAGCCAATTAATTTGAATGAACAGCTGTAAAAGGCAGCATGAAAAGAGCTGACATAACTGCAGTCCAGTTTCTCAAGGTAAAATCCTTACGACTGCTCTTCAAAATCTCACCTCTACAGGTCTAGACAAAAATGGTTTGCTTTCTGTATAAAACAGGTACCTCCAGTATCACTGACTTTTGTTTGCTTGCAAAAGCTGCTAAAATCAGGCTACCAGGTATACAAATAGAAAGGCTCCTAAATTACAAACCTGTGGACTGCTATTTTTTATTTTTCTTTCATTTTAAAAAAGCAACATCAGCTCCAGAAAATTATTCAGAAAATCAGCAAAAAACACACCAAGTGAGAAAAAGTTCTAGTACAAAACACGAGTAGCAATGTGAATGAGTACAAGTCAGCTCCCCAAATGTCCACTCTCAGAACTGACAATTAGTTACAAATTTAAACTATATTCACATGAAGTTGGTGTTGAGGAAGATATTTTAATCTAGCAGTTCTTGAGAGATTACCTAAATCTTGTATTACACAGTCTAATGTACTGCTTGCACTCTCTCAGCCTCTCACTTTGACTTCAATTAAAAATAAGACTGAATATTTAAAAGTATGTAGAAAAGTAAAACTACAAAATAACCAATCCTGCCCCCTTAAATACAGATGAAAAAGCTAAAGGATAACTAAAAAATGATTTATGAATTGCTAAAACCAGCCAAGGAGTCTCATTAGTAACGAATAAGCAGTTCTTTTCAAAACCAGTTTAGCCTTAAATACCCCACATAAAAATAAAGAACATGTACTTTTCTACAGGCTATTAATTAATTTATTTTTTTTATAGAGATAGCACCTTTAAGAATGTCTTTTCTGCTCTTTCTGTACTGAACTTTTGCAGGAACCTTCTGGGAACTGCAGTAAGAAGACCCAGTTAGTGACCAAACTTTCTGACTGAATGAAGCGACTCAAAGCCAAAATACTGCCTGATGCCTTAGCACCACAGCGAGTGCTCACTGGAAATTTCATTACTGCACAGGGCATGGGCAAGAATTCAAAGTCTTTACTCAGAGCGGATATTGCTTTACACATTCCACAGTTTGGTCTTTGAAATACCCACTTTCACTCCCGTAGAAATCCAAGAGATAAGTGCTTTATACTATTGGTAAGGACATCAAATTCAGAATGAGAGATTAGTGTTTTAAGGAGAAAGGTGCTGTTATTAATTATATTAATATGAGCTATATAAGAAATGAAAACCTATTTGCTTAAAACAGTATCTTTTCTTTATGAAGTAAGCAGTGAATAGATTTTTTTTTTATGATGACAACTTGCATTATGCCAAAATAAGCCTACATAAAATATAAGAAACTGAAATACAAACAAGAGATAAAATCACAACAAATTATTTCCTCTGGAAAAGGAAAACTTTTTGAATGGAAAAGATTAAATTGGTAACAGCTTCTCCCAGTGAAGGATTCCAGATTCCAGTTTTTGCAACCTTGAAGTCAAATATCTATTTTGCTGAGAAATCACCCCCACCCTTGACTGCTACCTTATTGGAAATTTTATTTCATATTTCAGCTCTCTTTATCTTCTATGATCTTAAGTGCACTGCCTAGCCTGAAAGTTCACCAGGCAGACTCATTCTTTTCTTACTAATACACTCTTTGTGTCTGCTGGGTTTATGGATTTCACGCCTATTTGTGCAAGGTTAAGATGGGTTGCTTCAGATTTTATGGAGACAGCCAAGTGAAGTTCCACACAAGTGGCCAGATGGGCTTAAATGTACAAAGTACACTGTGACCAATGAATTAAAGCTGTCATCTCATCTTTTGTCTCTCTGCAGCTGAGGCCATATTAAGATATGAAAACTCGCATCATCAGTCTCCTTTTCAAAATGAGTAATTTCTGTGTTTTTAAACTGCTACAATCCCTTATACAACTTAATGGAATAGAATAAAACATTTATGGAGAGCCTCTGGTCCTGAATAAATAAGAGTGATAAATATTTTTTTGTCTCATCCTTAAAATAGATATTTTAAAACAAAAAATCCAGGAGAAAAAATAACCACAAACTCAAAAACTAAATAAGAATATTTTCTAAACACGTCAACAATTCAGTCATACAGAAACACAGCACTTTTATACTTTTATATAAAAGTATAAAAGCACAAACAGTTTGCATTGCTCGGTCAACATGTGTCTGTATATTATAAAATCCTGAAGAATATTTGATTGTTTATTATCCTCATTTTCATTTGACATTAATTTCATGCTATTATTTTACTTGCAAGCGTAAGAACAGCATAATAATGAACTTTCTTTTAAGAAATTAGGCCACTGGCACATTGAATATGGGGGGACTGTTAGAGCTATTACATAAGCTGGTATATACCTATGCAGATGGGAAAGAGAAAAATGCATCTATGTTCACATATAGTCAAATAAACAGCATAAGAGGAGATGAAAGGGCTTTCAAGAGGTCACATTTGACTACAACCTACTCCTCTTGTAATTCAAAAATAGAAGGCAAGCGAAATATAAAGAGAATGAAATTTAGTGACCTCCTCATCACTAAACACTTACAGGAACATTATGTTAGAAGCCTTTCTTTGAGAAGGGCATCTTCTCTCTCCCTAATAGCCCAGTGAGATCCTGAATGATCAGTCTTGGAAATAACACTTGAACTAAAAAAAAACCAAAAACCAAAACCTACTTTTTTTTCATCCCAGGAAATTTCTGGAACTTTGACTGATATAGAAATGGTTCATAATGAACATTCCTGTTCCTGCTTGCACTCTTCAGGGAGATGTGCCAGAACAATAAGGGAACATAAACATTCTATGGCAAAGTGCATCCTACTGCCAGAGCAGCAGCCGCAGCATTTAATGTACTTGGAAATGCCTCAGAGTTGTTGGAGCAGGCTGATCCCACAGCTCCCTGAAACCAGCATATTATCACAGTGACTCATCCCTTCTTCTACCCCAAGATAAGAACTTGCTTTTTAATCTCAGATAATGCTGCTGTGGCTATTGCTCACAAGCTACTTGATTTGAACGTCTTGAAGCTCCAAGTTTCAAACTTCAGTGGAAACTAATTAGAATTTACATAGAGAACTGGAACCTCTAATCCTCTAATGTTAAATATTAATATAAATAATAATAATGTGAAAGCTAACATTTAAGTTGCTAAATGATAAAAAAATGATTAATATCCATTTATGACTGGAATGCCAAAGATTCAAAAAGGACAGGAAATTCCAGGCTCACAGGTGTGCAAGTAACTTAACTTTACCTTGTACAAGTATAACCCATGGTACTCTTCCATATGTATGTCTCATTCAGTATTAAAAACGTACAAACATTGAGCAGGAATATCTAAATGGTGTTGACATTGTCAATTCTGACAATTAAAAAATTTGCAAAACACCTGAAACCTGTAACATATTGTTTATCTCAAATATATGTGCATGATGTAATATGAAAATTATTTGGTGAAATATTACCAAGGTTAGAATATGTTATTTTGTCTCCTTTCTAGATGTATGTTTCCCAAACTGATAAAATATCAGTTGTGCACTTCAGTCTTTTAACATACAGCTTGAGGCGACAGCACCAAACTGATTTGAAAGGGTTTGCTGTGAGAGGTATAAATAAAGATTACTTTCTTAGGTTGTTTGCAGACCACAAACAAAAATATCAACAAAAAACCCCTCACAACTATCACACTCCAAGTACCTTAAGGGCTGACAGAATAATAACCTGAAGACATGCTAGCTAGTTCACAAATCACATCTCCTAAATGAAGTAGTTAGAATAATAAAGATTCAATGAGACTTTCTTGTGTTTTGTACACTTGAGACATCCTCTGGTTAAATAATGCACTCAATATTTACAGTAATTGTGCAGCCATCTCTTAATAAATAACTGCATACCATATATTCACACAAATTATGTGTTTAAGAGTAACATTAACTGCAGTTGTGGGCCTTCTCAGAGCTGGTACCAGAAACAACTACATCACAACATGTTCCAATGTTACTACTTATCTGTCAACAAGCACAGGTAATACTGCCAAGATACCACAGGCAGTATCCCATCACTCTACAAAAGCTAGACTACAGATCAGCAAAAAATTGCTAATTCTCATCTTTCTGTACAGAGCATTTTTGTAAACAGTGTCTTTAAGTTACATGATGTGACAAGAAAATAAAAGGTTCTATTGATCTGTGATATTGTTTCTCCACAGCACATTGTTATAGGCATAATATAGTGAGCTGTGGCTAGGTCTCATGATTTTTTTTTCCTTAACACCAAAACTTTTGCAGTCTTTCTTTCTGTAAAATATCTTTTATTTTAAAAAAAATAAACAAACATTTTTTTAACTTCTTGGAATTCCACAGAAAGCATTGAAAGATCATTCAAAAGCCAAGAAGCAAATTCAGAAGCTTCATGCAGGGTGTTTTAAGGAGACACGTAATTTTACACTGGATCTCATGATTTTATGAATAACAAGCAAGTTATTTCGTTGGCTTGTCCCTGGTGGCACGGGAAGTCTGGGGTACCACAGCTCAGTGAGCTGCTTCATGTCAGCAGAGACGTGGAAAATGAAAGAGCTTCGAGATTACAATTTGTACCTGTCTTCGTAACAGGTTAAGTGCGTGCACAAGGTCATTTATCACAGCTCAGCTGATGCATGGGACTGCGACTGCACGCCTCAGCTCCCGGGGAATCCAACGTCTCCTGTCCTCCCCTCTCCTCCTGGAAGTCTTCCCCCGGAAAGGTGAAGCTTCCTCCTGTCACACACCCGGCTGAGGCTCTGCCCAGGCATGTCCCTGAGTCACAAACCTGGGAGCATCCCACACAGCACACAGGCTCAAAGAGGAGACCCAGTCTCGCATTTTTGTGTGAAAAACACATTATAAGGAGATAGACTTTGGATTTTAATGGAAAGTTCTTATTTAAAAAATGAACCTCAGAATCACACAGTATATTCTGTTTTCACACATGGAATTCCTATTTATATTTTTTTAAATGAAGGATTGCACTAATTCAGGTATCAGGAAAAGATTTCCTGAAGGAATAGTTGGGAGCAGGGTCAGAAATATGGGAACTCGAAGCTGTCACACAGTTCTTAGAGCACATACATACAGCGTGTCAGGACTGTTTCAAACCTTCTACAAAGACCATCTTAGTTCTCTTTCCTCCCCCTCCCTGGCCTCCCTTCCCTCTCTCTGTAACAATATAATTTATTGCTGGTGAAAAGTGCCAATTGATGACATCAACAAATTAATTTTCTCTCTTCAGAAAGCTACCCAAAAAACTCTGCTCCACCCCCACGCTGGGAGCACTTCTAAGAACTAGGAATCCAATTCCTTGAGGGGGCTGGAGGAGAACTTCCATCACAGAGCAGAGTTGAATAATCTGCAGCCATTCTTCCACCTGGATGATTTAGGTCGATCTGTGCTACCAAAGAGTGCTAACACTTAAATTTAAGCACTAATTTTCAGCAGCCTCCTGCAGTTGCTGAAAGGGTTGTGGCACCATCTAGATATTTCATTGTTCTGTTTCTTGTGGCATGGATCTCCACAAGACTCCCATCTCCACATCTTTCCCATGTAACAACCAAATTATGGGATTTACTAAAATACATCTAGATTTGTCCATGCCACTTAATTAGAGGCAAGCACTGAAAGCAAACTCCAGCCATGGGGAAACATGTATTCTACCAGACTTACACATCTGAACACCTTTCAAGGCGTGGGATCACTTCTTGTTTTCTAGCATAGTGACAATAAAGGCCAGGAACCCAGAAGCAGGCAAAAACCTGACCCTGACAGTCTCATTTGCTTCTTTTTCCACTTAACAAACCACAAATTCCTTAAGTCCTATTATAAAATTCACCTTTATTTAGAATTTGCTTATCATCAGACAAGAGGGGGAAAAAAAGTGGTTATGAAGCCCTTTTTTTTGAAGAGCTGAGGTTGTACTCATAAACCTCACTAATGCAGAATTTTCAAAACCTAAGGCACATAAAATGAGCTTGATTTTGACTGGCTGTAGGAATCTGTGGATGGTAGCTGGCTATAGGGAAGAACAATCCAACAAATAACTACAGGGTTTTCCTGTAATAATTCCATATTAATGGTATATCATACAAGCTGTGTGCAATTTTATTGCAAAATCTCCATCAATGTAATTGGGAATCATATACCTGTCTAATTTAAGTAAGCTGAAGATGGCCTTCCTTTTAATACCTAAGGAAATGTAAAAGTAATTTTTCATATTAGTTGCTCTGTCTTGTTTTCACACGCTCTTAATTATAGATTTTTAAATACAGCAAGTGAAATAAGAAGGTAGATCTACTAATGATACAGAGACAGACAGGACATAAAGTCCAAAGCAACATGCTGAGCTTGCTTTCATAATTATACACTGTAATGATAAGGTATTTTGCTCCAGGCATACTATGAAGCAGCATATGACTATACTTAAAGCTATTTTAAATAATCTTCAACTAACCAATAGCAAAGATGCATTTTCCCCAGAAACATCCAGGAGCAATGTCTCTGGTTGACATTTATGACAGTGATGTTTGGTGTAAATGAGATTAGAAGGTCAAATTTCAGTAAATCATTTGTGTACGTCTTTTTTTCCTGTACTCAAGTTATTTACTAGCTTTCACACGTAGTTGATATTTATTGTGCCTAATTTTAGGATGCTTTTTTTTCCTGCTTCAGTAATGATAAAATCTGGTCAAGACAAATTACATCCCTAAAGTGGATCAACACGTAGTGATTCATACTCCCCTAAAAGTTTTTAAGGGTGAAAATTCACTTTGAAAAGTCAACAACTAAAAAGCACTGCTGAACTGGGAGATTTAAAAACAGCCCTGTGTTGTTTTAATCCCACCTTTAGAATGCAGTTCTAAGGCAAGTTTAAAACCAGAAATGCCAAATGCTGCTTTTCCTGAGATCAAGTAACACTATCTATTTCACTGGTCTTGAAAGAATTTCTGGTGCCATAAAAGACAAAAGCAAACAAACAGAAATCACCCAACCCAAGAGGCAGGATTACCAGGAAGCTTACCTAACTGGATAAACTGGGGGTCGCTTTTCACTCCAGGTCCTGCCCCAGTGCTCGCAGCCACTTCCACGCTGTACCGGATACCGGGCACCAGGGAGGGGATGACCACGGAAAAGGTGGTGCCATCCACTGTCTTGTTTATGTGGTATCGGCTTTCATTGCCAAGGCACCAAACCTGCAGGGAAGCACACGTAAGTGTTCAAAATTCAGCTCTGAAGGGTAAGAAGAAGGGAAGTTGACACATTCTTTCCTTTTGGATGAAGAAATTTACGCTTGGTCACTGTTCTAACATTTGCTATGGTGGATTGCTGTCCTAGGCCCTCTATGAATACTGAAAAGACGCTTCTTGTTCCAATGGGCTGCTCCAACTACTACCATTATTTGATGAGTTTATCACAATTCATTTAGGGTTCAACAAGTGCTAATGACACTACAAGCAGAGAAGAAATGAGCGAAGCCCCACAGCCAAGAACTGTTCACATAAACAATTTCAATTAAATGAATTTGCAATTCTCTTCTTCAGGAGTTATGTGTCACACAACAAGTGCACAAGCAAGTCTTCTATCACATGGCATCTTAACAGAACTGATGTCATGCTGGAATCAAAAAAGATTTTTCTTTTTCTTTTTTTTTTTTTTTTTTTTAGATGGCAGCAAGGGGCAAATATTGAGTGATATGCTATCTTGTAATTGAGACAACAGAGTGATATCAGATCTCATTTTCTGGATGAGACCAAGATACAGTTCTAGTGACTTCAAATCACAACTTTATATATTACATCAGTGACATCAAATGGCTGGGAGAAACAATATGATGAGATATCTTTATCTCTTTAGGCCTGAACCACTGATGTGGCAAATGCCTCTAGGAGGATGGCTAAACTCCCAACTGCTATTCAAGGTGAAGTAGCAGCTAATCTACATCTGCTAAAAAAGTCATGAAGCTGTGCCTATTTCCTTTTTGTGCTTTTTCCACAAATGTATTGCTCTACAAAGAACATTTATTCAGGAAGTTAAATTAGTTAAATACTCAATACTTTATCTGTAAAGAAGCAAACTTGGCTGAGAACAGCAGCATATCAGAACCTGGGCCGATTGCACATGGGAGGGAAGATTTTACTTTCAACATATGGAGCTCCTAAAAGGTTTAGTACCCAGATATCTGCTTTAAATCCCTCGTGCAATTCTGCTGCTGTGGAGATTGCCAGGTGAGGGGGATAGACTTTCACATGTAGAACAATTGCTACAGCCTCTTCTGTAGAGCCCTTTCTGCCTGGACACTGGAAATTTTATCTCACCTTCAGGGCATGATAAAGACCCTTTTTCCTCCTCTGGATGCCATAGACTGCAACAAGGCTAGTGGGACACTGTGAGGATGTGAAATGCATTTTAAGTTCCTTTGAAATCGAATCCCAGCACAGGATATGTGTAAGTGCTGCTGCAGAGCAGGTCAGAGCACATGAAGAGAATCTCCTTTTTGTATTCTGATACTACATAGAGGCTGTTTCAATCAGTGCTAGGGGTAAAACTATTACCAATACTGCTCTCGAATCCTAAAGGATGGGCACAAAAATGCTCTTATATGAATAAGAACTCAATTAAGTGAGGAACAAAAGACTCAAATCTACATTTGGACGTAAGTCAGTTTCACAGAAATTATTACTGCTACCTTGTAAAATGGTGCATGTGCAAACAATGAAATCCATTTATTATGTACTTGTAATCATGAACTACTAATTCAGAAAAAAAGCTTTTGTTCTTAGGTGCTCAAGTACATGGAGAAGTGCATGAAACAAGAATGTCAGGTCAGACACCAAATTGTTCAGTACTTGCCATCCTACATTTGACTATATACACAAATAGGCAAGTGAAAATGAACCTTTAGAATGCTACAAAAGAAGAATGAATTCACATTATAACAGAAGGGAAGAGAGAACTAGTAGAATGAGAGAATGTATAACTTTGTGTTAGGGAAGGAGAAAATTACTTAGGCTGTGAATTTGAATTTCTGGGTGTTTGTGTATGCTACTGACAATTCTTCAATTAAGATAGTATCCTTCTTCCTATTTATTTTATCCTTTAATTAAAGTAGGTACACTCTTGCCTTTGATCTGAGTTGCTGAGAAAATAATGAACTGCCCCACATATGCATACTTTTTTTTTTAATTTTCTGAGAGAAAAGAGAGGATAGAAAAACAAAAGGGGAAGAGAAAAGAGAAAATTTCACAAGTCTTCTATTGGAATTTTTTTCTTGTTATTAGTTCTTAATCTAAAATCATCAGTTCTGCATTTCAGTAGTTTTTTTGACAAAAGCAGTAATTATATATAGCAACTTCAGTAGGAATGGCATATATATATTTCACAGATATTTTTTTATGTTGATTTTCTGTCCGTGGTGAAAAGCACAAAGGAAAACAACTGCAACAATGCAACAAATACAGATTCAAAACGTGCCACTGTGCCATCTACTGCTACATAAGCACTACGGTGTGCCTGCTCCAGCATCTGGTAACCTGTCACCTCAAAATCCTGGGATTTGGGAGGTGGGGTATGGATTATATCCACTCAGAAATGTGAATTTCCTGACTTTTATCACTGTGTCATTGCAACCTTAACATTCCTCTGATGCAGTTTCTTGTTGTAAATAATTCTCAAAGTCTGGCTTGAGAATAAAGTAACTTCACAAGGATTTTTTCCAATTACATTGTATAAAATATCCGAAACTAGGCCACAAACAGATTTTATTTACCAGTTGACCAGGTTCTGAAAAGGGTTTTATTATTCTAAATTGACCATGAAGCTTATAAATCTCTTCCCATTCCCATTTTTACTGAGAAGAAAAAAAAAAAAATCAGAATGAGTTTTGATGGCTAGGAATATAGGTTTATAGCACTATCTTTAAACCTGAAAAATTGCCAAGACATTGTCACTTGAAAGATTTTCTCAATAATGTGCATTTGCAGGGGGCTAAAACCAAAGCTCCTGCCCTTCCATGGCTACAAAGCTTACTTGATGTCTACATTTAAAACATCTGTAGCTTGCTTAGGAAAAATAAACTTCGTTTACTTTGCTATGTAAATTATCACCAAAAAATTTGAACTGCAAATACAGTCTGTGTTCATAAATAAATAACAAACAATAAATATTTTTAATGTACTTTCAATTTGTTAAAAATTAACATAATGAGAACCGTGTTTGGAATAAAAGAAAAAATTTCTATGCACTAAGAGATTTATTATCATAGAAGCACATTCTTTCCTTGAAAGTTTTCCATTTAACTACCCAGTTATGCATAATTTACTCAGATCTTAACACTGTTAATTATTATCCCTGAGCTTTTCAACTCATTAAGCCTGTTTATATTTACTACCTTGGCCAGTGTCTTAGAGTCACAAAGTGGTTCCCAAACAGGTATGATTCCCTCTCTCCTTGTGTGTGCACTTCCCAAGTCATAATGGAGGCAAGGCAGGAGCTGTTTTAATTAAGAGTGTTGACCCTTTTGCTTTGATTTATGGAGGTTTTTCTAATTGCTTGACACCACCTAGGCAGAATCACTAAATAAGGAGTTTGATTCAAAACAGTGACTTTCTCTCCCATTTTTCTCTGAGTAACCAGAAGATGGAGCCAAGCATCCACGAACAGCTCTTCCTTCCCTCACTACTTGGCCACGCTCCCAATGCCAGGGGACCGAGCCGTGCCAGCAGTACCTTATATTCCTGAACCATCCCGTTCTGGTTGTCCTCAGGGGGCGGCTGCCAGGTGACCACGATTGCTGTCCCGTTCCCATCGTTCTTAGTTACTGAAACACTCTGAGGTGGAGCGCTGGGAGCTGTTTGGAAAAAAGAATGGATTTGTTATGTCTGTCACACCCACAAGTGAGTTTGTTCAAGTGGAAGATGGTTTCTGGCTCTACAAATGCAATGTTTTCTACCCCACCCTTCAGTGAGGGCAGTTTGTGCCCAGAAGATGAAGTGATACAGAAGGAAAATGTATGACCCAACAACCAGGCTCTGAGTTCTGCTGTAGTTTTGCTGCGCAGGCCAGGAAAAGTAACACTCCAAATTGTACTGTCAGATATTCATTACCTGCATGTCATAGTTCTGGGCACTGAGTTCCTCACTGGTCTCAAATCAGCTCACCCAGGTTCAACAGTTTTGAAAAATAAATTCTGTATAGTCCCCAGTCTAAATCTCAGTTCCTCTAGCGTGCAAAAGATAATGAGTAATACAAAACTTACTAAAATCTGGGCATAATGTGTTAGTATTAACATACTTATAATAATAATTTATGTTTTGAATTTGAAATAATCCTTCTAAAAAGTGGATGCTTAGCTGACACTGAGTATGAACACAGCTATGCACACCTTTTGAACATGCAGCAATAAACTGGAGCTACACAGCATTTCTAATGGGGGAGGAAGATAGAAAGGGGAAGGTTGCACATCCTAGCAGAAGCACCAAAATCCCTATTCTGAGGCACTGGCCACCTTGCATACTTATCATGCCTGTGCAGCAACAAAAGGAAGCGCTTTATGAACCTTGTCTTTTTAGCACATGTATGAGATGGAAATACATAATTTAGTCCACTCTATCTGTTGCCCGCATTCATCTTTCCATTTTGTCTCACTGATTGATCCACATATAAAAGCCTTCTAAAAACCATGGTTTTCATTCCCCCTGCTACACTGCTTTGATGATTTCTGTGGTGTCTGCTATCTACTCAAGATAGTGATTAGCAAGTGCTCCAATCTGACAGAAGTCACTTGTGACCAGCCCATGAACTCAGCAGGGAGGACTGCACACACTGCAGGGAAGATAAAAAAGTGCATTTCTCATTGTGTGTTGGAGGGGATTTTTGCACATCCCTCTCTCTCTGTCTCTCATGCCTGGCTCAGAATATTTACTTCTGTGTCACCAAACAATTCACATAATGATCAGTCTCCTCTGCCACAGATTGCTGCTCTCAAACAGCATGCACTTCAAACAAGATCAAATAATGAACATATCAGAGGAAAGCTGGCCAGGCTGCTACTTCAAAAAGGAAAGATGAAGACTGTCTAGCTCCTACTTGCCTTCTTCCAGGGTCTTTGCAAATTTCACTTCACTATCTGCTCCCTGAAATTCATTAAAGAAAGGGCGGGCCTTGATTTCGTAGTTTACACCTTTCTTCAGCTCCGGAATGATAACACTGTTTTTGGTGGGAGTCCTCACTTCAAAGATCAACCACTCTGATTCTCCATAAGATGCTGGAGTAGGCCGGTACAGAATTTTATATCCTTGAATATACTGGGATTGCTGGTCCACCTGGCAAGACAGCAGAACACAGAACACATCCATAAACAGGCAGGAACCAGGGGTGATGCCCGTGACACCGCGCACGGCCCCGGGACTATCCCTCATGTTATTCAAAGTAAACATCACTGCCAAAGCAGATAAAGGCTCCTTGCATTACAGCAAATTACAGGCCTGACTCACAAGTGCATTAATCTCTTTGAACCTGGTAGAACTGTGCTGGTTTCCTTGGATTTAGGCAGGCATTAGAAGAGGATGATGAAGTTGTATAATATGCCCCAGCTCCATGAAATGAACAGTTTTTGCATCCATGGAGCAGAAGAGCTTGGCACAGGTCAGACTGCTGCAAAACTGAATCCGGAGAGCAGGGCTGGACATATGGGGAAAGGGAGATCTACAGTGCCATGGCTCAGGGTGATGAATATGGAGATCAAAGAGAGAGCCTGTCAACTCTCCTGAGGTGTGGAAACTTCCCAAAACCTGTGAAATGAGCACTGCTTCCTGTTTGCTCCTTTTGGGGTAAGCAAATTGAGAGGGTGGCCCTCTGGCACTGTGGCTGGGCTCTGTCAGGGGCAGATCTCTCCAAAGAGTTCCCCCATGTCCACCCACTCAGTGGGAGGCCCTCTGCTAGAAGGAAAGGGCCAGGTTCCAAGAAGGAACATAAAACTCAGTATGGAAACATGGATAAGACTTGGAAAAGCAAATCAAGCTGATGCTCAATGGTCCTGAGTGCTTTTCAAACTAAGGCAATTTTCTACTAAATGTATGGAGAAAGAGATCTGAGTGTAATCAAGGGCAGATCTAATATGTTTGGCTATAGCTGAAACAGAAAGTTACCTTATACAACTGATCTTTTGTGGAACATTCGCTATCTTTTTAACTGCTGGTTTCAATTTCTGATGAATAAGGAAGTCCAGTAACAACCACAATAAAATTTTTTAAGTGCATCTGATTTTCCTGTTTTTAAAAATCTCATACAGTGCTATAATAAAACTGTGTGCTTGCAATTTTGATCGAAAGAGCAACACATTTCATTTTTAATAATCACATAAAGAATGCATGTGTTAGCTGAAACTGAGGTAATGCTTATTTTTGAAATTGCAGAGAAGCCACAGGCCACCCAAGAGACTGACAAAAGCTGCCTGTCTGGAAAAGGTTGCTCTGTAAGTAAAGGTCAAACAAAATTTGCTAGGAACCTGAAAGATGTTTTAATGCATTAGTTTAAAACAGGAGATTGCCTGCTGCAGGTGGCCGTACTGCAGGTGAGAGTGTAATTACTGTGCAACACAGCAGACATCATTGCAGCATCGAGGAGCCCTGGGTGTAGACCAGGACTCCTCTGGGCTATGGCTCTTCTACAAAGTCAAAATGCCTTTTGTTCCTGTTCAAAATATTCTGCTTTGGCATGGCAGGAGATACAGCCTGTGCTGTCCCACACTACCCCTGCCAATATATTGGAATGTTCAAGTGGAAGTCCCACAAAGACCTCAAAGCTCACTCCTTATGGTTTTATTTTTGTACATGCTACAATTATATTCCCAACTTTTTCTTAATTCTGCATTCCATTGTCAAACTGATCATTGAGTTACATTCCTCACTCTCTCAGTTCCTCTGCTGTGTCCTCCATGTGGCCAACCTTCTGCCTTCCTGCTGCCAGAGCTACATCAATATCACACTGCCTTTTTTACCTCTTCTCCCTGCACCAGGCGTACTTAGGGTACCACAGGAAAGGAGAGGTTCAGATGATGGCTCTCTGATTTGGGTGTGTTTGTCAGTGTGTCTGTAGCAGGGAGGTAACACTTTGAAACAGAATTATGCAGTGTTTGTCTCTACAGGTGACTGACAGACAGGGAATTGCCCATGTTGTCTCATTAAGGGACTGATACACGTCCTACTGAAAGCAGTGGAAAGGCTTCAAATTATTTCACTTAGGAGGTCAAGGCTGGTCCTCTGAGGAGGTCTCTGAAACCCTCACCCTACTGTAAACAGCACTCTCTATGGAGACAAAGATGGAGAAAATAGGTAAAATTTAATGGAAAAGCAGAGCACAAAAGTTTTTCCCAGGGAAAAACATTTGCAAGCATACAAACTACTCAGCTTCTTAAAGTGTGACCCCACTGCAGTGGAAGCAGGACATCCAGCAGCACATGTAACCACCAGCAGGGTACAGGTTTGTACTCACAGTCCAATGAACTTCGATTGAGGAGGAAGAAAGGATGGTAGGGTTGTGCAGGTGTAGCACCACGTCACCCAGCTCTCTCTGGACCTGCTTGTGATCCACACCTTGACTTGTTGGTGGAACATCTGCAATAATTTAAGATTCCATTCTCACAAGTATACATGATTGTTGAAATAAGTACAAGTAAATACAAATGAGTGTGTCAGAAAGTATATGATGCTATCACTATTGAAGGTGAACCTAAGTACTTCCTAAGAAAAAGCTATATGGAACATTTTCTTGAGCAAATCAGCAATGTTTAGGTAGTACCAACTCAAAACACTGCACTTCCTTTGACAGAAACGCGAGGGTAATGCTGCACACCGCACCCAAGGATAGGTAAATGGCTACAGTAGCAACTCTTTATTCTTTCCCGCTGGGAAAACATTCTATTGCCCACTGCCAATTCCAAGACACCAGGAAGCCTATAAAAAATAGCAAAAGCAGAAGCTGCATCTTTAGATAAATTCATGACAAACTTACTTGGTGTTACTACAAAATAATGTTAACAACCAGAGAGAAGATAAATTGGTCATACAGCTGCAGCTTCTCTAACGGCAAGAGACTTCTGTAAACAGGAGGCAGAGCCCAGTTGAGAGCTGATACCTGGACTTGGATTGTCTGATACTTGGACTTGATAGCTGGAAGGATTATTCATATGCATGAAGGGACAAATTCCTCTCAAAACACGCAACAGTGTGACGAAAACACTTTTTTTTTTTTTTTTTTTGCATACTGAGCCCTTGGAAAGCACATTTAACTGAAATGGAATAACTGTCAGACGTGTAAAATTTACAGGGTAATTACTAAGAGGGTGTCTAAAACATGTACTATGGAAAGCAGAGTAACAGTTTCTGTTCTAGGTTCACATCTCACTCCTTGATCATCTCATTTTAAACAAATACCGTGCTGACTGTGGCTAAAATTCTGTAACTTGAAATTCGTGAAAAGTACTTGCAGTGATTACTGCTGACGTTAATGTATAGTCAGTGAGTGACAAATCTTGATTCTTAGCAAGCAACATCGGTAATAACAAAAGAACAAAATAAAAAAATCCTCCACTGAGTCACTGCTATATCTCCATGTAGTATGTTCTGCAAACAGTCCATTATCACAGTATTTCCCTCCTCCCAAAGTTTGAAAGCATTAAAGATAAAAGCTTCTGTTTGGGAGTATTGCCTAAATATCACCCTGCTCAGAATGTAACAGGAAAGCCAGTGGAATAATTAGTTCTAGCTTTGCTAGTCAGAAGAGATGAGTCATCCACAGTATGGATCAAACTATTCACAGGCTCAGCCATTTGCACATCTGTGCTATAAAATTTTATGTGTGCTCTCTTGTTTCAGCTCCAAGCTTCCAAGACAGGGACTGTCAGTAAAAACACCCAGGAATGAGGTTGTTAATGTCTGTAAAGGGTGAAGATGAAGGTATTAAGAACGCAGTGCTGAAGAGACGAAGGCACTGAAGGTAGTAACCTACCTTTATCTTGGTCTGTGGAATGAACAAACAGTTAGGAGCAGACTATACCACCCTCATGACAAAAACCAACTGGAAATTTCTGAACTTTCTTACCTAGACCACAACTTAAACAAAAATGAAATTATATTGGATATTTACTGATCTAAAGGACTTGACACTCAACACTTTTGACACATTTCTTAAAATGGGAGATAATTTCACGTGTTAGTTGTTATTTTCACTGAGGTATTATGCAGCTCTTGGGTTTTCAGCTCTACTAGGTGCCCAGAGAACAGTGAAGCTTTTCCATGTCATTATAAACCACTCAGCTGAGCGAACAGAACATTTGCTGTTTCTCAGAATCAGGTCAGTAATCAGTTAGTCTGGGACAGATGCAATACTTCTCATCTCCAGAAATGAAACTGCACTACATGAAAAACAGGCTTGTGCAGCTCTATTCCCAGAAATCAGGAATCACTAAAAGGTTATTAAATCTCTCCCTGGTAACAGACTTGGGAACCTGTGCAATCCTGATTTTCCATGGGGCTCTGACTCTGCTGTCCATACATATCCACTGAAATTGTCAGCCGTCAGGAGAAATGCATAATGCCAAAAGACAGCAATGTGAAACTGGTCACTTCCCAGGGGAGATGAGAAAGACTTGCTTTCAGACCAGCTACAGAAAATATGAGAAGTCACCAAAGAAAAACACTTTGTTTTCTTCAGAGAACTTCCTTTCAAAACTAACATGTACTTAATTACACAAAGAAACAAACATACAATACAGACACTCTTAATAAGCCAGTGGGTCAATTTCTCCAGTAAGTAGGAAGATCAGAAAAACAAACAAACAACAAAAATACAATCTCTATCACTTTTTCTTTGAAAAAGAATGTGTCTATTTTTCTCCTTCTTAAGAACCTAAGCTTTTCTACTGGAAAAATGCAGGCTTCAGAGCTGCAATGCATTATTCTCTGTACATCATCCTAAGTGTCATTTATTGGCTACAGTGATAGTTTTTTTGTTGACTACAAAGATAGTTTAAATTTTACATAGCTGGACTCAACCCATAGCTGGACTTCAGTCACAGCTGGTGTCAGTGGGTGACTCCTTCATTCACTTCTATCCAGACTTTTCTTCCACTTGGCTATCTCTAAGCAGTGCTTTCCACCCTATTTTACTTCCAGCAGTTGTACTATGGAAACACTTGTAACATACTGCCAAAACCTCTTTACTGGTTCATGATGCCAAATTCCTTCAAATTTTCAACTTTTCTCTTTCCTACTGCAGCAGAAATCAACATGCTGTTTCTCTCCCTGTCTCAGTCTTAAGCCTTATTTGATTCACTGGACAAAGTAATAACATTTCCATGGAATTTGAGGATTTGTATGGGAACTCAAAAACACAGGGATTACTTTGGTTGTTAGCAAGAGTTATTCTGCAAGTTGTAACTACCTTTGGATAAGAGATATTAGAGTTCCCTTAGGCAATGCAACATGCTGTCAGAGTCTGTGTTACAGGAGAAATGCAAGTTTAAGCACAGTATTTTACTGCAGTATATATTAAAGCCAAGATAGGTAGACAGTCCAAAGCTACCAGAATTCCTGCATCTGGAATTGCTTAGTCAACTTGCGACAGCTGCTGTGGACACCCAAAATTTCGGTATCAAAAACCTACCTTGAGTTTTCACTGGATCAGATATTTGGCTTGGGTCGCTCAGCCCATATGCATTAGCTGCTCTCACAAGGAAGAGATAAATTGCATTAGGTTTTAGCCCTTTAACTGCAAAACTCTCAGTTTTCACATTTTCAGCTACAGTTTGCCAGCTGCTCCCTGATGCATGGCTAAGGATAAAACACACAACAGCAGGTTAGCACGTGGCTCTTTAGCAACACATTACATGTAAACATAGAGACAGCAAGATCACACGAGACTCACATACCTGAAGGCCTCAATTATGTAAGAGGTTGGTGTTGCACCTGAATTCAAATTAGGTTGCCATGACAATGTTACTGTATTTCTGCTGACATCTGTAACCTCAGGCTTTGATGGAGCACTAGGAATTAAGTTTGGGTCAGTGGGTCTTGGTGGCTGCACTGGGACTCCAAACTCTGACAAAAGGAGAGAAAAACACTGAGTATGGACAGGAAGCAGCTGTAAGCTAAATTCTGCTCATATCTGCACTGGCAATTTATGACAGAGTCAGATAACTTCTACATTTCAACTTCTGGTTTTCCTTAATGTATTTTCTCCTAATGGAGTTACCTTGGACCTCTATGAACGCGCTCCACGTCGCTTCGCCACTCGGGGTTGAGGCAATGCAGGTGTAGCGGCCGGTGTCGCCCAGCTGAATGGGAGAAGAGAAGAATAAATATTTGAAACAATCAGGCACTCAGTGGGCTAGAAAAGCAATTACAGCTCTCCACGTTCCCCCATGAATATGGATAAATGTATTAGCCTGCAAAAACTTCGCAGCAGAAAACTCCTTCCATTAGAAGTTATGATTTTGACAAAACAAAAATGGGTGTTTATTTCTGAGCAGTCACAAAAGATTCAGAAATGCTGCAGATTCTAAATTAATGTTAACTATTCTGTAATGAGCAATCTGAAGGCCATTTCCTGTAGCATTTATTCCTTACACTGCAGAGGTCCTAACAACTTAATTGAGAAGGAACTCGGATGACAAGACCCCATGCAACTGTCAACTTTCTACATAAATAATGCCCGGGGATTTATCAGGATTGGAGCACAGGAGAACATGTCATCCTTAAAGCAAAACTTAAATATTGCACAGGGTACATATGGGGCTCCCTGTGATAGTATAAATTTCACTCTACAGCAGACCCAAAAAAGAATCTCCATATGCTATCCTCATCCACTTCTCTATGTTGGATTATTTGTCCATATGTGACTTAATCACATTTCAAAAGTCTTTCTTTTTTTTTTTCCCCAAAAAAAGGAAGAAATGCTATCCTCCTCAGGTCCCAGCCTCAGCAGATGAACTGAACGGAAGTGATCAAAAATCAGAGATTCAAGTTCTAAGCCAGTCTAACTTGTAATTGGCAGCAGCGCAACTCTAGGGAATATGGTAAAGTGATGTATTCAGCCTAATCTAAAAAAAAAAATAAAATATTACTTCACTTCAAACCACAGAAAAGATAGCAGAGAGTGTCTAGTATGATACAACTTCTATTTTAGAACATTTTCAAGTGTACAATGCATGACCAGCAGCAATACTGGCCAGGTACTATAAGTCCCTGAGGAAGTCAGGTATTTGACAGGTTAACAATTTTAAGCTATGTTACACTGATGAGTGAGCAGGTTTAAACACTAAAAGCTCTTATGAAAAGGCTGTGTACATGGTTCTATTACTGCATATGCTAAACACAGGTTTTCTTTATAAACATTTGAATTAACTATATTATTTTAATCTATTAGTGCTAAAGCCCAAATAATGTAATGATTTGTCTTACTAAAATACATTCCCCTTTATGTTTTAAGTACCAAATAATTCCCTTAATTAATACCTCTTTAGAGTATTTTTTGTTAATGAAAATGATGTGCCCTAGGCAAGTGTTAAGCATAAAGAATGTACTATCTGAAAATATGAAGTATCAAAAATTTTAGTACATTCAAGTAACCTTTCATTAATTCTAAACATACGGTTTACTACATCAAAAATGCCTGGAGGTGAAAGCACAAAATGAAACAAAACAAGAAAACCCATTTGCCAGTTCAGGCTACCTTGGCATATCTGATCTGCAGTGCTCCTGTCTCCAGCTGCTTGATGCGAGAGTCTTGGGTGGAAATGAGGATCCCATCCTTTTTCCAGAGGATAGTGGGCATTAAAGTGCCTGTGGCCACACAGTTCAGTACTAAAGTACCATCCACAGCTACAGTCTGATTCACAGGACCCTGCCGAATGACAGGGGGTGGCCGGTCTGCAATCACTGCCAGGAGAAACATCAGGAAAGACATTTCTGCAACTGGAAGCAATTTTCTAATCATCTAAGCAACAGCAGTTGCTTGAGGCTTTGAAACAAACTAAAAATAATTAAACAAGTAATTAAAGTTGGAGGCATGCATTATTCAGGGCAGGGTGCATTATAATGATGCACAGCTAGGGATGTTTAAAATGATACACAACACAATATTTTCAGAACAGAGAAAGGATTGCATATTACACACTGCTATCCTCCAGGCATTCTCCAAGTCCAATGTCTTTATGAAGTGATAATGGAAAAAGAAAGGACTTCCCAGATTCTTTGGCAAGGCACAGATTTCACCTTCTCCATTTTTCACCACTGCCAGGCCTGTGTAACACAGCTCATACTTCCAGCATTTAAAGACAGAGAAAAAGGAGGGAGGCAATCAGGGGGTAACCTCACAAATACCTACTGCTTAAATAACCACTTTTTATGTACCACCAACTCATCTTGATGCTGTGTTGTAATCGTGAGATGCCCAGCAGTAGAGTAAAGCGAACACAAATGGACAGAACCATTTTGGAAAGATTTCTTTTATGAAATATTTTTCCAGTAGTTTCTGACTTTTATGAGGACTTCAGAGCCACAAAGGAAGTCCCACAATCCCATTGTCTATGTCAATTTCAGTGCATATTTCACACAATGGAAATTAAATGCTATTGATGGGTTATTTGATTATACTGCACAGCAAAAAGTAAAGCAGTCTCAGTATTCACTGAAAAAAAAGAATGGTAGTATTCCATTATTCAGAAAAGAGGTAAAAGTTATCTTGTTGCATTTCGGGGATCTGCTCTAGCCATAATTTAAATGTCATAAATCTGTAGAGCAGTGTCATGGGGCTCACGTAACTTAAAAACTGGTTTGGTAGCTGAAATATAAACCTGAAGTTCTGATAATTTGTGAACACTAGATATTTCTAAATTACTTTTCATAACAACAGACAGGATGTTAGCACTGGGCTTTTTTGGCTAAATGACAACTCTCATAATTTCATTTGCATGTTCAAATGACATTCTGTTTTCAACTGTATTATTTATCCTTTATTTCTTGTCCCAACCTGTTGCCACACACTTTAAGGCCATTAAAATCCTTCTCTGCGTAGACAGACAAAATAAGCCTATATATAATTTGCATTTGACTTTGACAAGTTTGTAAAGAACTTTGCAGTTCGCAAAGGTAAGGAGTTGACTGATCTGTGCTTTATAGGAGAAACCTAATGACACAAATTTATGGCTGATTTAAGTCCACTGAAGCTGATGGCAACTCCTCCTTCCTTTAGGAAAACTATTCATAAATGTATTCTAATACCTTTACAAATATTCAGCATATTCTGCCTCCACTTTTATAGAAGTACCAAAAACTGTGCCAAGAAATTAAAAAAAAGCATCTCTCATCACATCAATCCAGAGAATATAATAAAGAAAATGCATTTAAAATTATTATTTTCAAGTTCAGATGGCATAGGTCATTAGCAGAAAGCTGTTATAAATTTACTTCTCACCCTGCCATGGCCTTCTCTCCAGTGGAAAAATGGTAAAAAGAGGATTAGGAAATGTGGTTTACAATTTGTGAGGAGCCAGAAGGGATGTAGCCCAATTCCTCCTATGTCAATCCAGGGGGAGGGGGAGATAAAGAAATAATTTTATACTACAGGTTCACTGCATGTTTCCAGTACTTTATTATTTCTATGTTTTCCATAGGGCAAAGGGCTATTTTATGGAAACTTCTCAGACAACAGCTTCCCTCTGCTCAAATCCTCTCTCTTATCCTCTTCCTCTGTAAATGCTAAGATTAGCATTTTCCCTGTGTATCTCTGCTGTTAAAAATAAGAAGTATTTCTGATAATTGGCAAACTGGCCTCACATTACTTCTTGTAGTCATGCTCCCTGTAGCTTTCTCATCTTGTATTTCTTCCTAACTACTCCTAAAAAGGGATGTATAATTTCTGTTATTCTGCTGATCTCCATACAGGTTGGTATTTTTTTTCTTCCTAGCTAAAACAAAGTATTAAGAAACAGGGAAAAAAACAGGTAAATGAAGGGCTAAGCAAATGGCTACACAATAAAAGGGATAAAGAACGAAGCAGCAAGAAATCTGAAAGCAAATTAAATCAAGTGGGAGCTAAAAAAGAGTCAGATAAAAATTAACAGATCTGACAAAATCCATACACTGAATATAATTACCAAGTACAAAATGGAAATATAGAGTTACACATAATCCAGAATTGTAAGCCCCTGACAGAGATGGCCAAACCAGGATTTTTATGTTCAAAGAAACATGCAGTCCACATTTATGCAAAACAGATTTCAAAGTAGTGTCACATCACCGCACTGCTATCTTCAAATAAAAATAAAAAACTTGGAAATGATAAAATGAATCTATGATTACCATCTGTAACTTCCAAGTAGGCTTTTGTTATGATACTTCCTGCAACATTTAAAGTCTGGCAGATGTAGTACCCCACATCAGATCTCTGGACATTGGTGATGGTGAGGTCTCCTGTCTGGGAAACTGAAAATCGGCTGGATGACTGAGGGGGCTGGTATGAGAAAAGCAGATTCTAAAAGATATACAGGAAAGAAGTCGGGAAAAAATAGGTTAAATAAATTCAAATATCAATACGCGTAACTTTAATAAAGCTAAACAAATTAATCTTTTCATATTATACAGAAAACATTCTGTTCTTCATGTATTAAGCATGTCTATACCACAATGTGCATAGCTTCTGTAGGATTTTTTTAATGGTAAAATAAGTGCAGATGTGCACATAGAATTGTGTAAGACTTTCGAGATTGCTCTAACACTCTCTAAGATTGATACTGGACTTTGCACCAAGTGTAACAGAGTCTAGTGAAGATGTGAAATGTAAAGATACCACAATGGTGCAAGCAACTGTGGTGAACCTCAGTAATTTGCTTCAATGCTCTTTTTCAGAACTTGCTTCAGGGCATTAGTTTGCTTTCATTTAAATGCAGATGGTGGTTTACTTATCTGTATTTTAACATTTGCCTTCCCACAAATGGAGCAGTTTTTAAAAAAAAGAGATGCTCTGTAGGTCTCTCTGAATAGAGTGTGTTTTATGAGAAGTCGTATGTTACTGAATTAAATCCTATACCTATTTAGATAGTTTGGGTATGAAGTACATAGTGTTTACCATAAATCAGCTGGGGGTTGAATTTCTACCTCTGGCTGAACAAGTGAATAAGAATACTTTAATATCATGGAGGGTATGTTTATCTCTTTTTCTTGGCTAACTGCATCTTCCATTTCCAAAAATTGTCCAAAGGAATGGGACACAATATTCTCCAGTACTAGCAAACCCTGTACTTGACCTCCTCTTTCATTTCTCACAACCATCACAAGTGGTCACCACTCAGCAGAATCAAATAGGAGTGGAAAAAAAAAAAAGAGGTACTAGATAACCTAGATAACTAGATAACTAATGTGGCTAAATAAATAAAATAAAATAAAATAGAATAATAAATAAAATAAATAAAATAAAAGCATAATATACTGCTGAATGTATACCACTGAAGATTATAATCTAAATTTGGTCATCAGTCTAGTTGTAGGGAGGTATTCAGACAAAAATGTTGCAAATGGAATAGAGAAACCCATCTCCAAGTGTTCTCAATTTCTCTGCCCTATTGTTTTGTAACACAAAGAACCCTGTCATACACTCTTGCACCATTCATTCCTTCATTCACAGGAAAAACAGAATCCCATATTCCTTCTTTCCTTCCAATAAAGAATACTTTGTGTCACATACCTCCTTCAAAAGATGACTGAAAGAAAACTGCAATTCTCTTGCTTTGCTATATTGTGTTTCGCCCACTAGCTTTCAAGATCCTTTACAAAGAAGATGAAAATAATTTTCCCTCCCATTCAAATGAGGAACTTGGGAGAAAAAGTGACCTATTCAGGTATGTTTGTCAGTCAACTGATGGAGCTGGAAAGTAGTTCTCCTCAGCCCAGAACCAGAGTCCTACCCATGCAGTGATGCAGATCAATGCAGCAAATAGTTTAGTTTGCCAGAAACTCAAAAGCACATGGCAAACTAACAGCTGCACCATAAAACCAGAGCCAAACTTTCTGAAAATTTGGGATTGTTTGGGAGTTTGACCAAATTTCAGAGTAAGTCATCTCTCCATTTCTTAAAAGTTCTCCCTGTTATGTAAAATAGAATATCAGAGTAGTGAAACATGGAATGTTCCTAGTTGATTCACATACTTATTTTTACATTCATGGAGAAAACAGGAGACAGTAAAACATACATCTTTTCTAGTAAGACTGACATCACCTAGCATGCACATGACTTAGAAACAAAGAATAAGTATCCAGCATCTCCAAGCTCTAAACTTGTTTTCCTCATCTTTAAAACAGCAATTAAAATACTTTTCCCTCATGTGAAACCATTTCGTGAAGAAACTGCCAGGAAGGAGGACAGAAAGGCTGTTTCACCTGACTCCCTTCTCTCCGCCAGAAGATGGCTGGCTGAGGGTTCCCAGTTGCTTCACACTGGAAAGTCACCGTTCTCCCCAGTGCAGCCACCTGGTCTCGAGGCTTTACAACAAACTGTGGAGGCTCTGAAGGGAAAACACCAAAAACAAATTAATCACACTGCCATCAGCTGATTTGAAAGAAAAATTTGCCTCCTGAGTTTTAACGGTATAAACCAGAACAGTAAAGTTTCTTTAATAAGGACAGGCAGCACAAAGACACATTGGTCTCTAACAGCCACAGCTTCAGCATCACTCAGATCATCTTTTCTGTCTGGACCTCCCAATTAAAACTCTGTGCAATATCTGCTTTTAGTGCTTACCCAGTGTAGAAATGAGTCCCACCAGCTTGATGAGACAACTTGCAGAGCAACAGTCACCAATACAAACAAATCTCCTACAGTTTGGTTTTTAAAGGAGGAATAGGGCATCAAGCCAGAATGGAGAAAACTTTGAGGGACAACTGGCCCAGAGGTCACACTTTGTTAAGGGCTGCAAGACACACTGCTGAGTAACTATGAATTCAGGCTTACACACACAAAACTCATAATCTCTGTTTTAGGAAAGCTGAGGAGATAAAAAGCCCTTAAGTGCTTATATAAGAGACTTTTTATGTAGTCATGATCTTAAAAAAACTTGAAGTCAAAAGCCCAAGAAATACTATTCAAATTATGACCACTTAAAATCTCCAGTTCAAACACACTGAGAAGGAATGAATTTAAAGGAACAGCAGAGCTAAATGTCTTTCTCATTTACATACGCAAGAGCATGCTCAAACAAAATATATATGCAAATGAAGGCAAATTTGAAACATCTGCTCAGCCTAACATTATAAATACTGCCAGCATTGTTTGATTTATACTGACTTCAACAACCCCTTCATCCAGTAGTAAGTAGAATGTCAAAAAATCATGTCAGTCACATTAAAAAAAAAAAAAAAAATCAGCATAGACGGCACTGGTGATGCTAGCACAGAACAAAATCTAGCAAGTTCTATAGGCTGCTAACTCTTGCTTCTTGAAAAATGTGCATTAAATTAAAGCCCATTTATTTATTAATTTCCATTTTTTCTGATCATCTGCCTAAAACTAATTATGCTCTCGCTCTTTTTTGGATGGAGAATAAAAGGGATGTTTTGTATCTCACTTTAAGAAATTATTTTGATATTAATTTCCTTTTTTTTCCCTTGTGAACATTGATGTTTTCATGAGATTTTCCTTTTAAAACAGTGCAAAATGTGTAATTCAAAGATGTGTTTTGCAAACATCAAGCGGCAGTGGCTCTATCTAGCATAAATTCAGTAACACTTAAGTCCTTCTTTTTAAAACAAAAATGCTTTTGGTGTTTCCTGTGGGCCAAGTCTTGCAGTTATCTGTTCCCCCTGCCTTGTGTCTACTCCCTGGTGAGTTCATATCAGAATATATTCTTCCTATGCCACTCCTGCTTTGAGAGGAATTTGTGAAGCATAACACTACTGTCTATATTTGGATGCAAATGCTACCTTTCCTAGCATTTCCTTAGATAAGAAACTATGCAAAGCAAAGGTAAGATTGACCTACTGTAATTAGCTGACTTCAAAACATTTAGCTCTGAAACGTTCAACCAGTACCTCGGAAGAAGATGCGGGAAGAGTTTGACATGACAGCATGTTTCATTTGGGAGGGAGAACTGGCTGGGGGTTTGCCATGGGATTGTGAGGTATGGGAGGGGGGAAATGGAGATGAGGGTGAAGCACCTTTGTTATGCTGCTAGATTCTAGTAACGAGAATAAATTTAGCATAGAGTTAAATGTAGGGCTTGGCAGGTTCTGTACTAGCCTCTGACACAATGCCACGCAATGTGGAACTAGGGGTCTCTAAACACTGTGCTAGTGCAGAGGATTTACGGGGTTGCAGATTTTGTTGAATTCAAGGACAGGTACAACTATAAAGAAAATAAAATGGTTCTGACCGCTGGACAAATAGCTGGATGGTTGTGATTATAGTACCTCAAGATGACCATTCAGGGACTACTTACACAAAAAGGAAGGGGAATTTAGTCTTATAGGCAGCCATGGTAGAATTTATAAAACATAAACAGGCACATATTTCCCTAAGTATTATTCCAAATACAAATTTTGTATGGATACTACTCTAAAAATATATGCATATTGCCCATATATGTATTATTCTAAATCTATTGCAATTAAGGTAAATAATAAAAATCTTATTAGCTTCAATATTAGAAGAATTAAACAATAAAACTATTATTAAATTCCATTCTGTGTTAACTGTACTGAAAGCTTTTTCACTGCCTTTTTTTTTAGTATCATTTAGTTTGATTTCACACCTTGGGTCACATACATGTGGTATGTAATGATGATGTAAAAGATGCCAAAATAATAAATCCCCGTAAGAAAAACACAACTTCTATCCTAGAAACCTTTTAACCAAACACAATATTTTTAGCACACTTTGAAGTTCAACCCATGAAGTCACTGAAGAAAGGAGACATTAGGATTTGACTTGCCACATCATATAAAAACAGACAGAAAATTTGCAACCCATTACCTTTCTCTTTGCCATTAAGTTACCCATACTTCATGCAGAATTTATTCTGTTCGATGTGTCTTGCCAATAACAAGTAAAAGATGGGAGCTGAGTGGTTGGAGGACATGGAAGGGGATGGATGGGAAGGGGAGGAGAAGTTTCCGTCACAGTGAAACGATGACTAGAAGATGGCCAATAAAATTTCAACTTACCAGACACAACTAAAAACAAAAACAAAACAAAAAGAAAACATGGAATAAATAAAATTGAACAGATATGAAACAAAGCAAAGAATAAAGCAAAATTAAAAAAAGAAATTAAAAATGGATCCTTGGTAAGAACTTTAGAAAGCAAACACATATTCTGATATATGAAAAACAGGTTTATAATGTTGAACAACATTTTTATATTTTGATTTTTAAACAGCAGTCTCTATCACATACTGAAAAGTAGGTGGTAGAGGAAAATGGGTAACAGACTGAAATGCTGGCCAGGCAGTCTGGGTTCTACTCCAAGCCTTTCTAATGAACTGATGTGTACCTTGAGTAATTTTTTTTTTCCCATATAATTAATATTCATCTGCATCAAGATTTTTACACGGCAAAATTAACTTAAAATCTCCAGTAAATATCAATCTGCAACATTGCTGAAATGGAACAGTAACATTTTCAGCCTTTCTAAAGCATCAAACATTTACAAATGGAATGTATTTTTCTGAATCTGTTAAAAAAGAAAGTTTTAAAAGAAACGAATAATATGCTAAGGCATTTAGACCACACACAAATCTCTGTAGTATAGGATTGCTGAGTCAAGGTCATAAGGCTCACTAATAAACTGTAAATGCAAAGTATACCACAATTAAAACTAGTTTGAAAAGATTCTTAACCCTCTTCTTTGTCCCCCAAACCGGAATTTCATTAAAATATTCAAAACAAAACATTTATTGCAAAACATTAGATTTTTCAATGGAAATGTTCAGTGGTAAATTATCAAAGATTAAGTTATCATTCAACCATTGTTCAAAATTTTCATAAGCTTTGAAATGGCTCAGATCCTGGCAAAGTAACTTTGCTTATAGAAGAAAGTCATGTTAGAAAGTATTCCAACCTCGTATCAGTGATGGAAAGAACAGATTGGAATAAAAATCCAAAAAAACCCAAAAAATCAGAAGTAATGCATTTTGAAAATATACACAGATACTGAATAAAAAAAAAGAAATAGTTAATTAAAAAAAAAAAAGGTTAGTTGGTGATTACAGTAAAGATTCATACAGATATAATTTTTTAAATGCATGCTACACCTTGGTCTTATCACTTTATGCTGAGAGTAAACCACCTCGAGTTCAGCATAGGCACACTCTCATATTGAGTAGCTAAGCACCTTCAATTCACCATCCTCTGATAAACACATGCAGGAAACCAATAATATCCACTTTGCCAACATTCATTAGGCATGAGGAATCTTGGCCTCCTGTTCTAATAAATACAGAGTACTCCAGGTGTATTATGAAAACGAAGTAGAAAGAGAATCAGACAGACTATTTGAATTTGGAACATGTTGAAGACAAGAGCCTGCAACTGCATATGCCAAACCCAGATCAACCAGATTTGAGTTTTATAAGAAACTTTTCTCTTTTTTTAAGGAAATAATCTCAAAGAGAGGAAGTTTAAAGTACCATTTTACAAAGATTTGAGTTTTAAAGAATGATTCTGGATGCGCACTAGCCTTCTTTAAAAGGTATTTCTCAAAAAGAAAATCAGTGTGTATTACTCTGGTCAGATTATCTCTAAATCTATAATTCCTAAGAGGAGTGGCCAAGAAATTCTACACATAAATTCCTGAGAGAAATCTGCTCTTCACCAGGATTCAGATCCCAGCAACTCTTGTTCGTGTGTAAGTCTACATTTCTCACTAACCGTTGCTTTTTAACTGAAAAGCTCTTTACTAAACTTGCAATCTGAAAGTGCTCTGGAATTAGAAATGATTCTCCACAAAACACCACTCATTGTACAGCCTGATAAGAGACTTAATGGAATGAAATTCTTGCACAGAGAAAGCAACTCTAAATTTTTTTTTTTCACTTGTTGAGTAGTGCCAAGAAGAGGAAAGTTCAGCCTTCTCAGTAGCAATGCAGAGCAGCTCAAGTCCTCTACTGTAAACTCACTGCAAAATGCCTAACAGGGTGCTCAATTATATTCCTACAAATTAAATTAACTTCTAAGTGCTGAATTTCCTCTTTTCTTTTTATTAAACATTTCTTACTGTAGGTCAAAAATAACCCTGTCAAGAAAATATATTTTTTTGCCCACCTGTGAAAACAGAGGGGACACTGATACATGAAAATAAATCCCTGTAGAAACAGGGCATCACATTGGCTGCAAATCTGTGGAAAGGGCAAAGGGTGAAGTTTCATAGAAAAAATTCGAACAATTCTGTCAGAGGGATATCATGTGGTTTAAAAGAACAACAATAATAGCAACATCTACAACAAAGATCACATTCTTAGTTTGATTTGCAGCCTATTGATATCTAAGGTTACTAAAACTGAGAAGCAAATAGTTTTTCTTCTATTATAGCACATTTTATTTGACACCACTTTCAATTACGAATTAATTTTCCCTGTGTTAATCATGGCTTTTCACATGGCAATTAGGTGGAATAACCTGTTTGTAAAGACAGGAAGTTAGCATGTAAAACCACAACTACCAAAGGAATAATATTTTTGCCTTTCATATAATTTCCTTGACATGCAAGGCTTTTCAGGGAAGACATGTCCAGTCGCTGAACAAAAACCAAAAGAAAAGCGGTTTCCAGTCTAGTGACGTGATCTTTTAATGCCTTATTCTTTCCAGCAATCCTATCAACCTCTCTGGGACTATTGGTATCATTAAATCCACTCACAGGAGCAGGAATTTGCAGTTTTAGGACTTAAACTACAGCCCAGTACAGTTGCCAGATGTTAATGGAGCAACTATTACATTTGACAGATGTAGTTTTGTAGATTCACATGATAATCAGGTTGGAAGCAACCTCAGAGGTCTCCATTCCAACCTCCTGCTCAAGAGGGTCAGCTACAGGGTCAGTCAGGGCTTGATCCACTCAGGTCCTGAAAAATTGCAAGCAATAACAATGCACAGACTCTGGCAGCCCACTCTGCTGCTTGGCTGCCCAGCCAGTGGAGAAATGCCTTCCACATCCAGTCTCAATCTGCCTTGTTTCAACTTAAATCCATTGGTCTTTTGTGCTCCCTCCATGCTCTGCTGGGATGAGCCTGGGTCTGTCACACCCTGGGGTCTCATATGAGACCTCTACATGCTGTGTGCAATGCCTGCATCTCAAAAAGGCACATTTTGTGTCTCATTTTGCAGCTCTCCTCACAGAGGTGAAGGCAAATGTTGATCTAGTGTTTCTCTAGAACCCACTGGTTTCCTCATATTTAGAATAAAATATTATAGCATTGCATCCATTTCTTAGTCTGCCATCAGGCAAGTTAGAAGCTTCAAGTACACCACTCTTGATAGCTTGGTAGCAATTATCTATCTCAAAAGGAGTAAAATTATAGACATTTTAATTTATGTATACTAATAAGATGCTTTTGAGATCTTGAGATCCATGGTGGTACTTAACAAGTAAAGAGTATTCCGTTCAGCATGTTTAATACTCATTAATTATGGTTTTCACTATACTATTTACAAATATCTTCCAGGTGCTTGGAAGATATCCTGTTATTTAACTGCCATGAGTTGAACACTTTTGATTGAAACTCAGTGTGTTTCATTTCTGATAATTTTAAAAAAATCTTCATGCCTTCAAGGACTGCTGGACACTAATAGAGGTTATTATAAAAGAAGGAAGAAAGTATAACTCTAGACCAGAGAAATTAAACAATCCCAATTTTCAGGCCAATAATTACACAAAACAATCAAGCTCATATCCAAACTTTAGCTTCTGTTTAAATAACAGAATATATAGAATATATATAGAAAATGGCAGTCACAATGAAATTCAGATTCCTTTCAAGTAATTTTGTGATACATTAATCCTAGTTCAAATGTAATATTTCAGAGATGACATGTGCCTGTAGAAATGAAGTGGTAGGAGACGGGACAGGAGTATGAGCAGATGTGCTGGAGTAGACAGTGGAGTGAGAAGCTGGAATTTCCACTGGGATTGGCCAGGTCCAGACTAGACAGTGAGAGGGGAGAAAGCGCAGAGCTAACAACAGAGATAGCACAGAGATTGCTGTGTTATCTGTCAGGGAGCTGAAATTCAGCTGTTTGTCATCTTCATGTGAAATAAATGGGTGAGAAACCCGCAGTTCATGACCTCTATCTGAAATGTGCGGGTATAGAAAATTTGGGTACTACAGTCACGTGTAGAGGAAATGTAAGAGTCTGATTATGTTTAGCAAACTGGTCAAACTCTGACTTTTCACACCTTAAAAAAAAACTAACAAGAAATCCTGAATAATTCCAAACAAAAACTCTGTAAAACAAAGCTGCCAACATCTTCTATTCAAAAATGTGTCTAATTTCTAATCCTGACCATTGAATACCTCCCTGCAACATGACTACCAGATATTTATGTTGGTGTTTTGCAAAAACTATTATTAACAGAGATAGCTGAAGACAATGTGCCATGTTCCATTTCCTATCTGGTGATTTGTAGGCTATTTGTTCTTATCAAAGCAATCTGAAACTCTCAATATCCTTGATATGCACATCTCTCTGCAGTCATTTGTGGGAAGTATCACTTTCTACAGAGAAATAAACAAAAGCCTGAATCTCTTGTCCTGAAAAAAATATAAATGCTGCCATTCAGCTGCCTCCTGGCTTCAGCCTGTGAAAAAACCAGGAAAATAACACCAGGTACAGTACAAAAGAACTGGGGTATATCACTTTTCATCCTCCCTGGACTCTCTATTTTCAGCTGTCACTTCTTGAGGTATAACTACATATACACACAATTCACAATTTTTCCTGGATTTTCTGCTAAAGTTCACATTGATGTGGGACCAGCCTGGGCCACCCTTACTCACTGTGAATGCTTTCACAGTGCGTGGTCCCAGAGCACCAAGTTTGACACAGTGCAGCACAGATGTCGGAGGAAAGGTCTCACAGTCTGGCGCCAAGCATGCCACAGCCACAGGGCTGAGGTAAAATGTTTACGTGAGATTTTTGATGGCTCAAATCAAAAGTGATGACTTGTAACTGCAAACCCCCAGCAAGGGAGCGATCATGGTTTATTGTATTTATGATGAGTGGAAAAATTCTGTTTTAGATTGCTGCTGATTTCTCAGATAAGCACTTCTTATGTTTAAAGGAACAAGGGACTACAGTAACTTCAAATTTACCAAACCTGAGAAGATAAAAATTTGATTGGAAACAAAAAATAAGAGATTAATTATTTTCTATAATCGTAATGTGAAGAATGAAATTAAGATAGAAACAAGTGACTTACTAGATGGAAAAATAGTTCTGATATTAAGACCACCTTTAGAATTAGTGAAACCCACAAAAATGCTTCAGTTTCACAGACAGAAAAGTGAATATGGGGAAAATTTCAGTATCAGTTAGGTGCTGCTTTCCTCAACATACTTTCAAAGTGTTTTATAGTTTTTTAAAATTTGAATTTATTTATTTTTGTTTATAATTGATTCACATTCCCTCTTCTGCCAGAACACTGAAAACCAGTCAAGTTGCCCTGGTTTCAGCTGGGGTAAAGTTAATTTTTCTTCTTAGCAGTTGGTGTAGTGCTGAGTTTTGGATTCACCACGAGAATAATGTTGATAACGCACTGATGTTTTGGTTGTTGCTGAGCATTGCTTATCCCAAGTCAAGGACTTGTCATGCTCTGCCAAGTGAGGAGGGATACAAGAAGCTGGGAGGGAGCATGGCTGTGACAGCTGACTTGAACTGGCCAAAAGGATGTTGTATGCTATGGAACATATTGTCCAGTATTTAAACTGATGATAACTGGTTGGGAGCTGCTGATCACTCTTCAGAAGGAAGTTGGCTGTCTTCAGCAGGTGAGCAATTGTACTGTGCATCACCTGTTTCTCTTGGATATTTCTCTCTCTCTTCATTACAATTAGTGGTTTTGTTGCCATTAGTATTATTAGCATATTTTACTCTGTTTCAATTATTAAAGTGTTGTCTCAATCCACAGATTTCTGGGTTTTGTTTGATTTTTTTTTTTTTCCAGACTTTTTTCCCCATACCACTTGGTGGAGAGGCATTGAGGGGCTGTGTGGTACTTATTTGTCAGCTGTGGTTTAACCATGACATGTGCCAGGCAGTAACAGAGAAACAGGCTGGCTGGAGTTTGTGCCCTGCACAAAAAGTGCCACTCTCAGGATACTGAGGGGCTGCCACCTGCACTTGTCACTGTGCACTTCCTCCAGAAGCCTCAAGACAGCTGCAGTCTGGAAACTTGGTGGTCACATCATCCTGACACTGCCTCTGACCGTGAAGGGCAGGATATATGCTCTCATTCCCAGCACATGGAATGTGCCTGGCAGGCCGGATTTAGCCTGTGCCTTGGATATGAAACCCAAAGAAAGGAAAAAGGCTGGCGCCTTTGTGCACTCAGGAGAGCTGACGTGCTCCAGGGGAAGTGGTCTGAGCAGGAAAAAAGGCACTTGTCTCTCCTTGGTGCTACAGCCTTGGAAATGTAAGTGTTTCTGGAGCTGTTGCACATTCCAGGGAGAGAGACAGGACAGGGTAAGGCTTTGGAACACCCCTAAATACGGGTGTCATAACAAAGGCTGGCAGCTCAACATCACCAGCTCCAGAAAGAATTCTAGACATGAGCTTCAAGCACCATGGATTCAAAATCAATGTTTCTCCATCCTACAGCAAGAAGCAAAGTGGCTTCTCCCAGCTTTGCAGTGGGAACAACAAGCAACTTGTTTTGAGAGCTTGTAGTTTCCCCTATTGGCATTAAAACATCTCAAAACTTCTTTCTCTCTTTGGGGGTTTAAACTCCACCCTCTGCTGATAAACACCACAAGATCTGTGCATTAACCAAACCTCCTGCTTGGGTGCTATTCTCATTTCAAGAGCAATCAAATGACATTAACTCCTTATGGATTTCTGGCCATTCTGAGATTTAGTTTAAGTTTAGAGGTGCTTCCTTCCTCAACTCTGATTCAAGAGGCTGGACAGTAAAATCTGGCTCTGTTTCAGCTGTGTATCAGTCATGCAACTATATAATCTTGAAGTCTGATTTTAAGAAGGTAATGAATTTTCCCTTTAAAAAATCAAGATTAAAAGGGCTACACAACTGTCCATGTCTGTCTACATAGGTGAGGAACCCACTGCAAAAATTGGTGGGTAGACAACAGTGTGTGAAATATACTCATATGAGACTTTTTGCTTTGCAGCTGATACTAGGAAAAAATTGAGATAGATCATAATCTGTCCTCCTGCAGGATTCAATGAAGATTTCTACAACACAAAACCAAAAAGGTGGAAAAAGGCTTTACAAGGCAGCTTTAAAGGTAGCACTTCTGAGGTTAATATAGGTACTACACAGTTTAAGGTATCAGAGTGCCACTGTAAAATATGAACTGACCAGTACAATTTCCATTGGATTTCTTTTTTTTTTCCCTGTCAAACAGGTAACACTGAATGTGCACAGTGCCTTTGAATGGCAAAATGTGTATATATCCTGTAGACACTGCCTTGAGGTCACTGCCTTCTTTTCCTTTGAGAGAAATCTCAAATAAGGAGGGTAGAAGACAGAGAGGGAGAGAGGGGGATTTAAGATTTTCCAGAAATTTCTCTCCTAGTCTACCTTCCCCCTTCCTTGCTCTGGATCCTCCTAAACCACACTATAAACCAAACATAATTTAGAGAGCACTCTTATGAAGAGTCTAATTCCATCTATTTAAAAACTAGAGTGATGTGGTACACTGTCAAGTCCTGTTTCCCAGGCTTCTCTTTTCAGAGAAGAGAAGTTGTCTTCCCCCGTGTTTTAAATGAACTGAGGTAATTTTAGGCACTGCTGCAATCTAAGTAGTCGTGGCTACAAATATTTATACTAAAGCCTTTTAAAAGAGTGAAAAAGGATGAATTTTAAATAAACTGTGCAGAAGTACAAAAAGATTATGATAGATAGATACTATTTGAAGAATTCTTAGGAGCTTCCTACTGCATTTTTTGACTTACAGTTGAAGATAGTAGAACTGAAAAAGAAACTGAGTGGGATTTTTTTTCCCCAGCTGTTTATGGTAGCACAGAGTACTTCTTGGAAAGGAGAACTTGAAATCCATAGCAACCTTCTTATAACAAGTTAAAGCTATTTGTGAAAAGTGGCCAAAGCCCATGATCAACGGATACCAACACACACTAAAAATGGAAGGACAATAAATCTCTGCAGTGCACTAACTTGTGATCATTAAAAAATGTTGTTTTGGGCATGCAGTACTCAGTGAGGAATACTCTCAAGTGAAATGTATTATTTCGAAAGAAACCTGGATTTCATCTCATGGAGATGCCATACCCCCCACATTGAGACAACCAAGTGTACACTAACACCCCAACTTATGTTTCAATAATGTTAACAGGACATAACTGTGACATATTAACAAAATTTAATTATATGCAGCAAAAAATACAACGTGTAAGAATTCTACATAAGCCAGACTATCCATCACGTACCAAGAATTTTAACTGTCGTGGAGGCAGAAATGGGAACAAGATGCTTTAGGAAATAAGGATGATCTGCAAAAATAAAATAAAACTAAAAAAATTCAGGGACGCTTAGCCTGGTTTTCACACAGTTCTCTGTCAAAAGATGACAATGCTATCAAAAGTTGCTGGTAGTCTGAAAGGGGCATCAGACCTTGCTGGTGGACGACTGGACAAAACTAGAACTCTCAGGTGATGCCCTGCTCTGTACTGAGACCCAGAGTGTGACCTTAACTGTGTCAAAAGAGAGAGCAGCTGTCTCATATGAGGAGGTGCAAGTCCTAAGTGGGCTCTCACAGGCCAGAGAGAGACAAAAAGAGAACAGAATCCCTGCCAGTCCTGTGTTTAGAGAACAGGGAGCATTTATGAGAACAAAACAAGCAACCTCATCCATCCAGACGAGGGCTTTGTTTTTGTTTCTCTGTCCTGTCATCCTATTTCATACATAGAAGGGTAAAAAAAAGTCATCCCAAACTTTGGGAATTAGAGTGTGGTCATAGGACAAGAGAAGCATACAAATACCTCCTGCAGAAAATGATGATTTATATATAACAGTTCAGCCTGAACAAGGAATTGTTTTTCTTACACTGGAAGATTCTGATACTGAGCCTACAAGGCAATCAAGTCCACATATAAAGACAGAAAAATTATTTATTACTATTCTTGAGTGTTATTCAGCACCTAGCAACACAGCATTTTAGTGTTCAAACAAAACACAACTCACAGTAACAAATGGTACTCAAAACAGCTTATCAACATAATGTTTGAATGCACTGTTATGCAGCATTTTTAAATTCCTTGAGACCAATTCAGAAATTACTGATACAAATAAACTAACAAAAGTAAGGGACTGTACTGCATCACTGTACTACACACAGGCTATAAACTAGGCAAAAATAACGTGTGTATTACCTTCTTACAGATGTTTAGCATAATTTAATAAAGCTGATGTTTATTTCAGAATGAACGTATAGCAGAAGTACTGTTTGTTGAACAACCAATTAAAATTACTTTTCCTTGCACTCTGATTTTATTCATAAACCCAAAAATCTTCAAATTATACACCTTGTAGTAAAATTCTACTTTGTCTACTCCAAAGAAAGAATTATCAAAATGTTATCTTTAGAACAGCAGTCACAGTAAGTCTGCAGCAATGAAACCTGATACAAAAATAATTACTTTTTCCACAGCCATGGGATTTAGGAAATTTCAGGCACTAGAAAAGAGCCTTTAGATTTTCTTTGCTACTTTTTTTTTAATTGAATGCTGAAGTATGCTACACGAACCTACTTGCTTCAATCCACTGCACCCAGTGATTAAAATGCACAATTTTTGAGAATTATACATTAAATAAACCCCTATCAGCAGTAAAAAGCCTCTAGCTTCAACTTATTTCTGTAATAATATTTCTCCAAACTATTTGGATGCCTGTTCTACATGCTTAAAAACATCTGTCTCAAATCCTTGTTTCAAAGTACCAAACTGGATGAAGGAATCTCAAAAGCTTTTATGTGTTATTCTCCTGTAAAAAACTGTTGTCACTGTTGTGAGATTCTATGTAAAAATCCAAACCAAACCAAAAACCAAACCAAACCAGACCGAACCAAGCCAACATCTATTTTGCACTTAAAAACCATGGAAGCAGCTATTTATTAAAATACTTACAGATTCCTTCTTTTATCCATATTTTAGAAATGCTTCAGGAACCTTAGTGCTCATCAGTTGCATCAGTAAGACAAGAACCTTCAGGGCTCTAATCTCCTCTTCAGACATTTTTCTCATTTCCTGCTGATTAACTTTTAAGATTTCTATTCTTTCAACAGAAATTGGTGGCAGTCAAACTCCTCAGATCCTTGATAGAAATCTGACGTGCTATCAGAGTTTACTGCAGTCATTAAGGGGGAAATGGGCTCTTTAAGCTATTGGAATCACAGGAGATGGTCTCCTTCATTCATCCTGCCAAAAGTTTACTAATTAAAAAAATTCGGAAGTTCATTGGACAATCATTAGTCTTCCTCCCTTTTTTCAAGGGACCGAAGGCAGAATATTGCATCAAAACAATTCTTCCAAAGGAAGAAATACTGATTTAAAGAGAACATGAAGACAAGTTCAGACCTAAACCCAATCCTAGTTTTAAAATTCCAGTGGTTAAATTCAGCCCTGAGACTGTGAAGGATTCACTACAATGCATAATAATTGCTGTACACCTCAACAGCATTTCTGTAATCCCATAAAATTCTGAATGTTGTCTTTGTTGTTTTAATGCTTAATGCAGTTACATTTACAGATAATTTATAATGTGTACCAGCAGCCTAACACAGTGGAAACATTTATATGGTATCAGACAGATGAAAGAGCAAATCCTATTCCTTTATATTCTGGGTGGTATTTGCAGCCCTTCCCAGAAGCCTTATCAAAGAGATGTCATTTACTGTGTGCCTTGGAGCTACCTTGCACAAAGAGGAGGTGGAAGGAGGAGGAAATTCCAGACCTGAAGCATGTGCCACCTTTTCAGATTAAAATTCCTTGTCAGTTGACTGGTACAGCAAAATCACAGCCAGGAGCCGCTTATCAAAAGTTCTGCTCTCTATCTACCTTGCAGACAAGCTCTGTTAACCCTAGAATTAAAGACATCATCATCTAAAAAGGCTTGGTATCAGAGATTGCCACTGCAAAATATGAACTGGCCAGTACAATTTCCATAGGAATTCTTCTCTTTTCCTGCCAAACAGATAACACTGAATGTGCTCAGTGCCTTTGAATGGCAAAATTTACATTTTACAGTTCAGTCACTGCTGTATCAGGTTTAGCTGTAGGTTAGGCAGGGCCCTGTACCAAGTATTGCACACTCCTCCAGAGCCACTGCTTGAGTAGGGAGGGCTAAGAAGAACTCAAAATACTTCTGTTCACTACCAATCTGCTGCTGACTGACCACAGTGACCTACAGCCAGTGTTGGCGTCACTCTCCTGAAGTCCTGAAGCCAACTGAGCCACTTGAGCTGCTGCTCCTAACTCCTGCTGAGCCTCAGCTACACTGCCACTGCTGTGATGGTTCCTGGCCAGCTGCAGATCAGGGCTGCCACTGGAGCCCTAACTTACACTTGTGTGCTTCACAGCTCATTTCACCAGAAATTATAAACTTATTACAAAATTAAATGTCAAAAAAGCCAAATTAGTACCGTGAATGGGAGCAAAGCAAATGGAAGTAGGTGAGCAAATGCAAAACCTTTGGTTCTTAGATTTGCTTCAGAGCATTTTCACGGTTAAATATGGGATTTGCAGATTCTTGAAGATGCCCTACTTCCATTTGCATTAATGGTAAAACTAATTTTCTTTTAGTACTGAAGTTCCAAAGTATGCATTTTTGGTAATTTTGTGCGTCTTAGGAACATTGTTTTCAATGATATACATAGTAATGAAATATATAACATATTTCCTACAGTCCTGCTTTGAGGCATAAACCTAAGCAAGTCACGTAACAGAAACCTACACAAAACATGAAATGCATCTTGCATATATATCAAAAACAACATAATATAAATACAACAAATATATCCAGCTTGCTTAGTGCTAGAGCAAGACAAAAGTCCACTGGTTCCAGTGATGCCATTTTTTTTGGCCATTTTTTCATTTTCTGAAGTTTTCAGCTACTTGGTGAAATACAATGTGCTGGCAAAATATAATTATTGTACTCTGGGCTGCTTCCTACCATTATGTATTGACTGAGGTATTTATTTAATAATTAATCATCTCCTGAATGAAATGCTTCCACATGTACTTAGCAATGTCTCTGAATGCCTTACAGATGCAGTACACATTGCTGCAAAATGAAAACAGAGGGTAGAACTCTCCAATTTTAGGTATATGGAAACAACATCAGGATTACATTTCCTTAACTATTTAATTTTCCAAGGAGACAATAAGATAACTTGACAGTTTTAGGGATGGAATTGCTTATAAGCTGCAGGAGTAAAACACTAAAGGAAGAGTTCAAACTTCACTACGTCAATACAGAACTCCAAATTTGGTTTATGAATATGGCTGAAGTCACATTATGCATGTAGGAAACACTTATGGTCTCAAAAGTTAGGAGTCTATACAGAGAAAAAGAGTGATTCCAATAACCAGCATCTGTGACACCAGTGCCATGAGCAGGAAGAACATAAAAATGGAACTGATATTCCCTCCCCTCTCTTGTATTTTCTGCAGTTAAGAGTTTATTACGCAGAGGGAGAGCTGAACTATCTGAGCTGACAGTTCCTAGTCCAGGGACAAGGCCTGGGCTGGCTCCCAGCTCAGAGACAGTGATGTGGCCGTGCAGCATACCCGAGAGCATTCCCAAAACAGGGAGACCTGCAGGGCACGCATCAGGCACGAGGCAGAGCTGAGCAGGAGGAAAGGGTCCTGTGGGATCCAGGGCAGCTCCCTGTGAGACCCAGGATAGCTGTTCACCACCTCCCATCCACACCTCCCCGACAGCTGCGTATCTCAATTGCCCTGGCGCTGCACGCTCCACCTTTTAGAGCCCCAGATAACCCTCCACAGGAGACAGCACGCTGGGGTCAGCCACGGTGTGAGTGGAAACGATGAGTAGAGAAAAAGATAAATCCTTTTCTTAGTGCCGCCAGCCCCGAGGCCCTGAAGAGCACCTCTTGCAGCCCTGCCACGTTCCACTCCCTGCCGCAGCCCCACTGTGCAGACACTTGGCAGACGGGGACTGTCCCTTTCCTGACATGGACACGCGTCTTAGGTCACCACTGACAGCTCTCATATTCCTCCTCTGGCACAGAGTCTGGCACTGAAATACCACAGCCTGTTGCTGAGATACTGAAGAGGAAAAAGTCCAAACCAAAGCTCCACAAATAACCCAAACCCACTCAAACCCACGCCAAGCCCCCTCCTTGCCCTTTGCTGAATTTAACATTTTTACAGCACAGTGGCAGCTGTAATGTCTGAAGCTGTGATTGGCAGTGCAGCCCTCTGTTTACAAATAGGCAACAAAAATAACTCAATTTGGCACTGCAGAACACACATTTACGAAACTCTACAGTCAACAGATCATGTGACAGATGATAACCAAACATGCAGAAAAGAGTTGCCAGTTGCATTCTTTGAATCGCCCAGAAAAAAAAGCCATAAAATCATAAAAAGCAATGAACCAACCAAAAAATTCAAAGAGCTGTGTGTCCACAAACAGTTAGAGCAATCTTATTTTAGCACTGAAACAAGACCAGTCTACTTTTCTAGATACAGCATAGTCAAAAAGCTGACCCTTTAGGAAAAAAACCAATGTTTTAACAAGAGAAGAGGAGAGGAGGGTAAAAGGAGAAGGCAGAAAAATGTGAAAAAATCTGAATGGAAAATCCATTTGCTAGAGGAGTATTTTTTTCCCCTCCCATAAAACTTGGTCTCTTGGATACACTAATAAATGGATTTTGATCATAATTTATTTCATTACCAACTACAAATTGTCCCTGCACATTAGAGTTTCTCACATCAATCCCTCCTATGAAGACATTAGTGCAGACAAATGGCTCAGGAGGTAATCCATTCACACTGGGAAACAAATTATCCCATAACAGTATCCTCAGAGCAAAGCTGCCACAGTGCAAATATCTACTGTGTAATACAAACACTTAAAAATTAGGATCTTGATGAATCAGGACTTAGGCTATGATCTTGTTCTTTAAAAATACCCATTTATTATCAAAAAGATCTCATTCAATTTCTAAGATCTACATACTTAAGCCATTTTATATCTATTAGCATCATTAAGCTAAATGGGATTTCAAGTATGTTTTTTCTTATTATTTTGAATAGGACTATGAAACATTAGGGCTACCAAGAGTTTATTTCCAGAAATGTAACTGCTCAACCAGTCATAAAAGCAAATTTTCTTAACAGTAACATTTTACGGGATTAACAGTTGATTTAAGATGTGATCTTCAGAACAAATCACTATTTAGGAAATAATTCAGTCTTTTTCCTTTGAATAAACTGTGCTTACTGCTCACAAGTTTATCCTTTATTCTCCAACACTGAGCATGAGAGCTGGTTATTTTACAAACATAAGGTATGAGTTTTGATGTATAAACATCAGGGTGATGAACAAAACAGAACATCTCGAAATTCTTGGTTTTATGAGAGTTTCAATGAAAGAATTCAATACTTTCCTAACAGAGGGACACCAAATGTTTCTGGTGGTAAAAAGGAGAGCAGGTTCAGGGCAAGACCTTTCCTGTTACAGTAAATGTGTCAAAATAGAGGCCTGTTACCAAATAAAATACTTTTAAGCCTATACTTCCCCAGAACTCCATAATGACTAATTCCCACTGAACAGAGAAAAGGACAGAAGGACCATCAGCGCCCAGAAAAAAGCATCAGGATGACATCATTGCCTGTCTGCTAGCCAGGAAAGGAAGAGAGGGATTATCTGAATAGTGAACATCTGGATTGTGTATATAAAGGCAGTGAAGGATTTTTATACATATTAGTTCACTGAGTTCCACTGATTTTTTATCTTACAAAGAAACAGTAGTGCAACGATACGCTTTTATAATGAAAAAGCAACAGGAATTCCAGTGGTCTGGGTTAGTGTATTAAAAGATACAAACAGATTTATCATTCACTGCTTCTCTACTATACTTAATTGAAAAAACTTGGCAGATACTTGAACTTGCAACTCTTTCTTTTTGAATTAAAACAGTGCAGCTTAGTAACACTGACTTTCTTCTTTCTGTGTTTCAGATACAATGATTGTAAGTGACTTGATTCTGAACTTGAAGAACTGAAATTCAAAACATACTCAGTTCCCCATCCCAGCATTGTAAAGACTACTTAAAAAATCTTACATGTGAAGTGTTTCCATTTTGTCAGAATACAACTCAAGACAAATTTGTATTTTCACATTTTTTTATCTCTAGAGTTGTCATACAAAGAAAAATCAACTTATTCTAGTACAACTTTATTCAACTTTATTCTTTGCAAAGAAACATTCTTACCTTGAACTGTTAAAGTTGCTGATGCCTCAGCTTTTCCAACCATATTTTCTGCAACACAAGTGTATGATCCCATGTCTCCTGCCATAACTTTCCTGATTTTCAAGGTATGATCATCACGGATTTCGTATCTTTAAATATACATAGTAGTTAAGAATGAGTAAGAATAACAGAACTTTGTACAGTTTCTGTAAAGCGTAAAAACATGGGGGGTTTGGTCTAAAAATATTCTTATTTCTGTATTTCCCATAAGGGGAAAAAAAGTATAGATACTTATAAATGATAATGCGAAATAAAGCTTTAAAACCAAAATGTATCCAAGTATTAGGGAACCTTATTCTGGTATTATTTGCACACAATCGCAAAGCTCTAATGCAGACCATTTTAATTGTTAGCATTATTTTAACAAGTAATTATAACAATATTTATTATTCTCCATCCGAATGACAGATTTTTTAATATGGTTGAAAAGAAAATATTGTTCCCAAAAAAGATCACAATTGCTTGAAAGTCAAGATAAATCACAGTTCATTCTTTTTCTTTTTTTTCCTAAAGGACAATGTGGCCTTTTACCAATTTCTTTCCTTTCATCACCTTTCTCTCTTTTATGTATAATGCAGTCAATGTGTTTCTATTTATGGTAAGTAGATTTTTCTCCTAAAAATGATAGTTTTTATTAAAGCTATAGACTACATTACCAAGAAGCTGTATTTAAAAAGTAAGTGGCCAACTTACAAATCCAACCCTGTAAAGTGTTTCTTCTTTCAGTCCACTCCTTGAAAGTTTTTTAAACTGATCATTAGGATTTCAAAGTAAGTAAATAAGTATTTAATCTATTTCTATATCGATCCATCACAGAATGTGTTTATTTTCAATAGTGTGTTTTACTTTTTGGCTTGAATTACAGCAATAATAAAAAAGAAGTTCATTGGAAACCTAGCAACAAAAACACGTATAACCAAGGCAGCTTTTTACATTGCCATTTTACATTTACATTTACATTTTACATCAATTGCAATTCCAATATATACTTTTTGATGTTGTGATCTCTTTTATTATTTGTTATACATTCTCCAAAACTTTTAGTAATCACGAAAGACTCTTCAAGTGAAGAAATAATCTGTGTCTGATACTACTGGCTGCACTTGGTTGTTTTATCCTATATTTGTCACATGCTGTCACAACAAAAACTTGAAAACAGGCTGTTCTTAAGTTTCAACATAAATTGTAAATTCAACTAGAGCTCAGCGCTAATTAGAAATGTTTAATGGATCAAGCCAGGCCTTTGGTATTCAAGACAAAGAAATGCTAGCTGTCAATCACTGAATGGCCCCATCATACACCAAACTAGATGTTATAGAAAGGGTAACTGCAAGTATTGCACCTTGCTTTTGGCAGCTCTCCGTCATCTTTCCTCCATCTCACTGTAGGGACTGGGTCACCTCTTGCCTCACACTTGAACTCCGCACTGTCATCCACAGTCACTGCCAAATTGCTCGGTCTCTTCACAAAAGATGGTCTCTCTAAAGGGAAGGGAAAGGAAAACAAGGGTTAATCCAGCAGTTCTGTGTCCAGATTGCACAAGATCCCTGTGAGGTTGCTTGCAGGTGTCAGCAGCAGCAAGCATTCCATGCAATAATTTCCAGTGCTGCATTTGAAAGGGAACTTTTTCTTTCCCCAGCACACATGAAGTAAAACAAGGCAAAAAAACCCCAAAATGCCCTCTCTGTAGTTTTTGTTCATCCAAACTGCTGCTATCCCTGACTTAATTTGCCCAAGTCCTGGCTCACCAGAGTCAGATTAATTGCTGCACAATTATGCTCAGACTTTCCAGAACAAAAAGTTGACCTCAGTACAGGCAGTGTTGTTTTGGTAAACCCTGTGAATTTCAGGAAAGGTATGGATACACTTTTCTACCTGTAACAGGATTCAAAGCTGCAGGTTGCTGGGCTATTCATACTTTCATAATTCCACGCCAGGCCACACTGCAGTGAGGTTTGCACACTCCCAAGGATAAAAGTGGTTTTAAACAATTTCTGGAATATTCCAGGAATGACCCATCTAGAAGAGCAGCACCAGATGACAACAGAATGTCCATAAAAAAACTGGGAAGGTTTAACAGGAGAGTGTTTGGCAGGTTCCTTTGCCTAAGGCAGATGAACTTTTTGTCTATAAACCTGTGAAAGCTCTGAGGGAGTTGAGAAGGCAGTTGCATGTTTTGACTTGTATGTACTAAAGATATAAATATCATCCCCCTGGAACTGCAACAGTCTGAGGCCATTGGCACCACCAGGAAGTGTGAATAGCCAAAAATACACCACAAATTTCTCACAGGAGTAGAAAACAACCAGACAGAAGGATAAAGAGACAATCCCATGCTTTTCATGTCTCACATTTATGTTTGAGAAAAGCAGTTCTAAATATTACTCTGGCTTTGCAGCCGTAGAGATTCAATATTACAAAAACTTCATGGTTCAAAAAGGAAATGTGAACTGAACAAAACCTTAAGAAAAAAAACCCTTCCTTTATTCTCAAGGATGTCCAGACCAGCTGGACACTTGTGCTGTAGAAAACTTAACTTTTCTGGCAATGGTAGGAAATAATGTTAAATGAAATAGCAAGTTGATCTTTAAGCTGTCACTTCTAGCCTGAGTTCATATACAAGAAGTGAGAAATAAAACAGAGATCTACAGACATAAATCTAGCTGTGAATTAAAAAGATACAAATATAGACAACCCGCTTCCCTGGCCCTTTTCTTGTAGGTGACGAAAAAACCAAACCTGAATGTAAGAAAAGAACATCCAGATTAAATATCAAAGTAGGAATAGTTTGGGGAAGAATATTTAACTTAACTATGCAAGAGAAAAAGTACTGATCTGGAAAGACCAAGACTGCTGCCCACAAGAGGCACATTGTTCTCCAGATCAGTTTCCTAAAGGAAGAGTAATGGACTTCCATGAATTTTTGTCTGCCCATTTATAACACTCTTATTCAAATGCAGAAATGGATAAGGGAAATCAGCACTGATTTAAGAATCTGTCTTTGTCACATGATTATTTGGTACATACAAGGAGAGCTTAGCAAGGATCACTTTGAAACTTTCTAATATTACAGTTTCTGGCACGCAATCCTCCCTCTGATCTAAAGTAGAGACCTAGAAGGAAAAGTTCAACTTCTAAATAACCAAACCTCATAAATAGAAGATTAATGTAGAAAAAATATAATATATAAAGTCAGCATATTACTTGTGCTTTTTCACACATATCCAAGTCTGAGTTGAAAGAATAAGGTGTTTTAAAGATTTCTAGACACTGGCTGGTAAGACATTCAAAGCTTTCCTGACCCATTTGAAAGCAAAACCTCACTAGTTTCCCCAGGCTGAAAATCTGAAATATGTCTGAAAGAAACAAGAGATGAAGGAAAAGCCAGACAGAGCTCTGCCTGCAATGCACCCCTCTTACAGGTTTTTAGCCAAAGAAGTAATTTTTCAGCTTACGTTATCAAACAGTTCAGCCCATGACTCCCTGGTTGGCAGCAGACTAGTGAAGAACTATTACATGGTACAGTTAAATAGGAGACTGGTGCCAGGACTTTACTCATGTAATTACAAACTTTCAAGTTTAGATTTTGCTTGAAAGTTCTGAAAGTCTATTTGACAATAGACTTCCTCCCCTAGTGCTTCAAAAGTGTTTATACAAAACCAAAATAAACCAGCACAAGTTCCTCAGCTTCTAAATGGTTACATACCACTTTCTTCCCAGATATTCAGTTTGAACAATTTTTAGATGGCATAAAACCTTGTTTTATTTAGGAAACTCTTGCTTCACATGAAACTCTGAACAGGTCTTCAAGTTGTCTGAGTCCTAGCTCAACAATGCAGGGAAGACAGATAAAAGTGCCAAAGACAGACAAGACAGCTCTTAAACATTAATTTAATAAAAATAAAACCACCAACAAACTACTATTACTGCAGCAGCATTGTGATGGAAACCAGTGTGCTGTGAACCAGGGCTTGGATGATCTCATCCTGTAAAGATGCAAGAGCTATTTTTTTTTTCAGAAACAATCAAGCTATCTCAAATCTCCTCTAATTTAAAGTAAAATGGGACATATTTTGAAGGAAAAGCACCTAAATTCTCCTATGCTGAAGGAATACTGGGACTGCAGGTGGACTTATATCTTCTCTCCTGATGTTGCAACAAAACGTGCAATTTTCAGCTAAGATCAGCTATCTTAAACGAAAACATATTTTTTGATGCTGAGAGGGACTATCAATAGGATCACTTGAATAAGCAGATCTGTTGTAGTTTTACAACACTCAGCACACTTTCCTATAAATGAAAGCATAATTATTCCAAATAGAAATTTAGAGTAATTCTGATTCTCTCCAGTAAGAAAGAAAAATTAAGCCTCTGCTTCCTAAACTTGTTAATTTTTGTTTTGCTGTTATTTCACAATACTGATCCAGTCATGGGCACTGGAATGACTTTCAGTTTGAGCATTAAATACAAAAGCATTTTATAATAGGAAAAAATTGTCCAAGGTTGGCTGCAGAGCCACTACCTTCCTTCTATTTACTAGATCACAACCATGAGAAAAACATTTTCAGCACTGAAAAGGAAATGGATCAGAATAATCTTTAGAGAAAGGCTTACTACGAAAAGCTAAAGATGGACATTTTCATCAATGGAGTCTAAAAGGAATTCTTACCTAAAACAGTGAGCTCTGCAACTTCACTTTCACGTTCTCCAACCATATTTGTTCCAACGCAAACGTATTTGCCAGCATCGTTCTTTCTGGTGTATGTGATCATGAGCTTTCCTCCTCTGATCTAGGACAAATCAAGGATAACAAAAATACTTCAATATGAATTATCGATTTAATAACAATAGCTTAGAAAATATTTTGTTATAGATAATAGAACAAGCCATCTCTGGTTTTCCATATCACATAGTTTTAAATCAGTATTTTAAAATCTATGAGATTTGGAGACTTGTTAGTTTTTTCTTCTCTCTGTGTAATGTAATGCTGGCTGCTTACCAGCCTGTTTAATGCTTGTTAGACAGAAGGACTACAATTCCTTCCCATGTACTGATACAATCAGGTGGAGAGTAAAAATTAGCACGAGACATACATCTCATTTTCACATCAAGTGCTGCAATTACTTTTTCTTGACAAGAAATATGTGCACGCTATCCTGCTGCTGGTCGTCCTCATTATTATTCATGAATTTTGTGTTTGTTTTGGTTTTCATTTCTTAAGGAAGTGAAGGAAATTCTTTATTCTTTAGTTCTTCACCTTAAATAAAGTAAGTTTAAATGCTGATAAGCAGATGAGCGGAAGCAATTATATTCTTACTGAGAAGTGAATAACATTCTGCTCTTGATTTTGAATTCAGCTTTTGGGAGATAACAGAATTCCAATAACCGCCAGATCAGAAAACACACTTACCTTTGTGATTCCAAATCTTATTATGTTATATAAAAATGTACATTAAATGCATATGAAAATACCTGCTCTTTCTTTAAAAGAATTTATTCCCCCATTCTATTGAAGTTGCAAAGTTCACCAAAATGCAGCAAAATTTGTCTGGGCAGCTGCATATGTACCATGTTTACTTTGATATACAAAGAAAGTTCCTTAATTACAGAAAATACATTCTGAAGTGCACATATGCTTACAAGCCCTATCACTTTTGAAAACCACTGCAGTGCAAGCCATGGGTGGAAGTAGACAATAAATAAAAGCCACATACGAAGCTACATGAAAGGCTCTAATGTGGTCAGTGACAAGGAGGAGAGTGTTCTCAATATGAGGTATTTAGCTCCAGTTGCCTGCAGCTAGAAATCTATCCCTGGAAATTTGACATCTCGAGCAGCGTTGGGCTCTGATTGTCATTGCAGGATGTACAGGCACAAAGATGACAGTCAGTTATTGAGATAAATGGACACGCACGTGGAGGGTAGACAGTGTTGCATACAAATTTCATTCTGTTGCCTTTGGCACTCATTGCTTGAGAGCACAAGAGAAATGTGCTTTATCATTCAGAAAGTTGGTAATGCTGAAATTTCAGTGGAGATTTGAGGCATGAGGAATGAAAAAATAAAGGTGACCTGCAAACACACATTTTTCAAGAACTGATATGCAGTTTTAGATTGCTGACTGCCTGAACTTGTGAGCAGGGGAAGAGGACATAAAGTATAACTAGAAGACTATCTGTATTTATTCCTGTTTTACATGTCCCTAAATTACAGAAAGCAATTTATTTTCCAAATAATGTATGAAAAGGATTATAAAAACCCCTGATTTTTGAATGACTTTCACTTGAGTTTTTGGGGTATTTGTATATCCAGATACATATGCAGAAATATGTACCTTTTATGTACATAAATATTGACCACACTGGATAGAACAAAGAAACTAATTATATATCACAAGAATTTGCCAACCCATCTGATGTTTTCAAACCCATGTAAACTGAAATCAGTGGTTTTTGTGTATGTCTAAATCCTAGTGACATTCAGTAGCATTTGTGCTCCTCTGTTATTTTATCACTAAAGAAAATCCCATTCAAATCCACCACAATATGACACAATTGCATATCTTGCACAAATTGTAACCTTAAGCAAGAACAATCTTAGGAATTTCTTGTAGGAATCACTACAAGAGTATAGATGGAGAGAAGCATTAAAGCAGAAACATATGAAAAACTAAAAAGTCTTTGAAAGCTTGTTTTCTTGCAAGTTATTTGAGATTTAGATAAAGAAGGAGACACAGAGGAAACTTCCCTCATGGATGCTGAGGCAGACTTCCTAAGATGTGACACGCATGCTGAAGGAGGCTGTGCTTACAACATGGAATTCTGAATGCATGTGCAAAGGGGTTTCTTTTGTTAGGTTGGTTGGTTTCCTTAAAACATGAGAAGGGTTTAGAACTTTAGCTACAATGACGGTTATTCCACATGGATTTATGATAAATTACACAGCTACAATAAAATGTCCCACCACTGAATGTGGAATTACACGTGTCTGTAACTGGAGCAGTCACAGATGGCTAGAAGGAAGTGAACTTCCCCTGGTGGGCAGCTACCAAAATTCTTCATTGCATTTTAAAAAATTAGGTACCCACCATCTCAATAAGATTGGACAATCCCTTCAGTTTAATATGTTGCAAAAGAAAACTGCAGCTATGAACAATTTAAGTTTTTTACGTGCAGTATTTCTTCTCAACAGGCAATCCCAAAAACAACTATGGACCACAGACCAATGGCTTAAAAAAGTACAGAATGGAAGACATGCATGTGGTATTTAGTAGGAACATAGACAGAATCACTACTGAATTTGTCTTACTAAGTTCATATCCAGTATTTAGAGCTGTAAACAGTCAAATCACCTTTGGAGACAGTACATGAAACCTTGCAAATTACAACTATTCACAGTCTGCATATACTTAACAGTTAATGAAGGCATTTTAATTTGAGTGCTCTGGCTCTTCTCATATTTTTGCCCTTGTCCCAAAGTACACCAGCTGGACTTTATAGCAGAAAATGATATAATTTGCAAAAGTGACAGGCAGTGAGTGTACCATTACATCCCAAACTGCCTGAAGAGCTGTGACCATGCTGAACACCAACAGAAGTCCTTTCTTCCTAGTAAACAAGATACAGAAAACAGTTTTATTCCACTACTCTAGTAGATATGGTTGTGGGAAAAGAACAGCTTTGCTAACTGCCAAAGCTAAAAGTCTAATTCTGGAAGTAAATGTCATGTTTCATTTATACCAAAATGAAGCCAAGGCACTTTTTGACTTTTCATGTCTCTTCAGTATTTTTTTCTGTGCCTACCAGCAAAATCTATCAGAGATTTGCAAGTAGGATAATACAAGAATAGCACTGAATTCTAATAAAAGAACAAGATTGTGATCAGTATTTCACAGATGATCTTCAGCTGCCTGTAAGATGTATGAATTATTGTATATATGCTAAGAAAATATATGATGGTATGGTGACTTACAAAGACTTTTTGAAAGCTATTTTCTATGACCTGTCCGCCTGACCATATTTCGCTCCTCGTCAGTAAATTGCTCATTCAACCAAGTCCACTTCATTTATTTCTTTAAACAATAGTTGGTGATGTTCACATAGAAAACTCTAGGCACCCACAGAGTTAACTAGGTCCAGAATTGTAAATTATGGCCACCCAGCAGCAAAAAATCATATACAGATAATGAATCAACTCAGTCAGCCAATAAATCAAATCCATAAAAACTTACCCAAGGGTTCTACAACATACCACCAAGAATTCAGTATAGCTGTACACACATATATTCTTATTCTGAAACCATATTTTATATACCTATGTGCGTTGTGTATATGTGTGTAAATTTCTGCATGTATAAATCCATACCCATCTGTCTGTGTTATGAAATATTTTTATATATGTGGGTGATTCATTTACTTTTCACAGAAATGTGGTATGAAATATGAGACAGAATGAAGCCATAAGAGAAATGCTTGGGGAGTCCAAATATAAATGTGAGTGACTTTTTTTTTTTAACTTTCTTTCAGTTTCTAGTTTATTTCTATTTAATAATTTAAATCTGCTCTGTTGCAAAATAATTTAAAAGCAAACAAATTAATAGGAAAAGGGAATTTAGACTGCAGAATGAAATACTCACTTCTGTTTCTATAGCCAGGGTTTCTGCATACGTGATATCACAAATTTCATATATTTTAGTCTCCTACAGTACAGTACACACGACAACCCATTTTCTTTCATTTGCTAAATTGAAAGTGGAGGACATATAATATTAACCTGCCAGACACTGCCTTTGCTTTAAAAGTGTACCATCTAATTATGAATAACAATAGAACAGTGAAAGTACAAGATGAGTCCAGGTAATTGTAATTAATTGGTATATCCAAGGAAAATGGAGCTTTTATTTCTTAGTTAAGAAACATGGAGTTTTGTTCATTTCCCTCTGTCTGGTCTATCATCCCAAAATATCCATATCACAACTCACCACTGCAGGAGAGGCTGTCAGGCACGGAATGTCAGCAATAGAAGACAGCTTTGCAGTTTGAACAAAGTTGAACAAAAAGGAGTACAAATGACTATCTAGCTTAATTTTTATCTAAAAATTTGTATCTTGTTCCAAGCCTTGTGAATCCCATATAATCCTCCCTACCTATTGTAGCATGCTTAGATATTAAACACTAGACATCAAAATGTGTTTGGAGCAGGTCTTCAACAACGACTAAAGTTTGTTCTTGTTTAACTTCAAAGCTCAGACAGACAAGTCTGTCCTGCTTTCTGTTCCATTCTCTGGGACCCCAGGAAGGTACATGCTGCCTCCTCCAGATCAAACACACAAAAAATTCTATTTGAAAGTAGTCTGAAACAGTCTTTCAAGTGGTCTTCCTGTGCTGTAAATCTGTCATGACAAAGTGCAAGTCAATTGTTCCCTGCTACCCTACAGACCAACAAAACAGCTTTGCAATACAGACAGGCCTGAAGGCAGCCTAAAGGAAGGTGCAAAATTCAAGGAAGGTGGCTTTATGTAAAAAGAAGGTATTTAAGGTAGATAAAATGACAGTAGATTCAAGCTGCTGCTTCTGGCACCCCTGCCAATCTGATACATCAGAGGCAGAATCAGATTCAAGCCCATTCATAAGACTCCTTTTCCCACTTTTCTGGCCTCATTATTAATGGCTGTAACTACAAGAAGGTGGATATCTACAAAGCATTAAGGGTTATCTGTGTCCTGAATTGCTTGGTGAATTCAGAGGCAGCTGACAGTTATTCAGCCATTGGCATTATCACAAGACACCAAATATCAGACTTACTTTATGTGTTTGATGCTTCACCCAATGAGACTGTAGAAACAGCCAAGATATATGCAGAACTCCATAAATCACAATCAGAAAAGAAAAATCCATGCCTCAGCATATGTGATTTTCAGAAGTTTGAAACGGCAACAATTCCAAATTAACTTTCTATAAACATTTGGCTTTTGTTAATCACAAAGGAAGATTTAATTCAGAGGAAGATTTACTTCACAATAATCCATATTGGCTCACATTAGTCAGAACTAATTTCTGAACAAACAGCTATGTTTATATTGCAATATTTGAACCAGTGAAATACTTCTCTGAAACGCTTTCACAGCTACAGTACAAAACATTTTCTATGCAATACTTCCTTTCTTATTATAAACCAAGATTAAAATCTTACAACAAAAGCATGTTACTACTATCTTCATGGTCTTAAATCCGCTCTACAAAGATCACCAAAAAAATATAAAAAAGAAGAAGCAAATGCTTCATAAACTGTTTTTCATATTGTTACTCATTAAGCACAAAACTCAACTAATGGACAACACTTAGGCACATTTTATGGATCACTAAAATTATATCTAGAACTATCAATCTTTCTGCAATATCCAAAGAAGGCCCTGCATGGGAATGATGAGTTTACAATGACAACTGTGAAATTTCTGTAAAACTGTAGATTTAACCCCATGCATAAATCTCCCCTGGATGCACTGGTGCACATATAGCTTTCACTACAATCAGTGATTGAAATCAGAAGTAAAAGTGAACTTGAACTGAACTCCATGTCTGGTATGTCTTCATTTGTCTTCCCTTAAGCAAGTCAGAGGATTTGAAGTATCAGTTACACATGAATTTTCTTTTACACTACTGTGTTATTTACACACCTCCAAGGATAAAATCTCAGACTAGCCAGGGTTAATTTTCCACACAAAATCTATCAGATTTTAATTACCTTACCTAAAGAATCACAAATGTAATGAAGATAAATAATAGTAACCAACCACAAATCTTAAAACATATAAAAAATCCTACCTGGCAACCATAAAAGAAACTACATAACCCAAATCTCCAGAGGAATTTAGCAGCCTGTTTCCCACTGTAAAAGAAAGACCAAGGTCACTCTGAGGGGCTGTGTTAGAGTACCAAGGATGAAGACAAAGGCCCACCTACATCACCAGACCTGACTGCATGTGGCAGATCACACCTAAGCCCTGCAGACAGCACCAGGGGTCAAGGGAGGAGAGTACAACCACGAACTCCCAAAGGGGCCCAGACCCTGCTGCTGATTCCAAGGGAATTTCAGTTCCTGACTGTCACTGCAGGTATTGACAATATTATCATACTTTTCTAAGTCTGGAGCTGATCTTGGCAGGATGACAGTATGGATTTAAGACAACTGTATATTTTGGGGTGAATTTCATCAAAAGAAATTTCCTACTTTCCCTAAGAAAAAAGCAGCTGTGCAGAGCACAAGTCTTCAACAGCAGAGTCCTAATGTTCAATTTCAGATTTAGAAGGATGGGTAGGTAAAACTTCACCAAGACTTGTAATCTGATAAAAGAAATTTCTCAGAGTGAAGATTTCTCACAGCCATCACACAGCCATCATGCTAAAATACAGGGGTTTTCAAGATTCTTATGTAGTGTCTTCTAAAGGGAACTGTTCTGACAGAACTCAAGTTATCAAGATATTTTAAGTAGAAATTCGTAGGTCTTCTACCATGAGCTCCCACAAGAAAATGAAAGGCCTTCAACATGTAAAACCAAGGACCTCCTAGACTTACAAGTACAATTGTGAAGCAACAACAAAATCCTCACAGTGTGAGAGGAGGGAATAGAGATGAATTATTCACATTTTTCTCCTGGCTGGTCTGTGCAGGTCATTATTTTCAGCTGTGGCTTCAGTCACTCCGTGACCTTCTGAGATGCAGCAGTTTTGGCCCAGACTCCCACTTGTCTGGAAGAGAAGGCACATCCCCTCTGAGCCTGGCTGCCCACTGCTGGCTCCTCCATCAAGGGATGCAAATCTCAGGCTCCCGGATCCTTCCCGTGACCGCTGCACTTCCTGCACTAAATTGCCTGTGAAAGCTTTCCTCCCTGAGCTGGCACAGCAGCTTCCCAGGGGAAGAAGGATTTTCTTATTTCCTCTGGGGCTAAACCTGAGCTCTTTATGGCAGAGAACACGAACTGAGAACCAAACTAAGCAAATAAAATTAGTCACAGGTAACTAAAATGCAGTGGATTCTTTAATACATTTCCAAATTTGTATTTTGACAGTTTTAAATTATGAGACAGATTGGACTTCTCATTCAAAACATTTTCTGTAAAAACTTTATAATCAAGTTAACTCTCAAAGAAGTTTTGGCCCTGCCAACTAAACACTACAAATAAACAAGTCATTTGCAAAACTAACCTTGAAAAAAAATATAAAATATTTTCTAACATAACTAAAAACCTACTGATTCTCTGTCTTTTGACCAAGATGACATGCCATGGCAATGAGACCACACTTCAAAAGAGGGATATAAATCCATGTTAAATTCCTATTGCATTTATCTCTGAGTGAGCTTAAGTCTAGTAGAACTCTTTTATAGTAAATGCTGGACATGAAAAGTTGTGAAAACATTAAACTTTTCCCATCATTTGTCAAAAAGAGGAGCATATGCACTGCAATGCTGATTTTCCATGAACAGTTAAACATAAAAGTCATATATTAATCTGCCACATTTCACTCTTCCATCACTGTTCACTACAGCTCTTGTGACTGCAACACATGCAAATCATAAATCACAAATTTCCTTATATTTTTTGTGGTTTGCACACAAGCCTTGTGTTACAGGACTGAGGCAAAAACTTGCAGTCATACGCAACCACAAGCAAATCTTGAGTGTAACTTTCATTATTTCTGAAGGACTGCTGAAAAACCACTGGGCTAGACATTACAGCTACAGAAAGCCCTCTGCTTGGAAGATGCTAAAATTAAACTCACAAAGAATAAGGAGGAGAATGCATGCACAGAGAGGTAAAGAGCAAATCCCCCAATTTCCCCAGCTCACAGAGCAGTCCAGAATCATTATTTTTGTGCTCAACTTTAGATCCTCCAGAGAGACTCCACAGGCAGGGAATGACCTGCAGATCTCAGTCCGTTCACAAACGTTCTCTGTTGCCACAACACAAGCTGATCTTCAGCAGCACACAGCGAAGCCAGGAGTTACTTGGAGCTTCTTTTACTCCTGAAATAAGCCAGCCCAGGTTGCACCCAAGCAGAAGAAAGCATACACTGTTCCCACGCTCTACATGCGCTGATGCTCACACATGCCATCCCTTAACTGCGAAAGCCCCTGAGTGCTGCTGTTCCTGGGCTGCTGCCAGGCTGGACACTGAGCACACGCTGCCCTCTGCTTGGGTTCTTCCCACTCAGCCCTTTGCCTCTGGAGCAGCAAACCCTTTTTGCTCAGTGCATAAATGGAAATGAAAAGCCCGAGAGAAGGAAGAGACCGAAGCCCAGAAATTGGTGCCTCTCGCCTGGCCTTGCCTGCTGGCGGCTGGGGGCTGCCCCAGCTATTCAGGCAGGCTCTGGAGCCCTGCTGGGATAATTGCTTCCTGAGCAGCAGCTCCTTGCTATTCTTCCCAGATGCCACAGTGGGTTTAAACTTCTGGCGTAATTCTTGTTGCTGTTAAAAGGTTATGGTAAATTGCAGCAATGGAAAAGGCTGAGAGAGAAATGTGGCAGTGTCCAGAAACTGTTCTGGACACTGAAAATACTAGCTGCTCAGCTTTTCACATTTGTATTTACAAAGCAAACTAGCTGGCCAGGTTCTGTATGGAAATCAGTCTCCTGTTTGCTGATGTTTGCTGTTATTGGAACAGGCTTGTAAAAATGGCAGAGAAATTGAAATGACTATGCACTTTATTTTCCAGTTTCATCTTGTGTCTGTGTGCATGCCTCCTTTAGAATTAGTACTATCCTGTCATAAACGAGAAGCTTCGATGGCTTCTGTATGAGCAGTGCAAAAAGAACATAATGAGTAAGAAGTAATCTTTACAGAAAACTAGAAGTGTTACTCGATCAGATTTCAGTTCACTTGGTACAAATTACCTTTTCATGACAGTGACAAGAAGTTAAAAACTGCATATACCTCCCACAGCCCCAAAAACACAGAAAAAGTCCACACTATGCTTCCAATACATACAAATACAAAAATTGAGTCTGAAGTAAACACTTCACTTTTAAAGACATTACTGTTTCTTTGCCAGCTACTTAGCATGACAAACAAACAAACAAACAAACAAAAGTTATACATTTGTATTTAACACACATCTGTTTCACATTCCGGCTCAATTTTTCAAAAGCAGATGGCAAAATTTAGGAGTCCCTGGCAGCTGGAGAAGGTGTGTGTGTGTGGTAGTCAGCATTTCTCCCTGTCAGATGGACATACAGACATGTCCAGGTAGTTGAATTTGCAATTCCACTTTCCAGACCTGGTTCTGAATGCTGATCATGAAAAAGAGCTGCCTGTAGCCCCTGGCATGCAATGCACCCAGTGCCACCATGGCCCATGCGGACAATTTATAAATGGGAGCTGCCCTCCACAGCAGGTCTGAACTCACTATTCCTGAGGCCCTCTCTGACTCCAATCAGTGCCCCAAATATGCAAAAATATTTAGAGGGAAAATATTTTAGAGTGGCATTTCTTTGTGTTGTAAAAACAATGGTGCAAAAACACACACCAGAGAGTGCCAGGGAATGTTGACCCATGTGAACAGACAAGGAAGACAGTATTTAAAGGACTGTATTGATAGCATCCATGCAAACAAGAGACCTTGTCAATAAGCTTCCCTAGTCTTCTTGTCTGCTTTTCTAACACAAACATTAACAGGATCAACCCCTACTGCAACACATAAACAAATTACAGTATGTCACATGAGTACCCTGATGTCTGCACCAAGGTATAAGCTTACAGAAGAGTTTGTGGACAATAAAGATCACCCTTGTTTATCTTAGAGGACACAGATCCACTCTTTGCACTTATTTATATCCAGAAAAGCTAAATAATTGATATTTTCTACTCTAGCAAAATATTTTTTAATGGAAGACTCACATTATGGTTTTCAAACGCTGAATAAACATTCAGAATTAAGGAGGAAAGATCTAAGAATTCTCAAGTATGATAAATATAAATACTCAGTGAATCTAAGAAATCATCAAGTGTGCTTTGTATTTTGCATTGTACTGTTAGTGACTATCCTTCATGTGTTTCAACCAGTTTCTAAGGTATTATTGACTTTGGAGGACAAAAGAAAGCAGATTTCTTCTGAAAGTGGATGTCAATCACGACCAGATAAACAATCACTTCAGAGAATGTTTGATAAAGAGTGAAAAAACATGTTCTGATGATTGTCTTCTCCTTTCCAACAGTTCCATATGTTATTCACATTTGACTAAAGTACTATAAAATCGTAAATAGTTTTGTCAATGACTATTGATAGTCTAAAATATTTTCCCTCTAAATATTTTTGCATATTTGGGGCACTGATTGGAGTCAGAGAGGGCCTCAGGAATAGTGAGTTCAGACCTGCTGTGGAGGGCAGCTCCCATTTATAAATAGTTTTTAATGTCTATTGATGATGACATTTGCTTTCAGTGGATTGAAATGAAATATTGCACATTTTTCCAGACCTAAGGTTTGGCAAGAAATGTTTGGTAGAATATAACATGAATATTTTTACTATATTTCAGAAGAATACTTAAATATTCTGAAGTTTCTGAAAACAGGAATTCTGAGACAAACCTACTAGATTCAAAATTTTGTTCAAGATATGGCAGGCCCAAAGAACAAATGCTGTATTACAGATATTATTACTGGCACTTGCAAACATTCATGCCAAGAACAATCTGATATGCAGGCCATTCTGTGCATGGAATATTAAAATAATAAAATATTAAAATATTTGCTGTATTTAGAGTTGCCTTTAATAATGAATTAGATTTGGATCTTGGCTCATCTTGCAAACTAATTTCATACCAGGATTGCCTGGAAAGTTACCACAAAGGTATTACTTTATGATCCTTTAGTTTATGATTACTTTATGAACTTCTCAACAAATGCTTAAGAGAAATTCACCTTGAGGCAGAGGACTGGGCCTGACATACCTGTAGCCCAACCAGCAACTCTGTCCCTGAGACATGAGAGGAGGCAAAAACCAAAGCAGGAAGAGGGATTTAATGAGATGCACACTTCTGTGAGGAGCAAAAGAAAGTAAGTTCATTAAATGTGGACTTGGAAGAAAGAAGGTATGCATACAGGGATTCCACTGGAAAGGAATTTTATATGCCAAATTAGTCAGGTAGGCACATAGACATCAGAATGGCTTCCAGTGTTTCTTTTTTTGTACAATAATGTGGTTAAATGAACAATACTTTGCCTTTTCAGAACCCTCTTTCATGGAACTGTCAACTAGTCTTCAAACACTCCCAAAGGGAAAAAAAACATTGGGTCACACCTAACTGGAGTTAGCACAATTGTTATTACTATTAAAAATTTACAGACAAGTCTAAGAGAAAGAAAATTACATACATCTAACTGAAATGAGTGATTTAAGGTTTGCTACCTAAAAGAATCTGCTCAAAGCATTAATGGAGAGCACAAAAAAGGATACAATTCTGTCCTGGTATCATCCCAAATCTCTCAGCTGAATGTCAAGTGGACAGAGATAACGTCATATATAATTTTAATGTAGCAAATTGGTACCTAGGTGTAATGTTTGTAGACTTATTTTAAAGACTGCATTTTGTAGCAGGTAAGAAGCAAAGAATACAAAGGTAAAAACTAGTGTACTATGGGCTGCTCAGGGTTGAAAGTAATCTCCTCCTCAAGCAGAAACAAAAAATCCCTTCACATTCTCCACAGCACCTGAATAAATACATCATCTTTACCTTATAAAACTTGTCAACACTGGTAGTATCAATTCTCCAATGAGAATTTGTGGAAGTTCTTTGTAACAATGTTCAGGGAGAGAATTAATTGATTTTTTGAGACTGAACCATCTCTTGGTTTCATTATTTCATGGAAACCAAACTGATGGCCATTAACAGCATCCAGAAGTAGGTGTGGCCAATCAAATGGCCTATGTGTTTTATCAGAGGACAGTCTTGGGGGAAAAAAATGAGCTCTGCTAAGAGTACATTTAGAATCATAAAATTGTTAAAGTCAGAAAAGGTCTTCAAGATCAGTCAGTCCAACTGTTAATGTACAATATATTAATACTGTAATACAACTTGGATAATCTGTGTCAACAGGCTTCTCTTATAAAAGAGTTCTCTTGGCTGGTTATCAGTGCCACCGACAAGTATTTGTACATACCATTTTCTGGATTAACAAAATAAATCCCATTTTAATTATAATCAGCTTACTATCCAACATAATACTTTGGTAAGAGAATTCCAAATAAAAAAGGTCCTTAACCTGTCAGTAACTAGAACTTATCCTACAGAACCAATATTTAATGCTGACATTTTGTCTGTCACCACACACTTTTTTGCACTGTGCAGCAGGTAAGAACGTGTCCATTTTCAAATTTAAATAGAAAATGCTTCTTCATCTTTTTATTTTTGTTTGTAGTCATATGGTTGCTGCTTTAATAATTAAGGAAAAGTAGAGATAAAGCTGGAAGTTTTAAAATTTCCTGTCTATTTTAACACAATTTAGGAAGAAACACAATTCACTCTCAAAAATCAACAAGGCATATTCCTATGAAAAAGAAATTAGGAACAGAGAGTTCAGTTTAAATTGTGTGCAACAGTGTAGGTTGATAAAGGCTCCAAAAGCACAGGTATCCCTAACATCACAAGCTGTAATGATGTGTTAACCTTGGTGACAGTCAGAAGAGAAGGGTCAAAGGTTCAGCTGGCATCCCTGGGGGGGATCCTTCAAGGTGAATTTGAGACTCATTTTCAGGGCAGAACAGTAAAACTGACACTGCAGTCTGAGAAATGTACATGCTACAAAGATGAAGAACTGCCTTTTTCTTGAATAACTGCTTTTTTCTTGAACTTACTATTCATAGCAGTAGAAAAAATGTTTTTTGTTGAGATGGTTAAAGTAGGGAGAACAGAGTTCACTACGACATGAGATAGTAAAAGACAACATTTTTAAAGATCACGCCTCTTCTTGAATTGGAAATAATTATCACAGCAGGCTTGCAATTTAATTTATTCTGGTTGCTGCAGCTACTCCTAATTTTGTGTATTTTAGAAGTTGTTTCCCTATGTCCTACATAAAAGGTTCAGATGGCTAAAGTTAAGGTTTCTCCTCCTGCTGAAAAACCCCATTACATCTACCTACCTTTATTAACTTCAAGAATAACAGATACAACAGATGACCTCTTACAACATCAAAGCCTTGGATTATCAGTAACAAAAGCAGAGTAACAGTTGTCACCACCAGTTGTGTGATTTCTAATATTTAAAAATGACAGTGCAAAGAATGCAGGCAAAACAGGGGAATCTTAGCAAAAAGTCTCATTAGAACAAAAATTGAGACTCAATATGCAGTATGTCCAAAAAGCTGGCATACCTTAAGTACCTTAATGACAAACAACCCAATAAAAAGAAGTGAAGTAGTAACAACATTAGCAACAAAAAAGAGAAGAATGTCAACTCATTTAGCATTTCAAAAAGAGGCCTCTTCTCTTGCTATAAGTTATACTGTATACTTTCCTGGAAAGTATTAGTCTCAGGAAAACAATGGTAAAACTCACACTGATTTCAGTAATGCCAGAATTCCGCCCTGAGAATTCCGGATGTGTGCAAAGCCTATTTTAGTGAAACATGCTAACCATGCAGATTTCCCAGGAGTTATAATCATGCAAAGTACCTGCTCTGCAGACATTCCTAAATTATTACAAACTCCCGAGATCCTTGAATACAAGGGACAATAATCTCACAACCATTCTAGTGCTTCAGCATATAGTTATATTATAGAGATGTTTTCTTTATAATCACAGAAAATCTCTAAGTTATTGTAGCTGGGCTAGATCCTGCAAGTATTATACAATCACAAACACCTGGAGTGGAGCATGGCCTGAATATGAAAGTGAGGATATTATTCTACTGTTTTGTCTACAAAAAAGAGCCTATTTATGATTTAGGATGCAATAACACTTTGCACTTTGCCAGGTGGCACAACACAGCTTTGTTGCAAGTGTCAGGCTGCTTTACATGTATGAATGAATTCACGTCCACAACTCATGAAATGCTGAATAAGAAGAAGTGAACAACTTCAAGGCTTGCCCAGAATCACACAGGAAGATTGCAGCAGCAATCTGCTCTGCTTGCAGACTCTCTACCTTAAGGCGATTTTTCATTTACTGCACAATAATTTTCTCTGTAGGAAAATGTTTTGCAGCACACTTCTAGAAATCACGTTGCAATGACTGTATAGTCTCATGGCAAAAACAGATCATCTGTGATTCTATTCAGTGTGCAGGTCTGCCAGAGAGTACAAACACTCATTTCTGGAATACCTGTAATGCACCATGAAATTGCTTCAGTCAGGTACCTGCAGCTTCTGTGGTAACACTTCACCCTGAACAAGCAATTTTTATTTTTTTTTCCTTCTTGATTTTCATTAGGTCTTATTCAAAGAGAAATGTGCAAACTGAACACCACAGCTAAAAGAAGTCCTAAGAGACAAATGATTTCATATGAATGAGGAGAGCAAGATGTGCAGAGTTTGAAATGTGAGGTGTGCTGGAGGCTACTCTGAGCCATCATCATGCCAACATCTTTCACTTTCAAAAAATAACATTCTGAAAGGCATAGACACTTTGGAAAACAATGATGCAAACCCCCCACAAACTTACAATTAAGAGATCTTGATTCATCATCCTTTTGCTCAGGAAACCAAATATTGTATTTTGTGAGGGAGGACAAATTACTTACGCATAAATATCTCTATGGCTAGTTTCAAAACTCAGTATATTCCATGTGGCAGTATAAATATTTTGAGATATATACCAGGAAAGCTTTTCACTTTCTCATGCTTTACTTTTTTTAACAGCTTTATTTTCCATACCAGATTTTTGGGGTTTATTTACTCTCAAATTTACTCATATTTACCCCTCTTCTCTCTGTGTAATTTATTCTCCCCTGTGCAGCCAGAACCAGGAGGCTGAGCAGAGGCAAGTAGACAACTGACAACAGCAGCAGACAGAGGCAAAAGCAAAGCTGCTGAGTGAGAAAAAACAAGATGAGTATAAACGGATCCAAGTATAACTAACCACCCACACTTCCATGTTAAACAAAGGAACAATCTTCATGTGACCATGTGCCAAAGAGATTCTTGTTAGATAATGATTTTTGAGAAGGAAAAAAAAAAATCAATTAATTGCTCAGTGCAGCCTGAGTATTAGTAAGAATTATCCTACAGCTAGATATAGAAAGAAAGCAGGTTTTGGGGTTTTTTCTCTTCCCTTTTTAGGAGGCCAGCCTCTAGCAGGCAGACTTGGCCCTGCATAATACTACACAGGAGTCTGGAATAACACCCTGCAAAGCGTGTGTGAATCCCTCACTGCTGCACGTGGTGAATATCTGAACTTGGCAGTAAGCAATTGTGAGTATATTATTACCTGGAGAGAGAGAAGTACTCTGTTGGGTTGAGGAAACCCAAGAACTGAAAAATTATTATTTTTGAAGTGCTGTGATTTGGACTAGACATTTCATATAACCAGAAGCATCACAGGAAACTCAGTAAGGCAAAACTATCCAAACAAAGTGAAATAAGCAAAAGTGAAGTTGACAGAACTTTCAAAAAGTAGACCAAAAAATCAAAGCAAACCAAACAAGAAGCTCTAATCACTTACAGCTGTTCAAGGCTCCAAAAATGAGCACTGTTCTTCTCTACTATTTTTATTCTACATTTTTCTTTTGATTATGAGAACATAATATGTGCAAACTCAGCACACAGATTGTTGAGGTTTTATTACACATGCCTTTAGAGTTAGTGTCATTTTTACTTTACAGAAGTAATTCTTAAAATAAGCATGATACACAATAAAGTCTCAGTTAGCAGTTATCCGATATTTAGATTTTAAGTGACAACATGTGGCTGCTGTGGTGTGCAAGCAAGTAGGAATATCAAAAATGCCAAGTACAATCAAATTTATAAGGTCCACTAGAGACTTTCAGGAACAAAAATGTAGCTTTTTTTTTTTTTTCCTCTCCCATCCCCCAAAATGGAGAGGGTTTCAGTGTTTGGAAAAGAGCAAACACAGTGAGGAGCTGGGTTCCTTCACTTCACGTCACTGTACATATTTGCCACAAATAATATATTGATTTCTGCAGGGTATTTGTTTATTAAAACATGCTTTACAAATGGAAATATCCCTGTATAAGAGCATAAAATAAACCTAAATACAGTAAAACAAAAAAAAAAAGGCTGAAAGGTGAGGGGGCTGCATGAAAGAACCTTGAAAGGCAGAAAATTTGTAGCGCTGTTTTACACTTTTGATCTGTAGGGATCCTAAGTCCCATGTCCAATGGAATCTACCCCAAACACTTTTTCTGCCTGTACACAGGTTGCCCAATTTCCACTGTGAGTCCTAATGTTCAGTGTGTCAGACTCATAAAAGCCTTTTTTTTTTATTTTTAATATTACTTTGCCACTCATTGTTTTTGCTCCTGAGGAGGAATGAGGGAAGGCACAGCACTCACGAAGGGGCTGGGCAAAACAGTGTATCCAGAAATGGGGTTGCCCACATTCTACATTTAAGACTTCCCTGCAGCTGATGAAGGGAGGAGAAGGGAAGAATTAGCCTTCTAAACCCAGTCTTCATCTTTATTGTCTGTAATATAAGCAAAGGCTCCTTTCCTGACTGCTTAGAAAAACTAACCAAACAAAAATGTTTCTTTTTCATTAGCAGAATAAAATGAATGAAGAAATAATTTCCCTCCCACATCCTTTTTTCATCTCTCTTATTCATCCAAAAAACCCCCAACAATGAGACTGTCAGCCAAACAAAACAAAGAATTTACTTTCTCAGCATAATAAATCACCTTTGCTCCAAACCATCCAAATCATAAAGTCCTACACACCCTGGATAGCTCAAGTAACCTAGTCTGAGATAACAACCACCTGGCTTTTTATTATTTTTTAGGGAGAAGCTTCCCAGACACCATTTCTATAATTTCACATGGTCCCAGAGGTTCAAAACTCTCAATAAGCCATTTTAACAAGAAAATCCTGATAGTCTAATATCTAGGCCTGTAAACGTCCCAAAACTCAGAGATCTAACACATACTCTATTTGCTACAGGCATTTATTTTCTTTTACTATCTAGGTCATCAGTTCATGACTAGGGACAAAAGAAATCCGTAGAGAATTTTCACTCAATGAGAAGTTTTCAAATTCCTCTAAGTCCACAGAGTATCTGCAAAAGAGCTCCATTCTTTTTTGCTTCACTTTCACAATGGAAAGTAGAAATCGGTCTAAAATAAAGCTGACTGTAGAAAAATACACCCTTATTTCACATTAAAGAAGTACTTCTCACTACTGCTGGGTGAAACAATACTGAGAAACCATAGTTATGCATATCTAATGCTGAACTTTTTAAGTGGTGAGAAGACAAAAATAGCTAGAGCAAAGGACATCACTGGTGCAAAAGAACATTTTTGAGAGTTGTGAGAAAAAACAGAAGGAAGGGATAGTCTTACAGCTCTAGGGTTAAATACGATCAGAAATAACTTGGTTTAAAATGCCAGCAAATGAATGACCATAGGGAGCCGTTTAATCTAACACTGAATTATGATGAGTTTTAATTCCAGCACTTTTGGTTAGTGTGAACACCATCTATAAATCTGATAACCTCACACAGTGGATGACACTACTACCCAAGCATGCCCTTGGGAACATGGGAGGTGAGTTTGGTCTCAAATGCAAAATCTAGTTGCTGTGATAGCCAGCACAAGCCAACAGACCCTGGTGTTCTCCTCAGCCCACAGATGTTTGACAATGGGTCACCTTTTGCCCTGCATCATGACGCTCCTTCCCTTTTCCCTAATTCCAGAGACCAACATTACCCTTCAGAGATGTCTGCTGGGAAGATATATCACATCAAGAGTCAACCTATGCATGGTTTACCCTATCAAGCACAGAAGATTCAGGGCTAATAATGAGCCATTTAAACCAACTAGAACAATACTGGGCATTGAGCGTGATCCGAACACTTGAGACTGGTGGGCTTCTTCCTCAGAATTTTCTTACAGCAAATGTAAGAAAAAGCACCTCAGAGAAGTATTTGGGACAGCTGATGCATCCAGAGGAGGGCAACAAGGCTGGTGAGGGAGCTGGAACACAAGCCTGTGAGGAGCAACTGAGGGAACTGGGGTTGTTTAGCGTGGAGAAAAGGTGACTCAGGGGTGACCTTATCACTCTCTACAACTTCCTGAAAGGTGGTTGCAGTCAGGTGGGGTCGGTCTCTTTCACCAGGCAGCAGCTGACAGAACCAGAGGACACAGTCTCAAGCTGTGCCAAGGGAAATTTAGATTGGATGTTAGGAAAAAGATTTTTAAAGAAAGAGTGATGAAGTACTGGAATTGTCTGCCTGGGGAGGTGGTGGAGTCACCATGCCTGGATGTGTTTAAAAATAGACTGGATGTAGCACCCAGCGCCATGGTTGAGGTGTTAGGGCATGGGTTGGACACGATGGTCTTAAAGGTCTTTTCTCTTCTCTAGTGATTCTGTAATTCTGCAACAGCTGCAGAGAAGAAGGGAACATCCACATGGGCATTTTCAGGCCGTTTGCCTTGGTCTGGCACAAGGATGGAGATGTCAAGCCCCTTCTGCCGGCAGTGCCACGGGAGCTGTGTGGCCGTGTCAGCCCCATGCGGTGCCGGCGCGCTCGAGCCTGTCCCGCAGCAGGGCTCGTTAGCCTGGGCTCGGCGCCACATTAACCACTGCCAGATGCTGCCGGGCCATCCACAGCCAGCCCACAGCTCACATCTGCCTGACAACATTGGCACAGCCATGCTCCTCCCAATGGCAAACCCGAAATGCAAGCTGCGAGGGGAGAGTGGTGTAAATAGGTTAGGATTTCCAATCCACACCAAGGGGAAGAATTCGAGCTCTCGCTCTTGGCAGCTGTGGTCAGGGCTGGGAACTGCTCATGGATGTGTTAGAGATGAGAAGTTTTGTTTCAAAGGGCTGAGTCTGAAAAATGAAGTGAGGATGGTCAGACTCCAAGTAGGATGGAAGAAGAGAAAGAGGAAAACAGATACAGAAATAAAAGTCCGTCTGATGTTTCTCCACTTCATGTTAACCCAGGCTATTAATCAGATTTTCTACAACCTTCCAAGGTGAGCGCGATCCTCTGTGGAAGGTAACGTTTTTTACAGCTCAGCCAAAACAGTGACAAACAACACGCAAAACAATGTGACAAATGATAATCAAAGACCAATGGACAACTGAAAAGAGTTTGGACATGCCTATGATAATTAAAAAAAAAAAACTTACATGGGAAGTAGCAGCGTAGCAGAAGATACTCTGAGAACCCTTTGTCTCAACAGAGAGTGGTTGTGCAGATGTGGAGACCTGAGTGGTTTAGACATGGCAAGGGAAAAGGCAGGCATGCAGACAGAACTGAGGGCAAAACTGGGAAAGGTGTCCTCATGACAAGGCAGGAGACAGCACAAGCACTTGGCAAGGAAAAGAACGGAGAGGTGATCCAGAAGGAACATTTTCAAAGATCTGTGGAATCTGGAGAGCAAAAAGCAGGAGCAACAGGGACCCTAAACCAGAGATTTAAGTGTGAACACAGAACAAGAGTGTCACATTTTGGAAAAAAAAACCAAGGAGAAGAAACAGAAGGATTTAGAGGAATTCTCACTATCCTCTGGGACAGCTGTGTGGTTACAAATTGTTTTTCATAATTTTTTACTTTTTTTTTTTCCCTCTTGGGGTGCCAAGTTAATTCACAGCAGCTCCAGCTGCATCACCTGTGGAAATAATATTAAGAGCAGAAGAAATATAAATTATTAACAAAAACTACTCTTGATCCTTGAGGAAGCCACCATTGTAGGAACCAGGAGATGAAGTAAAAAGAGAGGTAAAGTGGGAAGCCAAAGCTCCAAGGGAGTTAGAAAAAGGACTTGGAAGAAAGGAAATTGCTGGGAGGCAGCACATATTGGGAATCAGAACAAAAAATAGACTTCTCTTTCTAACCCTCTTGGGGCCTATAGGAAATTGCTTCTTGGCCTTTAATCTGCCTCAAAAAAGAAAAACAATTAAAATGAAATAAAACCCTGAACTGTAAGTCCTTGCTCCCTGCCTTCCCCTCACCCCCACTGCTTGGTGAGCTGTGCACCCAGGCCATGATCTCTCATGCAGCTCTCCACAGCAGATGCAATATTGCCATTAGAATTACAGCTTCTACAGGAGTGTGCATTCTTTTGCTTGTAACTTGGGGAAACGAAGGTGTTAAGAGATTAATGATCAATAAATCAACAAAAAAGAGAGGAGGCCAGGAAAAAAACCAAAGAGAAATGCAGAAGAAAGAAATAAGGATAAACATCTTGAATTAATTTGGAGTGGCACCGCAATAGTATGGTTTCTGTCAGGAGCATTGCTGTAGTAATGGGTTAAGACTGTTACTCCACACAAAATGCCTCAACAAATTCAATCAGGTTTTTTTTTTTTAATTTCTCTTGATTCACGTCCGCATTGCAATTTTTCCCTGCAATTAAACTTTAGAAAGAAAGACCCTTTCCTAAAGAGGGAATTAATTTCTGCTCTTTCCACTGTTCCCTCCAATAATAACAACACTTTCTCTTTTCCTTTTTAACTGACAGTCATAGCAATTTCTTCCACTTCCTTTTTTCTTATGATCAAGGTCACGTTGGGATCCACCTATGTAGTTTTAACTTGCCAAAGCACGATGAGGCTATGACTGGTCCCACCAAGAAGAATGAAAGCAGCTCTCTTTGACCATTCATTAACAAAAAAATTGGGGCAAGCATATGAAGCATCTACCTGTGGATGGTACCGTTAAGGAGGTTTTCCTGTCACAACAGAAGATCAGAAGGTTTTGTTTTCACATTTTGAAAAACATTTTCATCACACACTCATGTAAAAATAGCATTGTGTAAGATCCAATAAATGCTGTGCACTTGTGATGTACTATTTAAGGGCCAGGAAAGGAGATGGGAATTGAAAATTTAGGTTGCAACTCATCTAAAATAACAGTGTAAGTCATTCAAAAGTGTTGATGTCACAAGACAGCCACACAAAAAAGGAATGAAAACCTGTATGCATTATTCATCTTGTAACTTTGATCTTTAAAGCTAAGAAACTTGAACAAGGAAAGATAAATGGCTTTTCAAGCTTTTTCTTTTAAAAATCAAATGAGGATGATTCAGGATAAATGAGAGATAAGAGTTAATACGAAAGAGAGGGAAATTGCAATCACAGTGCTGCATGGAAGTTTCAATGCAAAGGCTTTGCTTTTTGTGTTCAATTACAAAGGATTTCTTTCTTAGGTACCAGCATCCTTTTTCATGTATATGTAAAAGATTTTACCTATTAAAATTTCATGTTCAGTATGCATAGCTTTTTTCTTCTACCACCTATACCATGACTTCATGTGAACAATTAGGAGGCTTTCTGAAGCAGGGGCTACTAGTGGTCATGGGGCAGGAACAGACTCAGCTGTGAAATCCTGACCTCCAAACCTGGCTCAACCATCAGCTTGGTCTGGAGTTTATGCAAGATATGTGCACCTCCTCCCACTGGGAAAGCACGGATAATTACAGGCACCCTGCATGCTGATTTCACTGAGGTTAGTCAATTATGCAGGCATTGCTGCTAAAACACAAGACAAATTGATAGATCCAAAAGCACATGGAGGTTGCCCTGTCTAGATGGAAGAGCCACAAAATCCTCTTTGAACGCTCTGCGCTCCTGAGAATTTGTAATTATTGCCAGTTCTTGCCTAAAGATATGCTCAAAGTCCCCGCCATCTTGGTTAGATTACTGATGTCAGCATCTTACAGAGAGACAGCTGCATTTGGGATTCACAAAGAAGACAGAGCAGCAATGCAGCTCCTCGAGGGAGGCTCTGAGCAAACTTGACACAGGCAGACACTGCCGCAGCCATCACAAATCACAGCTCACCAGCCAATTCCAGCAACAGCAAAGCCCAGGGAAGAATGCCTTGACTTCACAGCATGCTGCAGGAGAGTTTGCTTATCTGAGCTTCCAAATTGTTACCTCCACACAAGCAGATATCACTAATCAGGTGATAGAGCCAGACAGGCTGAGTGGATGCGAGCACACGTCGTGAGATGGAGGAAATGGCTGGGGAATGAGGTGAAAATTTGGTGTGGTGTGTGTTAGGAAGGCAGTGGGAACACTGTTTGAGAAGTAGTGGGACATTTCTGGGGTACAGCAGGAAGGGTACAGGGTGAGAAGAGTGTGAATCGAGGCACAGTGAATTCACAGGCTTACAAGCAACCAACATTCACTGTGATTACTGTGAGTGCCTGAGCAAGCCATTGCTAGTGGCACTCGCAGCCACTGACACTCTGCCAACTGCATCCAGACAAAATACATTTGGAAAGACCAAACCCAGTGATTACAGCAGTCAGCAGAAACTCCACTGACTGCACTTCCTCCTCAGCCTGAGGGAATGCAAACTCACAGCTTTTGGCACCAAGGTGACACACGTGGCTATGTCCTAATGACGCTGTGCTGCCATGCAAAAAAGATGGCTAGACTGATTGGGCTGGGAGCAGGGCTGTTCCTGGGGAGGATACCTGGAAGCCTGGAGCCCTGGCCTAGATCCTTGCTCCAAGCAATGGGCAAGTCTATGAACTTCACCAGTGCCAAATGTGTAAACACCAAGAACGGCTGGAAACAGAACCAGGAACATCCACACCCTGGTGCGCTCCCTTCTCTCTCTCTCTCTCATGGACAACACCCATCACCTTCCTTCTCCACCAAGTCTCAGCTCCAACAGGAGTGTCCCACAGCCTCTCCTAGTGCAGATGGATCATGTAAGAAACTGGAAAAATACATTTGAGCTTTACACTGTGTGCAGTGAGAAATTGGAGCTATTCACCGGACTGAGCTAAGGCACCCCTTTTCAACTATACACATACATACATACATACATATATATATATATATATATATATATACACACATATATATAAAAGGAGGGATTCCTGATTCCACAGTAATCCCAGGAGAAAAGTTAACTAGATGAGCATGGAATCATACTAGTTCTTCTCTGTCTCCATGATAACTGTTTTCCAATTCAATAAATTAAGCTAAAGGTAAGTGTCTGCTTCTCAGGCAAGACTGTTCCAGCTTCATTTGTAATATTTGGAGAGGGATTAGTCACATCAAGCATTTGCTTTCATACCATGGTGTACAGAACACACAAGAGGAAAATCATGTTGAGCCCAATGCACTGAGAAAACTGTTTATAGACAAAACTCAAGAGTAGACAGAGAAGAAATTTTGGTGATGATTCTTCATCAGGTTTACCCAGCAGACATTTGTGCACTGAAAAGCCTACACCAAGTCTCTAAAACTGGGCACTACTGGGAGAGCTCTGCTGAAATAAAATGTCTGCTTCTATAAACCCCTTCACAGATAGGTCTGCCCTCACCCTTAACTTTCATTTCCTATTTGTTCCATTCCCTAGTTTATAACCTAAAAGACATATGCAATTTTTTCTCTTCATAGCACATTTATTTGCCCTACAAATGGACCAAAAATATGAAAAGACTGATTTTTATTATCTCACCTACATAAACACATTGATTTCCTTAACTCTACCCTGGACAAAATATTATTTTCTTTTTATTGCATTCCTGAAGAAGTCATGCCTTAACTTGGATCTTATTTATCTGCTATTTATCTACATCTTCTTCTTCAAACTCTCAGTCAGGAACAGAGCTTCTAGCTCTGTTTCTCTGGCATTCCTAGTACTCATTCTGAAAAGTCCAGTTTTTCTGACTCATAGATGACACTGTCATTGCAGAGGAGAAAAAATGCTTCCATATATTAAAAATAAGGTTGCTTCATGGAGATACCATCTTCTTGAAGAAGGTATAGATATGAATCAAAATAGATTTCAAGCATCATGCCTTATTCAGAAAAAGCACAGTCGTAATGTTTATTTTAAATCTCTTGTCAGAAAGGAAAACATTAATACAATGTGCTTCATGCAGCCTTTGACACTTACAGAACTCTTAAGATTGTAATGAATCAAAGATCAACAAAGGCATAAGATGAAAACAACTGGAAATGCTTTAGAAGTGGAGCCACTGAGGCTTTTTCATTAATTAAATGCCCACTGGTATTACATATGCATTGAACACCAAGACATACAGTTTGAAATTTCCTGATCTGCTAATTTCATGGCCTAAAAAGAAGAAAATCACATTTGTATTATGGAAATTTACTGCCACTGAGTTAATCAAAATTTTGCCACCACATGAAGGTAGGTGCTCATTTTAAAAATAGACAACTAGTAAGGAAAAAAAAAGAAGAAAAAAAAAAAAGAAATTTGTTACTTAAACCCCATAATTTCATCCTTATTTCAGCTTTTGTACTCTTCTAGATTTTTTTTTTCATTCCTGTTGCCAAATAGAATTTTTAATAAAATGCCTTTAAGGAGATAAATTAACAGAAATGGAATTATTCTACGTCAGGTTTCACAATTAGCATTTCATTCCCATCTGCCCTTTAATAAGTTGTCCATTCCAGGTCCCAATCCCCACTCCCCTCCCAGCCACTAGCAAGATCATACAGATGGTTACTGCAAAGCTGTAAAGAGGTACATCTGAATGCATATTTATCCACTTGGCAAGATCCTGCTACAGCTGTAAGAGGATGCAAATCTGCATGACAATGTTGCTCCAGGCTCTCTGGCCTGTGTGAGGAAGCCCCCACGATATCAATAGTGCTGCTGAGGACAATGCCAGGCACATATGACACGGCTAAGCTGGGCTGCGGCAGCTCTGTTAATTTACACCTCTGGAGACAAAACCCCATTTGGGTACCTGAAACAAGTGTGAATCTACACCTACATCAAAAGTCACTTTCATTTGTTTCTGGGAGGTGACATTGATAACAAACAACTCTGCCAGATGACATGGTGAAAGAATACTGTGTGGGTGAGTGTTTGATACAAACCCCAGAAAATAAAACCAAACTAAGGGGCTTTATTTAATCCTAAGAAAAGCTTTAACGACTCCAGGTGACACTGCCAGTCAGTGATAGCTACCCTTGTTCTGGGTGTTTCTTTGTTCTGGCAGCTGGAACAGTTTTCATGTATAACAAAAGAAATGTACTTAATAGGCAACACCTAAAAATCCTCTGCAGGAATAAACTACAGCAATAAAAAATGCAAGTTTAGAAAGCGCTTCCTGGAGGAAAAAAGAACATAGGTAGCATTGGAATCTTCTCTTTATCTCAGGTCAATTGACTTGTCACGGTTGGAAGGAGATTTGAAAAGGAAATTGCAAGTTCTTAGCAAGTATGATTGGAGGAATAGAGTTAATAGCCAGCAATCAGTATAGGATGGGTAGGGTACTTAAAAATTTAAATGTATGCATACGCCACAACTGCAGAATGCCTGGGCTTTGTGTTGTTGGTAAAAAATAAATGGAATAACAGGCAATTTCAATCTCAAACCAAAATGGTAATTTTATACTTAGGTTGCTGGGGTCTAAGAGTACTTTCCCTCATTTTGGTATGTGATTGAGACATGTAAATGGTGTCTCTAATCGTGCTTTACACTAGAAATCTTTCCAGTACCAACAGCACAGTATGTGCTTTCAGATGATACAATTTCTCTCATGTTGAAAGATGTTTCTCCTATCACCACATTGACAGCAAATTATTTTTGAACCCCATTTTTCACTGCCATTTCTGCAAGATGTTTAGGCTCACCAGCTTACTGTTTCGAAAGGATAGCTTTATGATTTGAGAAGCTGCTTTAGCCAAACTCTGGAATAGTCATGAAGTGCATTAAGCAAACTACAGATACAAATGAGTATGACAACACCTCTAATGAAAAAACAGATTTATTTAAGATGGTGGGATAAGTCATTATCTCTCTAAAGAAATGTGTCTATATCCCCAAACCCTTTTTATCCTTTCTAATGCAATGCACAACTTTCCTGCACGTGTTATTTTCAACAGAATCACAAAAGATCTCATTGAGACTACTTGTAGTTTCTCTTGCCAACCAAAAGCAGATATTACAGGTTGCAAAAATGTGTAGGTGGATAAAAAGTATGAAAATTATAGGACAGTGATGAGTATAACTAATTTCATTTCCACATGCTTCTAATTCTTCTGAGGAAGAGAAGAACATGGGTTTTGCACAGGCCTCTCTAACAAACAAATGCATACCCTGCAATGCAGTACTAGGAGATGAGAGGTTACGTTCCAAGCTAAATGCAAAATAGCCCTTGCCTGTGAGGCAAGGAGAGGACACATCCTAGAAAGGACAGCACAGCCAGAGATGCCCACAGGCTCAAGAAACAATAAATTAATTTGGATTAGTTGAGTCTTGTGTTGTTTGGAAAAACTTGTTATACTTACTGTAATTCTCTCATCTTTGTCATCTAGAGGGGTCCCATCTTTCTTCCATGATATAGTTGGTTCTGGGTGACCTCTTGGGGGCTGGCACTCCATCACTGCAGGTTCCCCCACAGCTACCATGACATCTGAGGGATTTTGTCTGAAGTCATCCCGTAGAACTGAAAGAATAAAAGCAATGAAGCAAAAAATTACTCAATAATGTACTAATAGTGCAGCAAAGTGTTTTGTATTGGCCTTTAATGGTGCCTGTTGTCACTGTATTTTACATTAACAAACAGATAAGTTAATCAACAGAGCTGGAATGGGACATGTTACAAGAGCATGTTGTGAGAGCACTAGAGGTAATGGCTTTGGACTGAAAGAGGGCAGGTTTCGATTAGATATTAGGAAGAAACTCTTTACTGTGTGGGTGGCAAGGCCCTGGCATGGACTGGATGGAGCGGCTGTGGCTGCCCCATCCCTGGGAAGCTCAAGCCAAGGCTGGATGGGGCTCTGAGCAACCTGATCTATGGAAGGTGTCCCTGCCCATGGCAGGGGGTTGGAATGAGATGATCTTTAAGGTCCTTTCCAACACACAGCATTCCATGATTCCTGTCTCATCTGAAGATGGCACAGTGTCTTCTGCCCAGGTAGAATGTGACTTGGCGGGAAGTACTGCAGAGGTTGCTTTCTTTTTTCCTGAGACACAAGGTCAGCCTGCCAGTAACTCACAAGTTTATGATTAAAGGTTGGCCACTGGCCATACAAATTGTATCCATCCCTGAATTTAGGGCAAAAATCAATGAACTAAATAAACCTCCCAGTTCTTTGGTGACATTACAAATCACAAAACATTTGCCCAGCCTTAACCAAACTCATCTTTGCAATTTGGCTTGTGTCTTTTTAAAGAAAAAATATTAAAAACCTTTCCTGATCCCTTGCAGTTGTCACTTAGTCTAAACCATGACTACATCCTTTATTTAGAAGTGAATTTTGTACCTTTTGTTGATTACTACCTTAGCACACAAAGAAACATTTTTACTGTAGCTTAATTGCTAGAATTTGTTCTTTCTCATCATTTGGCCAAGCCCAGGCCTAGGAAACTCTAGTTTCCTCCAGTCTTCCACTATGGATTTTATCAACAGCTGTGTGATTATTTTTCTTTCTGGGAAAGTACAGACATCATCCTGTGCTCAACAGACCACTATACAGGAACATGGTTTAACAGAATAATGGCATCTCTAAGCCTTGCCAAGTAAGTGGCATTAGGTTTAATCTAAAAATAAATAACTCAAATGATAACAAATATAACATTCTAGTCCCCTCCACTGCTGTTCCTCCATCCACACTGAACAAAGGATAGGGTAATGGAAAAGCGCACTGCACCCAAAGGGCTCTCAGGATTTTTACAGAGCTGTATGTCACTCTTGCTACCGGCGACAACCTTGTGTCAACAGTAAATAATGCCAAGAAGCTGCAGCAAAAATACATATATATACATATCCTCCAAGCCACAGACTCCAGAAACATGGACATTCACTAGTGAACAGGAGTTTGGTTGTTAATGCTGCTTCAAGGGCAGGTGAGATTTATTGTCAGCTGTTAAGGAATGTTGTTGTTCTTACAGATTGGCAGGTACAGTGCTACCACAAAGCCATCCCTCTCTGTAAGGTCTTTCACACTGGTAAGACCTTCTAAAGTGGTCTGAGGGCAAATGAGTCACCTGCTTTGGGATAGAGGTATATAGACCTTCCTCATACCTGCCTTTATTATAACATAATACACAACTGGGAAAGTTCCACATTGATACAGAAGTGTAGGCAGGAATCAAAAACAATAAATAAAGAATATGTCGCCACTATTCTAGATAAAGGACATCAATTCCAGAAATAACAAAGAATATCTGTGTGTCAAAAAGACTTAAATATAGTACAGATCTCGCCAAACATTTGAATTTATTAATCCCCTTCCATACTGCAGCACTCACGTTTCTAATATTTCAGTTCAATTACTGAAATTTCTGGATGCCCTGGAAACAGGACATACTGATGCTCTGAAAGAGTATAGTCAAGGATAAAATGTCTCTATCACATTAACAATACAAACTAATAGAACAGAATTATAGGTCTTAAAGAAGATATTACAGAATAATTTAGATTAGAAGGAGCCCCTGGAGGTCATGAAGTCTACAACAATAAGATGCTTTTGAATGACCATGTTCTCTTGGACAGATTAGGTCTCTTCAACAGACCTAGTGTACAGAATTTATAAAAAAAAAAAAAAAAAAAAAACCGTACCTATTTCTTACTGTACAAAAGCCTGAGAAAATATTCTGCACCTAAGATCAGAGTATTTCTCTTCCTAAAAGCCAAGACTCATGGATTTTCCTTCTATGAACTTGGGAAAAATTGAAAATATTTTCAGCTATAACATCATGTTTTTAAAAAGGGGAATGATGTAATTTTCTGTTATTCAGAAAGGTAAGTCGAAAGACCAATCCTTTAAACTCCCTTCTGCTTTCAACAAAACTTTATTAAGCTCACCCCACATTCTCTTACATCTTCCTTACTGTATTCCCTGATATACTGATGCACCAAAATTGCACTTAAAATTAATTTTTGGTTATGGAATGTTAAAACACTACTCATATGCACTGAAAACGTTACATATCCTTGTTCCGCTTTTACTGAATTAGGTGTTAACAGCCAAAGACAATCCCCTGTGTTCCCAAGATACCCTCAAGCCATCCAGACACATGGATCACTATAAATCTTGTAGTGCAGTTGATATCTGGACACTGCTCCTATTGAAGTCCAAGAATTTTTTCTATTTAATACTTCAGAGACTTAATCTGGCTTGGAGCCACTGATCGTATTATTACTTTTTTTGGTTTTCTTCCCACTTCTTCAAATTAAAGAACATTAAAGAAGAAGACACAGAAATTGCCCTAAGTTACTAACCCTCCCTCTCGTAGAGCCAGTTCCCAGTGCCAACAGCACATGAAAGTGCAGAAGAGTTTATTTGCTATGCCACAGTTCTATTGCAACACGAAAGAGGGGTGTTTTGACCATGAGTAAGAAGCTTCTTATTACTGCTGAAGATTGTATCACTTGGATAAATTTAAGAGACATATAAAAAGAAGCAGCCTGAAGTTCAAAAAAATTAAATCAAGTGATCTTAATAAAGCATAAGTGCTTTTCAAGTCTGAAAGACCTCATAAATCTAAGAGAAAGGACTATCAGATAGCACCTCAGATGGCTTTAGCACCTTTGAAGCAACAAAGAAGTCCAGCACTTACATAATAAAACCAAATTACTTCTGTAATTTCTACACTCCTCAGTCTTATAATAGTTTGACAAGCATAGTACCTTGCCTGCAAACCAAGACCTTTCACAAATTAACCACTTCTAAATAGAATGCCTAGTAGGACATCAAAGGTCCAGGCCACAGATACTTCAAAACAAGTATTTTTTTCCTAATTTACTATGAATTATTTTGTCTCTAACATCACATAATGAAATGCTAACAAAATATAATCCATTAGAGATTACTCCACAGATAGTCATCGTAATTATTTTTGCAGCTGTAAAGTAGATACATGCTCTGTTTTGCTTGCCTCGGGCCCTGGCAATCTTGCATGAAGTTATAAATCTAAAATTTTCATCCCTTACTGAAAAAAACCCGAACTTTTTCTTTCATGTTCTTCATGAGTCAAGGTTTACTGTAAGTTGAGAAAACATTTCCTTTTTAAGTTATATTAGAAGTATACTTTGCAACCCACTACAGCAAATGCTTTTTGTCACCTAACGGTGAAGCTTCACCTCTTTCTACATATATGCAGCTGGAATGAAAAAAATATGTATTAAGAAGACATTTGATTTTTTTCCTTTTTTAAAAGAATCTTCATAGTTATAACATTCTCCTCCCCATTTCTGCCAGACCTTGGTTAAGGTTTTCTACCATTTCACCTGATATTTTCTGAAATCCAATGAAGGATGATTGCTACCATTATGACAGCATAGCTGGGACAAGTCCATGATGTTGCTATGAGAATGTGCTGAACTATTCAGGTTCAAAAGGAACTTTTGTAGCTCCACTTAAAAGTGAACTGCTCACACAACTACTTCATATTGTGTACTCTTCAATACACTGAAGAGTTTTGCTTTCCCCAGAGAATCTTTCTCAGGGAAGAAGGGAACTGGCAACCACTTGAGGATAAATTTTTACTGATAAACAACATAAATTTTATTGATAAGCAGAAATGGCACCAAAACAGTGCTTCGCAAATGCAGCACCCAGTGCTTTTTTCCTAAGTTCTCTTTGCCTTCTAGGGAAAAGAGTAGGGAGACACTACAGGGTGAAATAGGAGGAAGATAGGCAGGATTTTTTTGCCTATATAACCTGTAGATCATTCAGAAAGATTACTGTTGCATTTTATCTTTAAATAACTTTAAATATCTTTAAATAAATGTGATTTTAAAGAGACATATAAAATGCAAGATAAAATAAACCAACCAGAAAGTTCTAGTCAATACTTGAAAAGAATGAATTTGTAGGGAACACACTAATTATCATCAGACATTGTGGATATCATGCCTTAACAGGTGGTATCATTTAAGATCTGGAAATCAGAAAATTTCCTGAAAATTTTGATTACAGATCTGTTCCAGTCCAAACACTTCATGCCAGATCAGTTCAAAGCAATGCACCAAAATATATCTAGGCTCCCTAATCAACCAAGATCCTCCAGCCACAGTCACCCAGTGAACAGAGGAAGAGGGAAATAATGATGCTTGTGATGAAAGTTTCTGAATCAGACCAAGGCAATTTTAATCCATTTTAATTCTTATAAAAAGGCTTGCTTCCCATTAATTCTCTTGCATCACCCCACACAAAACACACTATTTTACAAGTCTGCTTCTCAGAGAGAGACTGGTGAGCCAAAGTATGGCACAATTATTTAACAGAAGACATCCCAATAAGCTCCACTCTTTCAGCATGAAGATAGTTTGAATCTTTCTTTGAATGTGCCTCAAAAATGGTGGAAAAAGAAAGTGAAATAAACAGAAGAAATGATTCATCACATTTCTTTGAAGAACAACTAGACCTCAGCTAACGAGCAAGTTTCTAACAGCAAACAAAACCCTCCTGGCATCAAACAAGCTAAATACAAATCTTAGTGGTCCACTGCCCTGCCTTTTGGCTAATTTTGTTAAAAGTTGTAATAGATTTTAAATATTTTTTAATATCCACCAATTCTACTATTTTCATTCCTTTAAATATATAAAAAGTATTTCTGTGTTTCCCTTTCCCTCCCCAACAAAAGAGCAGTATTTACAAACTAAGTTTCCCCCTAATATTTCATTTGACTAATAAAGTATGATGAACAAAACAACAAAAATGAGAGATTGCTTTGAAAGCCTGTAATAGAAGGAAAACAAAAATAGGATTCAGGAGGTTACATAAATCTTCTAATCCCATGAAGCTGTAATCAAAGAGAAACTAATTATTGCTTAGTCAGGATTGAGTTGTTATTCAAAAGCGGAACTCTTCCTGTAATTTAGGATCAGCAATGATCCCTTTTCCCCACTACCTACTGAACTTGTAATTCAAATTTACTGAGACACACCAGACATTTTTGGCATTCAAATATAAGATGGTTGTCAGTTGGAACAGTGCTTCAAACCAGGTGCTTAATTTTAATTACAACTAACTTAAGCATCAGCCAGAATTATGGTACCTTGTTTAAAGACTTTGCTGGCATGAAATTTATACAGATGTCAGGATATAATTTTTTAAGACATGCATGCCACTAACAGGAAAGTGTTAGAGCACCTAATTAAGCAAAAAGGAAACAAACAAAGGTATGCATTATCAAATTTAAGTCAACCCATGTGTTACTTGTATTATACTTTAGACCTCATTAAACTGTTACCTGGTTTGACCAAAAAACTTGATAATTTACAAATGAGAAGTATTATTTCTGAAGAGACCTCCCTAAAAGTCTCCATGCAGCCATAAAAAGTTAAAGCAAAAACTTATTCCCTGAAAAAACGCTTTCTTTTCCTTTCTGAAGGTGTTAAAACCAGGTCAACATTGGTGTTAACTAAAATAAATAGTCATTAAAATGGAACAGAAGGAGTGGAGCCATAAATAGTCAGAAATTACTGTTGTGATCATCTAACAAGACCACTCATGTAATGCAGGCAATAATTCCATGCATTGACCAAGTCCAGCAGTGCCATATGGAATGCTTCAGAAGATGTCTACACTTCCACAAGGCTCCAAGAGGCTGGAAGTCACAGCCAGCATGCCCAGAGCTCCTCAGTTCCATCATTTCCAATTCTCTTATATCTCCTACCTTGCAGCACTCTGACTTCTTGCTACCCCTGCTCAGTCAGACCGAAAGCCTACTGCAGGTGAGCAGATACCAATCAGTTCTGTATCCACATCTCTAATATACTCCCAGCCTTCTCTGAACATCAAAAACTGCATGAGCACTGGACACGCGGCCACTGCTCTGACTGCAAAGTCTGAGAATTCACAGCAAAGAGGCTCCAGACAGAGGAGGCTGCTCACTGCAAAGAGGCTGATTCTAAAGCAAGGACCACCACCCGACACCATCTCAAAAGAGATCTACTTTTAATCCTTGGCTATACATTTATGACCACACATTCAACACCATCTGTTCATACAGTGCTGTCCTGCTCTGCTTTAAACTCTGCCCATTAGCAAACTTTACCACCCCAAAGTCTGAAGAAACAAAAGCACTTTAAAATCAAAAGGCTTTTGGCTTAGTAGTCACATGTATTTCTATGAGTTAGTTCAGATCTTTACTTGAGTCTCTGAGTCTACGTAATTGAGATCACAACATTATACACATTTCTATTTCAAGATCTCCTTTAGTGAAAGGAAACAAACATTAAAACCCTTCAGTAAAACAAATGTGGGTTTTTTTTACTTTATTACCACTGAGATCAACTAATTTAGTTTAAACAGCTGGTTCATAAATACGTCCTCCATTCTGCCACTATGGAAGAAACTGAAGGGTTAATGAATGTAAGAAGGGATTTCAAAATGGATTTCAAAGGATTTCAAATTTCTTTTAGCTATTGAAACAATTTAAGAACTACCTTTTAATATTATGCTTTCATATTATTCATATTATGGCTCTCATATTGCCAATGATTTATTTTTAAATTTTAAATGACATCACTTTTTAGAGTTTGGTAGACATCGTAAGAATGCATATAGAAATTTTAACAGTACTTTAAATTTGGAAGAGTTAAGAGTACTGAAAAATAGCATTTAACTTGAATGAATGAAAAAAAAATTACTCAAAGAATTAATTAAAAAGTGAATGGTATATCCAAATGCTTTAGTTCAGAAAAGTTTCATTCCTATTACCCAGCAGAGTAATACAGAATTTCCAGCAATGGGAAATTGCCTCTCATCAAGCACGCAGATCTGCTAAAGATTTTACTGAATCTTGTACCACATTCTGCTGTAAGAACATTAACAGATTAAAGGTGTCAGAAAGCAGCATTAAGTTCATGTTACCAGCCTATGTAATTTAGTACATTATTAGTACCACCTGGCTGATGACATCAGCAGAGAGAAGTGAAAGTCAAAGCAAAAAGAAACATGGCACTGACAAACAGAACCAAGACAACAGAGTTAAATATAAGTGATGGATGTAGAAAACAGCAGCAGTGAAATTAGACCACACTTCTAAAACATTAACAGAATGTACTGTCTCCATTACTGTAACCTTTAAGTTGTTTTAAAAACGGATTCTCTCTAAAAAATCATGGCTTTGATTGATTTTTCTCTGCCCATCCAAAAAGGACCTGGGGGTGCTGGCTGACAGCAGCTGAACATGAGCCAGGCTGTGCTCAGGTGGCCAAGAAGACCAGTGACACGTGGCCTGAGAAAGGAAAAGAGTGACCAGCAGGACCAAGGCAGTGACTGTCCCTCTGTACACAGAAATAATGAGGCTACACCTTGAATCCTATATCCAGTCTTGGGCTGCTCACTCCAAGAAGCTTGAGGTGCAGGATTGTCTCCAGAGAAGGGCAATGAAGCTGGGGAAGGGTCTGGAGCACAAGTCTGATGAGCAGCAGCTGAGGGAGCTGGGGGTGTTTAGCCTGGAGAAAAGGAGGCCTGGGGATCACTCTCCACAGCTCCCTGACAAGAGGTTTCAACCAGGTGGGAGTTGGGTTCTGCTCCCAGGTAGCAAGACAGGACAGGACCAGGAGGAAATGGCCTCAAGTTGCACCAGGTTGGGGGAGGTTTAGGTTGAGTATTAGGAAAAAAGATTCTTCACTGAAATGGTGTTCAGACATTGGAAGATGCTGCTCAGGGCAGTGGTGGAGTCACCATGACTGGAGAGATCTAAAAGACACGCACACTCTCCACAGCTCCCTCACAAGAGGTTTCAACCAGGTGGGAGTTGGGTTCTGCTCCCAGGTAGCAAGACAGGACAGGACCAGGAGGAAATGGCCTCAAGTTGCACCAGGTTGGGGGAGGTTTAGGTTGGGTATTAGGAAAAAAGATTCTTCACTGAAATGGTGTTCAGACATTGGAAGATGCTGCTCAGGGCAGTGGTGGAGTCACCATGACTGGAGAGATCTAAAAGACACGCACATGTGGCACTTGGGACATGGTTCAGTGGTGAACTTGTCAGTGCCGAGTTAACAGCTGGATTCAATGAGCTTAAAGGTCTTTTCCAGACTAAACTATTTGATGATTCAATACAGCATCATCAAATTAGGATCTTTGTATCTATTGAAGGTTAATAATTACCATCTCTGGAAAAGTGACACTCAGCAATACATGTCAGCAAATAAAAGACCACCCTGCTTCTAATCCATTGCAGTAGGAGGAAATCAAGGACTGCTGCACCAACTGGATCACATATTTAAAAGGTGCTGATGGCAAATACATGTCATATGCTTGAATCAAGCAATATGTTACATTGCAAAAGCAATTAAATATTTAGGCATTTGGCAATAAACTTATGACTGCATAGAAGGACTTTAAAATAAATATATTTATTGTCATTCATTACTGTCATTAAGAAACTCCCAATTGTTAATAGAAAGAAAGGCATGCTTAAGAAGCAGGATCCAAAAAAATAAAACAGACTTCTGTAAAAACCATTGGCTGAAAGTTACTGAAAACCATTGCAAAAAATTATGGAAACCACTCAGTCTCTGAATTTATTTCACTCATTTAAGATTTGGGGTTTAAGTACTGCCTGGAATCTTACTGGGGAACATAGCTGTCAGCCTATAAAAGTATCTCCATGTGTGGAAAGGAAATTGCAAATGGATTAGATGATGAATTGAGAATCAATTAAATGACCAAATCTGATAAGTCATATAAAGAGTAATTTTAACTCCTGTGAGAAAGGGTAACTGACAGGCCTCAGAGAGCATGCTGCAGCACTGGGAAACCTAATTAAATCCTGAAGGATCCTGTGATGCCTCAGGCATGCAGCTCTGAGAGTATCCCTTAGGTTGACTGAAAATTGAAAATAGATAAGGAGAAGGGACCTAATTATTAATTTGACTGACTGTGTAGGAAGAGCAATCCCTCTCAATGTCTTCCATATATTATGCTCCAGGACAAGGCATCTACTAACTGTAACTAAGAATTTACCTCCTGGAAGAATAAATTAATTTCTACAGACTGCAGTGATTATTTCCTTTCAGTTATCGTAAATATTAAATATTTTCATCAGGTATTTTCTGGTAATAGTAGCAGCAGTAGTAGTAGTACATTCTACATTTTGTTTTGGGGTTATTTAAATCATGCTGGATTACAGACAGTATTTTCAGCATGAATAACACAGCATATTTCCAAATTTATGGATACAAACCAAGGGGTTTTACACACAGCTCAGCCAAGAAGTGTCCATCAGACATCACAAACTAGTTTTCATATGGCAAAAAAGGGTGTGCATCTTTATAGCCAGGGATCTGTCCGCATTCTGTACGGAAAGATTTTCCTCTCTACACACCAAACAAAGATTCTGATGTTTAGTTTGCCAGGAGCTGCTGGCTGTGCTGGCCTTCCTTCAGATCAGGTTATAATGGAGAAAAAGAACCAGATTAAGAGGCTGCATGTCTTGGCCATTCAAATTACATCATAGAGAGATAACTGAAATCAAAGAAGAGATATAAGGACCAAATAAGGAAAAAGAAAAGATGAGAAGACACTTCACCAGAACTCCTTAGCTTAGTGTTCTCCTTAGCTACTCATCAAACTTCTTTCACAAGGAGAAGAGAGTTCTTTTTCAAGGAAGAATACAAGAACCAATAGAGAAATGTCTCTGTCATCTAATTCAGAATAAAGGAATTCAGGTAGCAAGGACAGAAGCAAACATTTAGCCTATTTTAAATGAAAGGTTAAAGCTAGGATGGCAAATGAAGCTAGATTGCAATTGATTTAAAAGTTGTTTCTTTCAAATACCAAGCTACACTGGCTTGTGCTGTGAAAAACTACACTCCTCCCCTAGTTCCTAAGAGGGAAGCTCCCTCAGCAGGCCAAATCTGAAGGAACCTCATTTGTTGTAACCTGCGCAGTTAAAAGAGGAGAAGCAGCTGCTCCAGAGCCTTGCCAATGAAGCTGGCATCACTTTTCCTGTAGTACATGAAGGACTTAAATGCTGACCATACTTTTATGTTTGCTTATAATCATCCTTTTGCTCTGAATAAGTCAAAAACTTTTAAGAGGGGAAATGTGCAAAGAAATAAAGATTTCCATTGCCCTTGATAAGAATTTTCCTGCAGTCGTTCTAAATCTGCATATGCCCTGTGTTAGTGTTCTGCTAAAGGTGCTGCCTCCACACAACAATTTTAGCCCCATCCTTCTGCTTAGCATGCAAATTCTAGGGTGTTATAACTGTACCACTACCATCAACATTTTTTGAAAGGACCCTATTTCCAAGAAAAAAAATCCCCATTATGCTCTTAAAGTGGTTGAAAAAAATGACATTTTAATATCACAGAATATACAGTATCATTATCACATTCAGGCAGCTAAGTCGCTTCTTTAATATTCCGGAAAATTATATTCCTCCATTACACATGAGGTCAAGCCTGAAACATCAGTCAGAGGGGGCAAGATGCAGGCACTTCATATGGCTGAGTGGCTCATTCTAAATAATAGCAGAGCTAAGAACAGCATTTGCTGGCACCACACACGACAGCAAGGCCACACAGCTGAGAAATGTTGCTGAACTATTACACACACTTTAATTCTGTTCTATTGTTCTCTTGTTGTATACAATTTTATTGTCTTGGCAGAATCTACAGACCACAGAGCTCCACTGTCTTTGTTCAGCTCTCCAGACTGCTATACAGCAGGACATACCACAGTTAGATAGTAGATGTTTCATCAATTATACCCTGCATTCCCCAATGTGTGACTGTATCATCCTTGTGGTAATGCTATCCTGTTTTTCACGTCCTAAAACATTCAAGATGTAATGTGACAAGAGATTGCCATGGTAGAAATGGATAAACCATTTCAAAATTACATTTATGCCAAATACCATATACTTTCCAAATTACTTTTGCTGGTTTTAGAAAACAATGCAGGGAATTACCTCAGGGGAAAATGGCAGACAGCCTTACGCAGAGGTCATAGAGAAATATAGTCCTCATCTAATTCAATTAACTGCTTTCAGTTAGATCCCAAATGATACAGGCAAACATTTGTTCTATTTCAGGCATATTCTAAGAAATGAATCATTCTGCTTTCCCGCTACACAAAGGCACGGCAAAATATCACACACTCGATTATTTTATTGTTCAGAATTTGAAAAATCTCAAGACAGACATCTTTATGATTTACAGTGACATTTTATAATTTAGGAAACCATCTGAAGACTTCAAATATAATAAAATCCTATGAAGAGCATTACAAAAAGTAGCAAAGTTAATAGCTAAAACAATGAAAAATGGTTTTGAAAGCAAATAGACACACCAAATTCACCAAGCTGGAACTCTGAATTGCAGCTCTTGGAGATTTATGTGCTATTGTAAATGGCAAAAGACAGTAAAATCGTACAGAAAAGTACTTCTGCATTTGGACTCTCATGCTGGCTTCAGTCCCTATGAGATATTCGAAGGCAAAGCGCCAGTTGATCAATATGTTAATATTTAATGTACAGTAAGTGCTACTGAGGAAAAAATCAGAGAAACATTGCCTGTTAGCAGAGTCTGCTGTACTGCTGGCAGGAAGGAGTGCACGGAGTTGTGGATCCCCCCATGTGGCAAGGCAGCAGCCAGAAGTCTGAATCAGAATTATCAAAAGGAAACAGAGGGCGATGCTCAGCATGAACACCAATGTGCACAAAGCCAGGCAGATTTCATTACTGAAGATTTTAATTTTGATTAAATGCTTCCCTTTATATCAGGTCCCATTCATTGTTTTCTACCCTGTGTTTTCATTAATACTTTAATACACAGGGAACATGAAGTTGCATAACTTCAGTGTTGCAGCTAAAGATAGCATCTTTAATAACAGCTACAAAAGAGGTGCTAGCATCCACCAGTGTCCAACTCTGAGATGCTCGGAGGCACAGTGGGCTGGCTGTGGCATGCAGGACAACACATCAGCATTCTCCACCAAAGCAAAAGGAAGATGGATCACTGCAAGTGAGCTTAGACTGTATGAAATGGGAACTTATAAATGCATCCAAAGCAACACAATAGAAACAGCTGTGAAAGGCAAAAAGTATCAAGGCGGTGAGTACTTATGGGGGAAATATTGCATTTCCCTTTCTTTCTTTGCCTGGGAGAAACTGCAGTACCATGCAATTCCTCAAAAACTTGCCATGTTACAGCAGTAACATGAAATTTTAGTAATTTCACAGTTATCTTTCCCCTTGCTTTTGGTGCTTCAATCTACAAATGATGAAACTTTAGTCTGGACAAAACTCAAGAGACCACACTTTTTCTTGATTCCATATGAGCATGGGTACCCTTTGCAGAAGTACCTACACTAAATTTCCTTTGCCCTTACAAACCTGAACGGCAGAGTGTATCATACCCTCCACAACAACCTACCAGCTCTATTAATTCAATTCCTACCTGTGCTGAGCAGCCCCTCCAGGTTAATTTCCTAAATTTTCATTCAGAACTGTTATAGAGAGAAAAAGCAAATGTGGTATTGTGTGAGACCAGGATCCTTTCATTTCTCCACGAACTCTGAATCACTCTTCAAGTCAGTTCAGTGGTCTGGTTCTTTTCTGTGCTTAGGCACAAAAAGTAAGCTTGAAAACATGATGAGACTTGGTCTGGACTTTCAGTAGATGCCCAAATATGAACGTCATACCTTTTCAGGGTGGTTTTAAAAAAGTAAATTCATTGCTATTAATTTTGGCAAACAAGATACTTAGAAGCCACTGAACTTGCAAGATAAAACTGCTGGTATACTTTAATAGTTCACTAAGAAACAACTGATTTAAGTGGGAGAAGAGTGGGGCAGGGAAGCAACCCCCCAAAATTATCTCGATTGCCAAAATCCTTACACTTGTTTTTCTGATATACAATGTGACAACACATTTTTGTTGTTATGGGACTTTCCAGTAAATTAAAACTCCAGTGGGTGATGGATGAATCTAGACCAGAAGATGAACATCAGGTTCCAACAGACCCAGCTGGAGTCCTCCTGAAACATGCACAGTGCGGACATTTCTTTTCAGGAAAATTGTTTCTTTCTGTAAATACACCTCTTTTGGGTTGCACTACTTTGAAACTCCTTTCTGCACACAGAGCGAACATACAGTAGAACTAACAATACTTGATATCATAAAAATTCCTAAATAATATCCACCGTAACAATCTCAGAAATGTCAGGGAAGTTTTACGTTCACATTACATTGTTTTATTGCTTTGACTTTGGGTAGTGATTACAAAACCAGGAGCAAGAAGACTAAACAGGCAATGTAAGCCTTATCTTGTCATGAAACAAGAAAACACAAACCAGCAAACAAGAACCTTCAAAGTCATCATGTTCATTTATATATGAGAATCTAAAGCAAAAAGAGATATTGCCTTTGCTGAAAAAAGTGATTTGCTGCTGTTTGTGTGCTTGAATGCAATTCATTGGCACCTTTCAGTAGATTACCACAAGTCTCTACTCAAAAGCTTTCCTGAACTTTCAGACTGAGACAATACAGTTACTTCAGGCAGAAAATGCTTTTAAATAGTAGACACTCCTAGGGTTTATGCAAACTGTAAGGTGCATATAAGTACTTGGTCTTTTCTGTATTTCTTGTTGGCTTTACAACAATAAGATGCTTGTCTCAGAACTCAAATATTTAGAGTATTATGTAGTACCAAATCCATAATATTTGTGCACTACTGGTACCTGTAAAAATTTGTGCACTACTGGTACCTGTAAATTTGTATATTTTGGATTTTTTGGAGGGAACAAAAATATCTGTTTTGTCCTTACTAAAGCCACAGAAATAGTATTATATATCACAAATTCACTGAATTGATGGACTTGGTCTAAAATGGGAACACTTAAGAGTGTAACAGTAAGCAGGGGAAATAAAGGGAGTTAGAAAGAGTTTATAAAAGTTGCACTGGCTATCAGAAGTAAGAAGTGCCACGAGGATTTATTCCCATTATTGTGTCAAACTTTTTTTATCACTGTATCTGTACACATCATGCCTGGGTAGCCTTTGCTATTCTAACATGTAAAACTGTATGATAGACAAAACTATCTGATCTCTGAGAGGAAAACAATTTAAAGAGGAAAGCTCTCTACATATTCATCTAAAAAAACCCAGAAACAAAAACCTCACTAAACTCTGCCAAGGTTCATGGAAACAACTGGGATTTGTATATACATCATTTGGATATGGGCCATTATCAAACTACCTAGAGAGTTAATCAACAGAGGACACTCTCAGCAAAACAAGACTGATGCTACATAATCAGAAACACCAGAGCTGTAAACAATGGGAATGCACATTATTCCCAAACAGTATAAATAATTTAAGACTTCCAGAACTGAAATTAATCTACATACCATTTGAAGCACACAGAACCACCAATTCAGACAGAATAATGAAAGGTAAGGGAAAAACAGATGGATAATTAAAAAGATACTTCTCAAGTGGGAATAGTCTTAGCTTTGCACTGCTGGTAACAAGAAATAAATATCAAGAAAATCCTATTACATGCATGTATATTTTATATGACTATTTTTTTTCCAGAAGGGATTGTTGTTTTTCTTTTTTCTTTTCCTACACTCTGATTGGACAGTGAACCTGCTGTATCCATCAACATCTATCTGATTAACTCTTTATCTCTTTGAAGAATCATTGTTTTATAGGGCACTGTTTGCAGAGAGATGGAAACAATCTCATTTGCCCATATTTGATATGAGCATTCTTCCTTTAAATCCCAACTGGCCTAGAAGTCAGCACCCTTTCATCCCCAGGTGAAGTCTCCACAGCATTACTTCAAAGGAAAAAAGATACTTATGGTGTCTTAACCTTTCCTTTGAAACTGAATCTGTGGATCCAATATCATCTAGCAAGGCTAATTGCATAGTGTGCAAGGGAATTACTATTATTTCAATATAACCCACCATAGAGAAACGATGAAAGCTAAGGCACTGTTGTAACAGGTTTTTACATACAGGCAGTACCACAAACACACTATGAAAGGCAAGTATCTTGCACAAGTACAACAGGAGAATTTCACAAATTTTCTGTATAATCTGAAAAATTACATTTAAATATCAGCCAGCTAACCCTGCAAAGAAGGCCTTAGGTGGAGAGAAGATATAGTGAAAAAAACAAAAGAGAAAGAGAGAGGGTATATGATCTCATGGTTAAATGTTCCCATAGTTCTTTCATCTTATTAACTTGCTGTACTCCATGTCCTAATCTCCTTACCCTCTGTGAATTTTACATTTTCCTATAACATAGATCTAAATTAATTCAAAAGCTGATTTAAGGCAAAATTGAAAAACATGAAAATCCAACAGAGGAACTAATATGAACATTTCATCATTAAAAAAAAAAAAACCAAAAAAACCCCACCATTTCTCATGTAGGAAACAGCAATGCTTAAAAAGAGTGGCATGTGCACAAGTAGAAGTATGATTGAAACAGTTTGGAAAACTCTTTCTACATTAAACAGCTTCTACTGCAAGAATGCAAAGGCAAGTTAACTAATTTAGAGACAACTATAATTTTTAAACTAAAAGAACAAGAACCTTCTATGGCTCATCATGAAAATTCGCATGTTCCATGAGTTCCATTAATCCAAAATAAAACAGAAATATTGAAACCTAAATTAGAAAAGTGCTTAAGCAGGTCACAGTGTTTCTGGAGCAATCATAAGTTTACATATGCTTAAAAGTTTTTTTCAATCAGGGAGAGATCAGTCAGTTCTCCCTCTAAATGCCAAAAGCAGGGAAAAACTCTTGAATTTGGTAAAAGCGCATGAACAATCTTCAGGTAAAAACCCAAACCGAGCCAAAAGCTCACCAAAAGCAAAACACAACAGAAAAAAACCCTGAAAAACTTTAACTAACACTAACAATCGTGTTTTTTACAGAATGGGAGCTGCCTTTTTTATTACTTCCTTACTGAAGAGTGGAGGGGTGCAATTACACAACCTACATTCAGCACTGCTTTGTGTCACCTGTGATTTTGCACCAGGGACCATCTGAGTCAGAATGAAGCAGTTGAACCCAAATTCACCACAGCCTAGAATGCAATAAGAGGATCCAGCCCCACATGAGGTACCAGGGATTGAAAATAGCTTTGTCCATTTATGAAAAACATCATAAGGTATTTATTTTTGTTGTTACATTTACCATATGAAGTTGGAAAATAGTACATGAATACTTTTTACATACACACACACACACACACACATATGTATCCCCACTGTCCACACACTCCATCAACACAACTTTTGTTTCTCATGTTCCCAAATACATGTGGAGCACTAATGTGTGAATGCATTGTTTATCACTAAATAAAACGCATCTATAATTTATACATGTTTACTTTAGGCAACATGATCAGTCAATAACAATCTGTTGTGTTTTTTAAAGGCAGCCAAATTCTTCAGAACTGAGCTGGATGTTACTTGGTTACTTAAATTATTTTTCCATGTGAGTCTATTAGCAGTACCTACACTTAGCAAGCACTGAAACAATCATCCACTATTTTTAAAGACATTTGGTGTCAGATATAGAAGTTTCAGAGGAAACCGCTATGAAAAAGAGCACAGAAAATAAGGTTACTTTTAATTATACACAGAAATTAATATCTAGCACAGAATAACACATTATTGATGTGTTAATTAAAATATTGTATTCTGAAAGATAAATATATTAGCAAGCCAGAAGGACCTGGCCTTATTTTATTATACTTTAATAGAGAGGAAATAGAGTTAAACAGATGGCACTCAGTATTTCTCAATGAATTCAGCATCTGTGAGTACATGTTGCATAAATGCCAATTAAAATGTGTCCGAGTAAATTTAATTCCCTTGCTGATAGAATGTAAGCCAACCTAGCTGGCTAAAGATCAAGGTTAACTTTAATCATCTGCTCAACTTGTAGCAAGTTGCTCTCAAATTGTACAGAAATTCCCAGTGAAATAATAAAACAGCATTCCTATTGATTTGTATCCATTTACATTCATAATTCTCTTCTCAAGTGTTGGGCCAAAGCACAAAGGGGAAAAAAATATAGTACTGTGTGAATCATTTGACAAATCTAAACTGAAGAAATATTTCTTTGATTTAAAAAGCTTCTGCAGAAACGTTCAGCAGAACTTCTCCTTTGGGTAATTTTATGAAGTAATTATTTCAGAAGTGACCTGATAATTTTTATGAGTCACACAAGACACTTTTTAATTTCCTCTACTCTAGTACTGAAAAACTACCACTATCTTATATTGTCATCTACATTTTTCAGAGAATGCAAAGTGAATTTTGATTACTATACAATCAAATACAAATAAAAAAAGAGTATACTGAAAAGCTAAAGCAATACTGTTATGTAACCCTATAGCAGTTCTAATTTAATTTGGCATTTCACTGTCTTGTAATAAGGCAAAGAAGGACAGAAAAAAACACCTTTGGCATAAAAAAAAGCCCACCAAATACCATCCAAAGGTAAAATTCTGAATACTTTGAGATTTTGTGACATATTTCAAGAATTACAAAGTGCAGTCTAGTGGGTTTGTACCCAGGAAAACTGAGCATCCAACCCCATGAAAACAGAGAAGGCATTTTTGTGATGGTCTGAGCCATCCTTAAAAATCTGGTATCATTGACTAAGCTGGGGCAAATGCACACCAAGCAACGCTTGGATCTTTTGCAAAGCTAATCAATTAAGTCCCTTTATACATAATCCATGTGTGCAGTCTTTTCCCATACCAATTATTTCATGCTGGCAGCATTTTGTTGAGGGAAAAGCCAGTCAGAAACTATAAAACATACAGCCCAACAGCAAATGAAATTAAATGCCAGAAGTGCAAATTACTATCTAGGAAATGAAATCTGAACTATTCATGCATGTATACATACTAGCAATAAATTAAATTATGGCAGTCGGGGAAAAGACCTAAATGTCATTAGAAAGAGTGCAGTGGGAACAGTGGTGCCACAATCAGAACACATAAAATAAAAGCTTTCCTTGCAAGTGGGAAAACAAAAGGTTTACTGCTGTTCTCTACAACAGCAGAAATAAAATGACTCAGCAAGACCTCAATGCATTGTTAGATTATAGAAATCATACTGGATTTTGAACAGTTCAGCAATTCAGCAAAATCCACTTACTGGGCAGTTCTGCAAGACTGGCTGGGGAAGACATCATTGTGTCTTTTATAGGAGGTCAGTGCTCAACAGAATGCACACAAGAAGCCTCATTTTCAGACCTATTAATCAGCGACTATTGAAGCTCTGGCTGAGGAGCACCTGAGAAAATCAGGTCCCTAAGCATTTTAATAACCACAGAGAGTAGTACTGGAGAAGAAAGAAAATAAAAATAAAAACACCAACACAAAGCCAGGGTCAAGAACAGACATGCTTCCTAAATTAAATTATGAATTGGGTAATGTCAGCAGAATTTTCAAATATGAATTTAAATAAGTAGGGTTGGTGCACTACTCTTGACTGCCTTGTCACTCATAGTCCTTTATTGCAACAGAGACCACAGAAGGAACAGTAAAATACTAAAATCTTACGGTAGTAAGAGGTTCTGTAGTACAACATGACTGACTTTATAATGTACTGGGGAAAGACTCACATGGTCCAAAAAAAAGAAAACTTCTCATTCAAAGTAACACTACTAGGTAAGTTAATTTCTGAGCAGAGCCAGCATTCAGCACAGAGGAAGGCTGATGTAAGCAAAGACAGATGGACAGGCTTGAGGGTGAGCAAACTAACAATGGTGTACCCTTCAAGCCTTCCCTGGTCCCTAGCTTCCCCTTTTGGGAGAAGCATTTTTGCTTGACTTACCTGAAAAGAGGATTTGTGGGGAAGAGCAAATTCCAAGGGACAAATGACAGCCCCCAAATATCAGCTTTGTTTTGATCCCCTGCAGGAATGCACCAGCAAAGAGGCAGACGAGGCCTGTGTGCAGCGTTCTTTTGTGTTTCTTTGGCTGTGCAGTCACTGCTCCTGATTGAAGCTGTGCTTGATTTCTGCATCTGGCTAAGTTTCCAACCCTTTTCAGAGGCTTCATATCCCTGCACTTAAAAGTTTCACCAAAGTCAGGATGGGTCCATTCCCCCAATCAGCTGATAACAGATGAATGTCACATGCATCACAACAAACTGTAAGACTTGCGAGAGTGGATTCCGAGCTTTTGACGGCAGAAGCATCTCCAGATTCACAAACAAGATTCACTACTGATGATTCAGACATATTTTTCACAAAGCTCTTGGAAAACAAAAGGCAGAGCACCTAACAGGATGGATCAGGCCCTACTAAGCAATAATCCTCACAATGATTGTAATAATACTTGGATTAGATTCTTTACTCCAGCTTGCAATGTGCAAAATAATACAATCCAACAATTGCTGTCATTCTTTGCAGATGCACAAAGAATAAGCACTTAAAGATTCAACTCAGCAGCTTCCATTGTTTTCTACTGTAACTATTGCTCTATTTATTCAGAAGAGGTGACCTTCTAGTAACCTTGTACAGTGGCTAGAAATGAATGGAAATTTGACCTCACTTTAAGACCTCCATAAAAAGAGCTATACTACAATGATTTTGCATCTTTATGTCAGCATGTCAGATAAATATTTTATTTTGCTGCTAACTGGATAATGCATTTTCAAAACAACTCACAATGCTGAATGCATTTTTTAAATATATTGCTAAATGAACCACAAATTCAACTAATTTTAAAATATTTAAATATATTTGACATTTAAGAAATATTGGGCATATTTTCCTTAGTGCAAATGCATTATGCATTTAAAAAGTTTTAACTACCATTAGGAAGCAGTACCTATGAATAATACATTTTTTTTCTAATGTCTTTTTATGTACACAAAAACATCCATTTGTTCCTAGCTTAAAAGAAATCTAAATTACAGGTACACCATCTAATGTGTCCCTTACTACCTTTTGGCAAGATTAGTCTAATCAGAGTTTTTCCACTAAATTACCCAGATCAACAGAAACCTTGCACAATTATATCCTGCTCTCTAAAACAGCACATGATCTTTCCTCATGTGGGTAATTGCCAGGGTGGAAAATTGCAGTGAGGATGATGGTACAGATGTTCTTTTTCAGTTGACCAAACAAAATGAAAGAAAACAAGGAATTCCTGTTTCATAATGAATTCTATTTAAAGTCCACTGGTTTATACACATTTGCACACACATAAACAAATATAACAGGAATTTTGAACAGATTTTTCTAACGGAAGATTGCATTCTTCTGTTGATGGTACAGGAAAAGATTAGGTTTTAAGGAAGAGAAAGTATTAAGAAAGCATCAACATGTGGAAAACAAATGTTCAATGTTTGCAACCTGTAAGAATGCACACCAGGATACTTCTTAAGTTAAAGCTCATGAAGGGGATTTCAAAGCAGGGTAGTTACACTGGAGCCAGGCTTTTTCACTTGCGAGCATGGACAAAAGACAAGCAATCTTAGCACTGAGAGAATAAAATAAAACAAATTAAAATCTGCCTGCACCCATTATTACTGCTGCATTTACTGATCCCCACGGCTGGAAGCAGCAATTGCACTTTAGGGGGATGAAGGGAGGTCACAGTGAGTGATGTCCTCTCTCTGTTCACCAGAGACTGCTGCAGAGCCACGCTCACACAAGGGACAGCCCATGAAATCTGTTTCCCAGATCTCAGCAACCCCTGCCTTCCTCCTGTCTTGCTCTTCTCTCCTCACAGGTACTTCCTGCTCTGTATGCCTTTGGGAGCTGTTCTCCATTAGATGCTTGTTCAGTGAGATTGTACCAAATTGTGGGCTTTTTTTTTTTCTTACCATTAATCATTTTAAATTGTACCTAACACCCATCATTAAGCAACACTGCTGTTAGAGTTGAGGATTTTTAACATTTAGGTTATTTCCAGAACTGCTCTGCTTATTCTCAAACACAAAGCAAGCAAACAAACAAGGCCTAGCAATTACTTTGCACTGGCTTATATCAGCACCAGTCTTCAATTATGGCAATACAGAGTGATGGAGATTGTTCTACAGTACAGGGACACCCAACAAAGGTGGGTGTCTATGTCTCAGAAAAAGGAGACATGGAACCAGGCAATGGTGGTGGAGAGCTTAGAAGAACACCTGTCTGAAGCCAGAACTCCACAGAATTCTTTCATCTAAGCAGCATTATTTTGCAATATTATATGCACTGTTATGTATGCATATCCTGTATAATCCTTAATCAGGAACAGGGATGGAGCTCTTCTTCCTATCAAACTCAAGAATGTGTTTTATTTATCCTCAGTCAGAATAAAGTAATTGAAAACATCTGTTTTGATGTTTTAACAGTAACAAACAAATAATTACTGAAAGTTACAGATGGAAAGAGTAAATACACTAATTTTGAGCACTTCCTAGTGTTACCTGTCAGGAGGAGGGTCAGTTCCCATTTGTTTCTTCTACAGAGCACACAGCCAAAATTACAGGCTGAACTCACCCTTGTTTTGCAGCTCAGCTTTATGGGCAGCTGAGACAAAAATACAGCATCTTTTGGGCTACATTTGTCACCTAACGAGTCTGTCAAGGATCTGTCACACAGGAAAGGTTCCTGAGATGCTGAGCAACTCTCAAAGGAGCAAGTGACAAAGAGTCAGAAAACCCACTTCATTTCTATGTAAAAGCCTAACACCCACAGACATAGTTGGTGATTACAGGATCTATCACTCTCTTTTCAAATATTTCCTGCAAGAGAAAGGAAGAGAGAAGAACAATGTAGAGAGCAACTTATTCACTGCCTCGTAATGAAAGAAAGTAATTTGGATTATCTTTCCCTCTTGGCCAATCCAAACCCCAGTTTGTGGTGCAGGATTTTAGCCATTTGTGTCTGGTTAAGCTAAGCACTGAACAACATATTTCTCTTTGCCTTGCCCTGGCTTGAATCACTGAGTAACTTCAACAAATATATGTTTAAATTTCAGGACTGTCATAATAATAATACTTAAACTGCCTCCCATACAACACTGAGGAGAAAAGAGTATTAGCACTGACACCCACAATATATATGTTGATAGCACACACAAGTTACCTCTCACACCCAAGAGGTCAGCAATTAAGTTTATTTCTCCTTGTGATTCATGGAGAAACTTTCAAAGCTGTCTTTCTGAACAGTCTCAAACACTAAGCACTTGGTTTATGTAAGCAATAAAATTGGCAGCTCCATCCTATGCTTACTTGTGAGTTGTGTTCTCCACAAAAAGTCAGGCATCCCACCAGAGTAATTTAGTTTGCAGCAGATTTAGGCTTCAAGCTGCTTTAAGTATCTGGTGTTGAAAATCATCTTGTTTTACAGTGATACTGTCAACATTCTTTCCCTTACCAAACATGTCAGCATTTAATTTACTAAGCAGTACTTGTAACTTACAATAAAACTATCACATTTTTGATGCCATGTTCACAGAAACAGCTGGATGTGCACGCTACAGAATTTACGATGCTCCATGACACAAAGATTGACTAAAATTTTCTTCCAAGAAAAGTGAGGTTCAATCAAGAAGCATGTAATTATCTGTACAAAAATGAGAATACTAGGACTCAGGTTAATTTACTCATGTTTCACGGTTTTGTCTAAAAGGTTGCAAAAAATCAGCAGTGTTAGAAAGGGATTATTGTCCAGGTCTGAAATCTGTGACACCACATAACCCAGCACCTGAAGGGACAAAACCACTCATCAGCATTTACAAATCTGGGAACAGAACCACACTGATTGACTGTACTGTGCAAAGCTGACTTTACTTTCTCTAGTCCCAGGTTCCTGGCTGAAAAAAACCACATGGCTTCCCACACAGCCAAAGGTCACAAACATTAGAATCATGAAGGCTGTATGAAAACCTCAATTAGATGTAGAGCGTGACCTAGATCTCGACATAAATACTGAAACACAGATAAATACTGAGAGGATTTAGACCACTGAGCCCTTCAGAAACTAAAATGGGTTTATGTTAATGAAAATCCTTCCATTCTTTTCATACTGCCACAAGTCTACTCACATATGTTAAGAAATTTAACTTATTCCTAGCTTTCTGTTCTTAGTGTCTTATGTTTGCCACAGGCAGACACATCTTCCTTGACCACATTACCAATATGTTAACCTGACAAAATATTAACAAGACACTTCCACTGTATTTTCATGCCCACATTAATTTCTGACATAAAAGCCTGCAAACCAATCATCAAATAGACTTAAATCATACTGAAATTGTACAACTGAGATTTTTATATGGCCTGTTTATAAAATGAAAAGCATTTATTTTGATATAGACCTGATAATTTCCATTCACCTGTTCCAATGGGACCATGAGGTTAATAAAAGATGCAGATTTAAATAAGAAGAACCATAATTGGAACCTGATCTCTACATTTGCTCTTATACTATCAAATCCTACAGAGAAAATGCCTGTCAGATTCCTGGGGCAAAATATACGAGGACTTCACATCACTGACTTTTATTGAATAATGAGGCTGCTGCCATACCTGGGTGTAGGCAACCATTTTATGTGTGCTCAAATTAAATTTACATTCTTTAACAAGCTTGTTGAAGCCCTGTTGACATTAGGTGTACTGTAATTACTGCTGGAATTTAGAGTTTTAAGTAACAGTGTTAACTTGAGTTTAAGTCAGATTGTTAAAGTTCAGTAACAACTACAAGAGATGACAGGAAGAAAGAGGACAGCAGTTCAAAATATTCACAGAGATGTACTACACACAAGCAATATACTCTCCCATAGGCTTCTATATCTTTAAATTGCCTAAATATTAATAATTTTCAGTAACAAGCAAAGATTTTAAATTGTCTCAGAACCTGCACCTACTATTCAATTCCAACTAAGAGCTGAAGAAATATTTTTATTGCCTCCCATCCCTTTCTCATAGACAAAATCCCCAAAAGAAGAATCAATAGTTCCACATACTTAAAAATCACATATTTATACATAGATATACAAACAAACACACACATCCTCACTACTTGTTTGTCAGCAGTCCTAAAAAATCTGAAAGTCCTGGCACTTCTCAAAATCCCTACAGTGGCTGTGTCCTTCTGATTTCAGATGAGGCCTTGGGGTTGTAACTACTCAAGGACCGACACAAGCAAAGCTGCTTCCTGCTTGCAAGCATATTGTGCTGGTTTTTTTTGGGTTTTTTTTCTTTTTTCTGGCGGTTTGCTGTTGATTTTATGAAAATATTTAAAAGCCTCATTCACAGGCCATCTCCTGTGTAATCTACCTGAGAGCATTTTTCAGGTAAATCATGGCTGCTCCTGTGGTTGTGGCTGTAATTCTGTAGCACTGCTGCAAATGGACTGGTTGCAAGACATGGAAATGTAGCATTTTTACTTAAAGAAAGGTATGGAGAAAAAAAGAAGAACTGCTAAAGTAATGCCAATCACCAAACTTATGCCAATACAGCAAATTCAAAACTGAAGATGAAACACAATTCCTTGTTTACTGCATTAAATAATTATCTATGATTTTATATTTGGGTACACTCATAGATCATACCAAATTTAAAATCATTGTATAAAACCACCTCCACAAAAAAGACAACTGGTCTTTTACAATTGTTGGTTTTGTTTTCTTTGGTGGAACAGGTTAGTCTGTTATGATTTTGAAGTGGTTAAAAACTGTTTCTTTAAACAAACTTGTAGCCCAAGGACAAATGCATTCTTATGTGTAGTGAGTGCAATGTGTTTCTAACAAAACCAATAAACTGTAATGCTAAAGTGCTTTACCACCACTAACAGATGATTCCTATATTGTATGAATTAGGTATTTTACTTATTCTAGTACATATTCTTATTTAAAATATTGGATTTTTTAAAACTCCAACTCTGCTCTACATTTAGTTTTGCATCAAGCAGTTATAATTGAGTGATCAAATAATTTTCTGAACTAAAATTAAGCTTACACCTAGATAAAATGAGTGAGTCTTGGGTTTGTAACAGCAGAACCTCCACAGAAACAGAGCCAAAGCAGTAATTTATAAAACTCAACTCCATTTCGGTGACACTAAAATTACTGAAGGATTTATGAATAGTTTCTCTCCTTGTTACACCCAGATCACTGTGTCATCTGGGTAAGGCTGAAGACTTAAGAGTATTTCACCTAAACTAATAAAGCTATTTACTGAATCTGAACTAAGTGCTGAAGTTTGCTTCTAATGAGTGTTGACTGATCTTGGCTAAGAAAGTGAATTAGAATACACATAGCTGAGCCAGACAAGTCATCACTAGTCAGTAAGTCCCCTGGGACAGAGTGAAGAAAAATTGCTTCTCAGCTTATTTTTTTTCTGCAGGATCACCACAAACGCTCATGTTGATAGTAGCACTATCTTGACATCCTTTCAGAGCTGTTCTTAGCACTGGCAATATCTTGCCCTGCTGAGAATTTTTTTACAACTTAAAAAATGAAGCCATTTTAACAGCTCATTTTGTTTTTTATCTATCCAAACGCTTATAACACACTCATCACCCGCATGTTTGCAAGGCTGAGATTCGTGTGTTGTCACACAAAGGATTAGTGTGCAGATCCCTCAGGGCCTGGAGTGCTCCACATCCAACTGGTTTCCAGTGCAGCAGCTCTGGGGTGGCAAGGGGCTCTGCTCCAAGGGATGCTGGATTGGTGGTCTGAGGATCCAGCTGGTTTGTCTCAGCTTCTCCTGACACCCTGAACAACTCAAGTCACATCTCTCTGCCTCGATCTCCAAAGAGAACAGAAGCAGCAATTTCTCTCAAAACCTATATCTAGAAAACCTAAATAAAAACTCTGTATCCATGAGCATTCTCAATAAAAACAAACTAAATATCACCAAAAGGTTCAAGGTGTTATCATATCTAGCTGCTTCTATCAAAATGCAATGCTGTAAGGAGTTTATATCACCAGCACTGTCACTCTAAAGAAATGAAAGTGGGATAAATAGTCTGAACCAAAGAAACACAAAGTACTGTGCAGTTGAAAGTTTTGCTGCTTTCACTCAGTTAAAGTTCATCAAACTCACAAAGAACAGCAAGGCAGAGGGACAATGTTCTGAAGTTGTAACTCGATTTACAGTTTCATGTGTGCTTATATTTGCGCTGCTTTAATTTGGTTTTGGTAAATTTTACAGCCACTCTCACCCCGTAATTTTCTCCATAGTTTAGCTGCCTTTAAAATAAAAACAATTCATGTAATGTGTTATAGAGAAGTGCTGCTAGAGCCACATAAATCAGGCCTTCTGTAAAACTTTTTAGGTGTGAAATAAGAATGAAAACAAGACAAACTCTTCCAAAACAGTATTTAAAAGTTCAGTCTTATATTTCAGTTGTGTAGATTGCAAACTCCAATGACATTTGGCTAAAAAAACAAAATAAAAAGTAAAAAACCAAAACAAAACACCAACAAGACCATAGCAAAAAACCCCATAACCCCTCAAACCCATATCCTCTGTTTGGCAATGAGAGGTATTAGAGGCAGATGATTTGGAATACAACACTGCTGGGACCACATTATTCTACTGACCATATCACCACACAGGAAGCTGGGACTCCTCAAGGACTATTTTAGAGATCAAAAACATTGGCAGCCTAATATTGTGATGATAATAAGAACAATGAAAACAGCATCTCCCTTAAAGTAAAAGTGTATCTGCTGAGCCTCTCTGTGCAAAGCACACAGTTCCTTTGCTCCCTGAAGATTTTCAGCTGAGGCATGTATTTGCTGGAATACTCATAAAAGTATCACCTGCCATGCTTTTTTTAAAACTACATTGTGAAATGGTCCTGGTTCTTTTTAACTATGCTTTTTGTTACCTCTACGTTTGCCAGATCAAAATATTTTGGGTAAAAATAAAAAGCCCCTCAACACTGGTGAAGTGTTGGATGAGATAATTAGTATGTCCTTTGCATACAAGCTTCAGAGAACCTGGAAAAAGTAGAAGGAATTGGGTTTTCCTCTAATTGAAACCTAGTATCCAGATAAACTTGCATACATCTAACCTTTGTTCTCTTACTGCAAAGCTGCTCAATTACACATGGAAAATGGGGCACAATAAAAGCTAGGGCATCTATTCACACCACAGGAATCCATTTTAATTATTCCCACTAGCAGATATGAAGTATTTCCTAATGCAAATGCTGGACTCTCAGAATGCTCACATCAAGGAGCTGCACTTCACAGGGATGAAGTATAAAAGGGCTGAATTTAACACTCAGTTTAAGCACAGCTTTATCTGATGATTCTCTTATGGAACTGAAAAGACACAGTTTTCAGTAATCTAAGTTTTCAGCAAAGTCATTGCAGATTTCCTAACGTGAAATATGAATATGCACATCAGATTACAGCAAAATATAGCTATTTCTGTAAACAGCCCAGGAATGTAACAAAATACATTCTGCATTCATTCATTCATGGATCTGCCACTGAATACAAGGACCTTTCTGCAGGCCTCAAGCATTTTAGTGCTTTAAAGAGTGTTTTACACAAGAGAGTAAATTGATCTGCTAATGATTTCATCAACAAGTCAAAAGATATTTATGGCATAAAATTCAGAACTGAAGACTCAACCTAAGTCAAATTCTTATCTTTAAAGTTCATTCCAACCCAAGCCATTCTATGACTTTGATTTATGGCAAACACTGAATGAAACCTCTGAGTTTCATCCCTGCTCTCTGCCAGTGGTCCCTGTTTCACCTTGTCCATGGGCCCCTCCATGTCCTCTCTCATCAGCTGCTCCCACAAGCCTCCTTTTCCACTCTCGAGTTACCTCCAGTGTCTTCTCAGGTGAGTAAAAAAAGAGGCAGTCTCCAAGCAGTGACTACAGGATGGTAAACTCAAGTGCTGCAGAAATAAAAAATTATTATTATCTGTGTTTTAAAATAAATAGATAAAAATAAATATGAGGGGAATAAGGTCCTGAATTTACAGACTGCCATACAAAGAGTCCCTGGAATCTTCTCAGAGCCTGTGGATTCTATGTGAAGTCCCCTGAAGCAGTGACTGAGTGCCAAAGCACACATCTGTCATGAGGAAAAGCTTTTATTCCAGTGACAGAATAGGAAATAGATTTTAGGAAAGTATCTGCATATTTTCATTAAAAGCATCTACCATATGATCCTGGGAGAAAAAAGATTATGATATAGGCTATACTCAAAAAAAAAAATTACAAAGTTCAATGGCAGAGGAAATTTGGAATTTACACAGTCCTCCATTCTGTGCTAGCAATCCAAGCATTTGTACTTATACTAGAAATTGTTGGGTTGCAGATCACACTTATAAAAGTAAATTGATTCTCAATATCCGTGGTGAAGGAAATACATATATATGCAAATTATATATATGCATATATATTTTTTCATCCAAAATCCTAGAGCTAATATAGGGTCTTTGTTGAGCACTGTTCAAAGGTACACTTAAACACAAAGAAACCTTTTAAATACTACATTTTAAACTTGATATATAATTCAAAAAGATTTTGGATAAATGAAATGTTTTAGACAAATGTGGCAGATTCACCAGTTTAACTTCTGTGCAGAGACATATACACATCTTTGCCATACACACAGCTCAAAATTACTACCATGTGTCAAATAAACTTTTACAGATGTTCGGCAGCAGAGTTCAAAGAAACTGCATTGTGTCTTCCTTGATATATACCAGCCAAATATACAAAAACAAAGAGATGTCAAGATATCAAATGAAGTATCCATTTGCTGATGTTCGGATAAATGAGAGACACAGAGCTGCTAATACTCTCTTTCCCGTTACTTAAATTTCATTCAAATGAAACTTTGCAGTTATTTTGAGCTTCCATCATGAAGCATTCCAGCTAAGCTATGGCATGTTTTAAAGTGACTTTTCCTTTGGCTTTTTCTACAAAAAAACTGGATATTTCTACATTACAGTACATGTGTGAAATACCCTCCCTGAGAAACTTCTGTGTGCACACATAGAAACTGTCTCTCTTTCTCTCAGCATTGTATGTATTATTTAGAGAAAACCACACTCTTTTTAGGGTGGGGTCACTTCTTGAAATTTGATCACAAAAAAAATTAGTGTTTTTGCTTGGTAAAACCAGTAATATCCTAGAAAAGGTTAGCCTTAATAAGGCATCACCTCTGCTTTTATTTTTTATTACTTTGAAGGCAATTACACTGCAAATTCATGTAATAAATCTAAAAATCTTCTAATTAGGTCTGTAACTGTACATTAAGTTTAATTCATCATGTCCTGTTGACCACTCACACGTTCCATACTTGTGTTCCCATTAATGCATTTTCCCTTAGGCTATGTCTAACATTCCTGCCTTTTGAACACTTAAACAACTCCAATAACTTCTTAAAAATAATATTTAAAAAAAACTCCACAAAACTTTCTGCCTTCACCAGGAAATGTTTCCTTTCTTCTTCTTCACTGTGGATTTCCCACTTACCTCTCTATCCCTAAAACACACCCATGCACACCTTCCCAAATTACACTTCCCTGAGGTACAGGACAAGCAAGATTCAGTCCCAGAATAGAGACAGGTTTAAAGTATAATATTTCACACCCTGTCAGGGCTGGAAAGAAAGGCTTTTTTAGTGTTTAGTGAGCTACAACTTCCCTTTCCAATAAGAAAGATCCTTCTCCTACTCTGCCATTCACTCTCTCACTATATCCATGTACACACACACATATATATATAGATATGCACCCAGTCTAATTTACACCTCTTTTTATACGTCAATCACAGGTAGATTAGGCAACTTTTAAAGATTTCTACAATCTATTGCTTACAATTTTCCTTTATTTTCTAGTATCACACAAGTGGATCTGTTCCATAGGAGGGAAAAGATGAGAAACACCACCAATGAAACTAAGAAATAATTCAAGAGAGTTTTCTGAAGCCAGATTTTTTTCCGGGCAAGTTTTGTCATACATAGCAAATTCATGTAACATAAAAGATGTAACTTAATGGTTTTAGTCTACTTTCCTTAGGACCAACTGCAGAAGTAATTTACGGCTTTCACACCCAATACCGTCCAAAGCTCTTGCCAATAAAAACTAGCACTAACCTTTCATGCTTTCTTCCTCTCTTAAATCTAAAATTTCCTCTTCTAAAACAGAGACTAGGGTTATTACTATTAAAAAAAGACCATAAAGACCATGTTTTGTGTGCTTGTTTGTTTGGGTTTTTTTTTTAAATAAAATGAGAATTCATCAGAAAACACAATTTTGTGTGCAGTGAAATTAATGAAGCCAGATTCCTTGCAGATTTCTCTCTTACAACCAGTTACTCCAGCACCTAACAAGGTAGCTTTCCATTAGTTAGGTCATTTCCAGCATCTCTGGTCCCTGGTGCCTCACAAGGGCTGAACTCATGCATGCTACTTCCTCCAAAGTCTCTCTTTCTCCAGCTGTCTTTCCTAGGTGCCTGCATTTCAGGAAATTTGTAGGAATGGATTGTCTCAGAAACTAGGCCCTGTCTTCAGATTTGGTTGAAACTGGCCAGTGAGTTAAAGACCCTGTTGTTGTGGGAAGCACTCACATTCATGTGGATGCACGTGTGCATGCACACCCAGGCACACACAGTGTAATCACATAAAACTCATTTCCTTCGGAAACCAGGCTTGCAACGATTTAGCAACAGCAGATGTGAACACAGTTATGAAAAGCAGCTGCATGAGTTTTCTGTGAAACAAACAAACATAAGGTCAACACACGTGCAGGTTCCTTTAACAAAGCTCAACTGGCAAGCCTTTGAAATATTTACATAAATATTTTAAATATCCTCTTTCTGTGGGGCAGAGGACATACATCTTGACAACAGTTCATGTATGGCGTGTTTCTTATTTTCTCTGGGTCTAATTCTTCCCAACTGAAATCAACAGAAGCTTTATCTTTGACTTTCAGATCTACAGTCAGGATTTCTTTGTCAAAGTATATTGATATAAATTCTCTGGGTGTGCTCATATTCCTTGTTCTCTGACTATGCTTGCATAAATAATGTTTTCATATATACTTCATGCAACGAATCTATATGAGCTACTCCAAAATCTATCACTGACAAAATACGTAAGAAAATCTTTGCAACAAAATGAATTAGAACCCAGAGACATTTGGATACAAGTATCCCCACAAAACAGCCCTATGGTTTTAAGTAGAGAATTGAGCTTTTCACTGCTTCTGACAATGGAGCACAGTTTGGGCTCTCTTCTGAGAGCCATTTAGCAAATACTTTGCTACATCCAACTTCAAAAGCCATCTGGAAATTATACTGGGGCATGTGTCATCCTGGTAACACAGAAACAGAAAACTCTGAGGGATCCTGAGGGGCAACAGAATCCAGCCCTATTGTCTCCTCTTTCACTAGGCAAGAGACATTTAATCCAGAGAAGTCCACAGCACACCCACCTTTTATACTCCTCAGTTCTCTCATCTGCTTCAGAAAGCTCAAGAAGAAACCAAAGCAAGGCTCTAATTAATCAACCCCCTCAAGACATCTCATACTCAAGAATCTGTGCCAAATATTAGTTTATACATGGTTTGACAATATTGGGTCCCACTACATCACAGGAGCTACATTTCCTTTTCAAGTGTTCCTCAAGGAAAGCTTCCTGCACTGAACTTTCATAGTTTGAGTATTTCAGCTAACAACAGTATCACTTGCTGGGTTTATACCACTTCCAGGAGTGAAAAGGGTTATCTTACTCTATGAAAAATGCAGTAAAAGATAAAAAATTGCAACCACATTTTGTAATAATTTACTACTAAGGGCTCGGTTTTGCAGTGTACAGACCAGTTTCATAGAGGATGAGAGGGTTTGGGCTGTTACTTTTAGCTCTGTGGCTGATCTCTTGATGAATAAAATGCCTACCCCCTCTCCCAACGGGATCTAGAAATAATAACAATTTTTAAAAAATAAACAGTTAGAATTTTAACAGCTACCTCAGTTATGGGCTGCTTTCCCAAATCTCCTTTTTGTATGAAGTGAGACTCAAATAAAACTCAAATTACCTCTGCAATGTAGATCTGGGTAGAAGTTAAAAGAGATGAAGAGAGAAATGCACCCACTATTGAGTACACTGTCAATCACATCTCCAAGACCATTATTAGGATTTACAGTGAAGCACAGATACCCTACAGGACCACAACTTCTCAATATCAGAAAACAAGTCGCCTAAATTCAGCACAACCTTGGTGATTACCAGCCATAGTTAACTGGGATCAGTTATCTATATTGAAATACAGTCAGCTCACTCTGAAGTTTCCAAACACTGCTTTGCTCTTCTAAAAAGAAAAAGGTGCCATGTAGTTTCACTGGTCCAATTTCTCTTTGGTAGAACAGAGAGTATTTTTCCAGTTTTGAATTAATAAACCAGTTGTTGAGACAAGGCCTCTTAAACTGGGTGCAACTCTGTAAGTACCTGCATGTATCCCTGCTTGAAACACCATTCTCAGTTTTACTCCTTTTTCCCATTCTGTCACATTTGGTCCTCCAAAAATGCTGGGGGCTCAACTGGACTATTATTAAGAATTTGAATAGTAAACATTTCTTAACAACACGTGAGATTTAAAGTACTTCAGTAGAGATGACAATGCAGTAACAGCTTTGCCTGGTAAAATGCACGCCACCTCCAAGGTGAGCACTTGCTCTTCCCTTTACTTAAGGAGGGGAGAGAAAGGCAGGTTCCAGTCAGAAGATGAAGATATGAAATGTAAACATCAGAAATAACTCCATCTAGGATGACCTAAAAACATTTTAATTACATTTTCAGCAAAACACAGCTCATAATTAATGAGGCCACCAAATTTGCAGAGACACAAGTAGAGTACCCAGATTAATTCTGGAGGCTTGTTTGCTGCCAGAGTTTATCTGATGTATTGGGAATATTCTTAGAAGCCAGTAATCATGGAAGGAGATTGATCTGAGAAAGTTGGTCTGCAGTGTGCATGCTTGAGAGATGTTATCAGTTCTCCCTGTTGAGAAAGATTACTAGTTCCCAATCTTCTTTACTGTTCTGGATTAGAATGGTGTTCTAATGGCACCTTCTTGCCTTTTTTTTTTTTCAATTCAAATTCTACTTTTGTAAGCATATGCCTATTTTTTTACTTTGCTAGAAGAATATACTTTGTGTCTACAATATTGTAAGATAAGAGGAAGACTAACATGATCTGACAGTTATCAAACACATTATTTCCTAGAAAGATATCCCCATCACACCTTGAACCACGTTAATATTATCTGGTGATTTTGTCCTCCCAGATGTGTTCTGGATTCTTGGAACCAGGGTGGGGTTTTCAGCTTGTGGCTGCTGTCAGAGCAATGAAGTGCCACCTCCACTGCAGCTCACAAATAGACACACAGCTGCATGTACTGGAGAACACAAAGCCAGATCACAATGCCAGCAGCACCACTTTGACCTTGCAAGACAGTTATTCATTCCACTGAAAAATTTAGCAATACTTCCTACAGTTTATTTGAAAGAAGAGGAAAAAAACTGCCCCCAATTGTTTTGGTTGGTTTCATTTGGTATAGTCATGCATACAGAAAGTATCGGTAATTGTCATAGTGTGCATTTCCCTGCAGTAAAACTCACACAAATGTTTTCTTTGTCATCAAAATGTTACTCCAGCCCCTATCTAAAGTAATGACTACAAAAGCAAAAGTAAACCAAAACCTTAAATTAAGGAAAAGTACTGCTTCCTTAAGTGAATCCTTAAGATAAAGCAAATACAACTGATTTTATATAGATTTTTTTTTCTTTTTTTTTCCATCTGCCTCAGGATTGGTACATTCTGGAACAGCTTGCCAGTGCTTGGCTGCTTAGTTCACTAGAAGAAAAAAATTAAAAAATAGTAAAAAAAAAAATATTTAAAAAAGTAATTAAAAAGCCCTCTTTGGTTTTAGCAAAGGTTTTTCCCTCTTGGAAGCTTTCCCAATAGTTGTGAGTCCTGATGCCTTTTTGCAAGGACAGCTCAGACATCTCTGGGCTAGCCTACCTTCTGCAGTCCTCTCAATTTCTACACTCTGCTTCTTGGATCAAGTTCCCAAACTTTTACACTCCTAAGCATTCTCACAGCTCCTGCCTTGTGCATGGTTGCTGAGCTGATTCTGGCACTGTTTTTTCCTCAGTTCCTTTCCAGCAATGAGTCAGTCTGTGGTGCAGCACAAGTCTCAGCACAGCAGCTGCCTTCATCTTCCTCTTACTTTAACGAGCAATACTCTGCTTACCTTCTCACACAAGGCCAAGCTTTAATATTTGTTTAGAGGTCAGCAGCAGCTCTGCTGCCTTTTGTCTGGAGTTCAGGATTCCTCCAAGGCTTGCTCCTTCTCTCACAAGTAGTGTTCCAACACAGATAGATTTTCTTCACCCTTCCAGCAAGTTTTCAGATGTAGGTCCCTACTTAGATGGCAAAGCCAACAGTTGAGAAGATGTTAGCAGCTTGATAAGAAAAGATGGCACAGCATACTTGAAAGATGGGAGGTTACTACAGATTTCATCTACTGAAAAAACAACTCACACGCACATGAATACTCTCTCTATTTTTTTAACACCAAAAGTCAACGTGGCCATGGAATATATCTAACTTTGTATCCTAATGGGCCCAATAGTTCAAACCTTGTTCCATTTTTTGATTTGCATTTGTTCAACTTTAATGAATTTAAGGAATACAGGAATTCTTCTATGAAACCAATGCTGTTAATAGGATACAAAAACTAGAGGAAAAATAATCTTATAGGAGGCAGAAAATTTATTGTTGCACAGATGAAATACCTGACTTATAAATCCAGAAATATTTATATAAAATACTTTTGCTTGCTGCTATTACAGAACAACCTCTTAAAGAACTTAAAGAAAGACCTCTTAAAGGCAGCTCTTCCATTTAATTTAGAACAAAACCCACATATCCTATCATTTTCCTGTGCCATCAAAGATGCATTCACTTTGGAATTCAGCAATAGTCACAAAGCCACTGCTGAAGCCCTGAGATAACAAGGACCATCATGCACCGAACTTCTAGAATGCAAGGAGCCCATTTATCTTAGTGTGGAGCACAGGTGTCTCTGGCACATGTTATCAGTTCAATGTGCTGTTTTATGCTTTCAAATATTGAAGATACCAGTACCACCATGAAAATGGAAACAAGTCTTCCTTTACAGCTCCTTACACAGCTTTTTCCTTTTTTGTGCATTACAATGCAAAGTTCATATGCCATCAATCCTGCTTTCACATCTTCCTTATTAAAATACCTTTTCCTGAAAAAAGCATTTTTTTAAAATTAATCAGTCTTTTCTGTTGCCCTGAATTGTCCTATCACAAGAAGATGTGTATGAGATTAGGAGTTGAAGCAGAATCCAACATAGGATTCTGGCACTTGAAGGTTATTTGTCACACAGAGATTCATGCCATATCAGCCATTTTATACATGGCTACAAGGGAAACATCTGCAAGGTCTAAGAGTGATAAGGAACAACCTGCCCTGCTACTAAAAAAAAAAGAAGGCTGCATTCTATTCAAAGGCTGCAGATAAGACTTAATTAACTGAGATTTCATAATGGAGAAATGATGGATAATGTAGACCAAATATATTCCACATTCACAAAAGCATCAAGAAAATATGTCAAAGAGAGAATGTTAAGCTTTCTCTTTTTTTCATTCCCTCAGAGGTATTTGCAGCCCTGAATAAAAATATGGCTAAAACAATTTCAAACAACTCTCAATATCAACTTTTCCAGAGATGCTATTTTTAAGTTCTGATCTTGTGATTCCACTCCCTCTCCTACACATGCTTTTGCAAGCACTACTAAAACACACTATTTTAAACCATGATGGAGAATGCAGAGAAGACCTCAAAGTATTAGCTTTGCTGGCCATTTTCACAGAGAAGAGGTTAAGCCACATAAATTTTAATAGTACTCTTGCTGCTCATTTCAGAGAGAAACAAAGCTGGTTGGTGGCATGGAAAAGAAGGATGCTATTAGAAGTTATAGGAGGAGAAAACAGAAAAACCTTTTCATTGACAATAAACAACAAGCTTGACCTTTTGGAGGAGGGTACTCCTTCCTAACACTGCATTTCAAATGAGCGGAAAAGGAGATCTTAGCAGCACAGAATGATTTATAAAATGACAAATCCTGCAGCAGGAGAGAAGAGGGAGCCCAAATGACAAAGGAATTAATCCCCATGACTGCAGGCAGTGCTTCACTTCTAGTGAAGTCTGCAACCAAAGGCATTTGCATCTGCATCCTGACTGAACTGCAATTCTGTTTAGCAAAGGCCTTGCTTTACATCTCCACTGGATTGAAATTAAACCCATATATTGCTAAGTAAGTCCCTCACACTTCATCTGGCTACAGCTGGTACTATTTGGGCTGGTTTTAGTTTGGGAGGTACTGAGACGTGTGAGTTTCAAAGCCAACAGAAATCTCGGAAACAAACAGAACTTCCATTCCTGATCAAGCCTGTCACAGCTCAGCCCTTCGAAATACTTGCAGCCTTGTCAACAGTTTTCCTTTCAAAATATATTGCTGAATCCAAAAGTTAATCTAAAACATTTTAGTTGGCTGGGAACTGCTACTTCTCAACCCAACCATAATTGTGCCAGCATTTTTTTTTCTTGTCTCAGTAACTTTGAGTTGTATTCTTGAAAAGATTGTTAAAATATGTTACAAGACTTGTCCTTCACAGCAGTGATATCAGAGTGGTAAGCAAAGAGACTTTCATCATATAACAACTCTTAGCTGCCAGCCTGCTTTACTGCATATTAGTGAATAAAATGGGATAACCACGTGTTGTACAAGAATAATTGGCTGAAGCGATCAATATGATTGGCTTCCACTCATGCAGTTTTCGTAGCCACACAAATCAGTTTGCATTTGCCTGATCTCTCAGTTGGCGTTAAATAACCAAATGTGTAATCTGGGATTGGCATTTAAAAAATATTAAAACCAATTAAGGGCAATAAATACTCCCAGAAAAGCCAAAGGAAAAGCTTGATACCAAGACTTCAAAATTGCTTAAAGAAATTAAGAAAAAAAAAAAAAGCAAGGAAAAAATTCTACATAAGCAAATGTATCTGGTGAAAAAATTATTCTGTAAAATGCATTGGAAAAGTTATTTTGTTTTGTAACTACTTTCATAATTCAGCTCTTATGTTATCCGTAATGCTCCCAGGTCTGTGTAGGACAAAGGGAACTCTGCATCCAAAAAAGTGATACATATGGTTTTAATTGCTTTTCGCAGGAAAGTCAGAGTCCAATGTAAAGAAAAGTTATTCCAACCTCCAGCTTGCAAACCAGGTTTTCATGTGAAAATTTCCAGTAAAAAAGCAGCAACAGATGTAGCTGAGGCTATAAACTGGCTTGGGACAATTTTTTACAGTCTGTCCACTCCCAATCAACTACCATCCACTTCTGCCTAATCAACACTGGTTTTACTTAGAGCAGTTGAGGCTTCCCTCACAAAATCTCTTCCCAGAAAGAATCAGCTGTACTCACAACAATGTCCAATTACTTCCTTTTCCTTTTGTTCTCTTTTTTAAAAAGTCCTATATGCCTTATTCTGTTTCCCTATCATTCCTAAAATCATAGATTTAATATATATTATCCTTTTAAAATCAGGTGGTAAAATACAGAAACACAGAAAGTTACTGCACAGCAATGAAGCTGTCTCTTCTGACGCTCTGAAGAGCAAAAGAAATCGACTTTGAATGTCTATAAAATATAATATAATACAATATAATATAGTGTTTTTCTGATTTGATTCCTTTGTCTTGGATAGAGTCAGGGCATTTGGCACTGAGTAAACCTTCACTTACAGAAATTGTATTACACAATACAACTTTACTGCCCTCAGAATAAATGTTACTTTTGTCTTAAATAAATTAATCTGACAATTTCCATAGGTGAGGAGTATCTGCTGTTATGTCCTCTACTCTTCCACCTAACTGTAATGTGTTTAATTCTGCATGGGAACCACATTTCTGTGAGGGGAAAGCAAAGGAATGTAGGCTATCCAAAGCTAAATGTTGGGGTCAATGTAAAGGTTAGCAGAGGATATGAGAAGAAACATTTCAAACTTCAAGAAAGAAAAAGATGATGTGAGAGATAACTAAAATATTATCATAGAAACAAAAAGGTAAATATTTTATTATGAGTGAAAGTTAAGATTTATTAGGTCTGATAAATAAATAGACTAAGCACATCAGAATGAAATAAAAATAATAAAATAGAAATAATAAAAACAACAATAAACAAACCTGCTTAACTTGTTGAAATTTTACAAAGTGCTGACAACTAAATTTGTAGAATATACTTCTTATTTGTTTAAAATTTCCCATCAAACTATAAATATAAATATTTTGTTTTGTCATGATTCACAGAAGGTCTGAATTGTTAGCATCTGTGACGGATACAGAATAAGCAACTATCACACAAGTTAAAATGCTAATACACTTTGTGGTTCCAAGCAGCCACTACAAAATGGCACCTGAATGAACTCCCTCCAGAACAAATCTTCACTTGTACTTTCAATAAAAGTATGGATGCGATGGTTAAAGTATGGAGTGAAAGAAAAATTTTGATAAACGTGCACTTATTCATGCTGTGTATGCATTCTTTAACTGCTACATACTTTGTATGGGCTGGGATTATACTTTTTTCAGCTCCTTTATATCTGTCTTTCTGATACATTATTAAATATGTTCAGAATTTAGACTTTCAAAACAACATTCCATTTATAACCAAAGGGGAAAAAAAAAACCCAAAAAACCAAAGCCTAAAGAAAAGAAAACCAAACACTAATGAAAACTCTGTAAATGTCGGCTTAATATGCAATCCCCTGAAAATGTATTAAAAAGGTTCACTTTAACCTATAGTCAATGTTATTTAGGTATCACGCCTTTAATGAAAGAGCGTTTACCAGTAATATCTAAGTGGACTGGAGGATACAAAATTCCCTGAAAAGCAATGAGGCTTTCCTTTCCTGCATATTCTTACCACTCCACTGTGCAGGTCCTTGGCTCAGCACGAGAGAGCTTTTCACATGAGAATACCTGAACAGAACCTTTAGTTCAACAATGCTTTTTTCTGTCATCAAAATTCTTGGTAGTCATCTCAGTAACAAAAAAGCAGAATCTGTCAGTTTGAACCTGAACTCAGAGAGTATTTTACGTGAAAAGATAGCCCAGAATTGATCAGATGAGTTGTACAGTCTAGCAAGCTGAATCAATAGCAGTGATATATTTAAAGACAATCTGAGAAATGGTTTTTGCTCTTCTTCTTCAGTAAGTTTGCACCCCGTTCTCCTAAGGCTTAGAATAAAAAGCAAGAAAAGAAAGGAAGAGACAAAATTCCCAAGGTTTTCAGATGCTTTTCACTTTATCATTTCAAGTTCTTTAAGGGCCGTTCACAATATATGTATAATTCTACTACCATTCCATGACTTAAAATTGTGAATCCTACCTGTGACCCTATCTTCAATCTGAGACAAAAAAGTCTGAATTGCCAACACTTAGGTTGTTAACTGTGTATTTTCAGTTGGTTTTAAATCACAGGCAATCAAATTAATAGGTGTTGGCATGCAAAAACCAAAGCAGCCCAACACTGCTGTCTTTAAGGTTGTTCAAGAAGCATTCCCAGTAAATTTAACACACTTTAAAAAATAAATTCTTGGATGTAACTGGTGATATGGAGGCTGGAGCCCTTTGGAGACTGCAGAAACACGTATGCTCTTGAGCATTAATTTGGCTGGAGGTTGGAAATATCAACAGTTTATGGACTAAAGCACAAGAACAAGAAAAAAGAAATCTTGTTTATACGAACACAGCAGCCATCAGACATTTGTTAATGTTCTATAAAGAGTTCCCAAAGTTTATTAAAAAAGTATATAAGCCTTTCTGCTCCCTTCTTGAGAAAAGGCATGTTGCCTCTGAACATGATGACAAGGATGTACTGGAAAGGTTTTTTGGTATCTACAAATTCCTCCATGAGGAACAGCAGCACTGACTCCATCGTGCCCTCAGAGAGAGGTTGCTTATCACTTGACCACTGGGATTTGCATAATAAATAATAACACCAAACTTCTACAATACATCCCTGCTGTTACTTCCGTTTTCTGTGCCTCTGTTTCTCCTCTTTGTCTGCCTCTGCAGCAACACTTAAATGTCCGTTCTCCTGCTAGGAAAGTGTCACACAGGAGCCGACTTTGGATCTGAAAATAAAATAGGTAGGTGGGCAAGTGTCCTATCCTGGTGCTTTACAGTCACCAGGGCCAAACACACAAAATTACATAATACAGGTTCTACAACTGCCCCACATCACCTGTGAGGCTGGTGCTTTAATATTTACCGTGCCTGTCTACAGGATTTCTCTACAGGGGCAAACAGCAGCAGAAGACAGACAACATGCTTTTCTGGCAGGAAGCTTTGCAGGGTCTAAATTTGGGGAAGAGAACCAGGCTATCTTCTGTCCATGGGAATCTCTGCTGACTGCCAGGCAAACAAGAAATCTTGTTCCAATAGCTACACATTTTATTTTACGACATATCCTCAACTCAGTGCTTCTTATTTTTATCTGAATACAGGCATTTCCTTAGCCTGAGATGAAAATAAATACCTGAAAAGAGATAATAATGTCCTATGGTCTTAAGGACAGTAAAAAAGACTCGACCTTCACCTGTGAGGAAGGTTTGGCTTAAAGAACCTCTATGCAAATAAGTCAAATGTACAAATAAATACATTTTCAACTCTTCCTTTCATACAAATCTAATTTCTTGACATCTAAAGCATGTGTAACTTCACCACGTGAGATCTTCTGATGTGAATGTTCCTAAAGTCAGCATCATGCCTGAGAAATTCTCTGAAACCCACTGTTAATAAAAGCCATGAACTTAAGTATACTAAGAAAATGCTTAATTTCTCTCTTAAATGATAGAAAACAATTTATTGAACAAAGGAACAGAAGCAGTTCAGATAATTACCACCAAAATAATTACAAAACATTGATGTTACCATGGGGTAATAACAGAGTGGCTGAAGTGATGACAAATTTGAATTTGTTCTACTGAAATAAAGAATTAAAAATCCTGATTCTACTACTGTGAACACTTGGTTGTGGGATTTGGCTACTTTCTGCAAATAAGTTTCAGGACATCTGTGGGGTGACCACTTTCCAATTTTTTGCTTTCTTCTAAAAAGGAATTAACTTATTTTTTTTCTTTCAATATAGGTTTTCTTATATGCATTTATTCACAATGATTTTATATTTCAACTATTTTATTTTCTTCCAAGCTTGATTTTTCCCTTCTTACTTTTGAAGGGAATGGTCTTCATTACTACATGTACATCAAGATTAAATAATTCACTGTGTTCTTTTGTTATAAAATAAAAAAAAATACAATTCTGTCCTTATTGGTTTTATTTCCTGTCTTTTTAGTTAATACTCTCAATTCTAATAAAATCTTTTTTCTTGCCATAATTTTCTTTCCTATCTGAAAAACCTAATACCATACATAATTCTCTGTTTCTCATGTGGCTGTAACAAAATACAGTGGGAGATATTTAATTTTATAGCTTCATAATTAAGATAAGTTAAGCTGAATGAAGAATTGGTCTTATAAGACTAAAGAAAGCCAAAGAAAGATTTGTAACTAGTATGGACTCATAAAGATGCTATAAAGAAAAAGTGCATTTTTGTACATTATAAAACATTCTTCTAAGGCCAATGGAAATTAATATTTACAAATTGTTCTGAATCTTTTTTTTCTAAGTATACAATAGTCCACTTGTTAACACTGACATATTTATCTGGCCTCTCCCAGTTGTAGGAAAAAATTATGTCAATTTTCCCTCAGACTGCCTTCCTATTCTGTCACACACATTATTTCATGAAACATGAATCCAAATGTTCTGTTTCTTTTCAATTTCCTTTCACCACAAATTCCAGAGTCCCTCTCTTCATGGCTTTTAGTAACAATTCAGCCTTTCTAGTCTAATGGCAACAACTCAATACTGCTGTCTTTAATCAGGCTACTTTTCACTTCAATGTCTTCAATACCGAAGATTCAACCCTTTGTTAGAACTATTTTTTTTCCAGGTCAGATGTTATGTCTGTGATTCCACATTAAGGGTCTGCTCTCATAACAAACAGCAAGCCTTGACAAGACGTCTGAAAAACACATAGAAGGAAAAAAAGATAATAGATTTTTTTATTAAAGAGCATCTTTTAGAAGTTGTAATAATCAAGTAGTCAAGCACTTCAAAAGACTCAAAAAACTTTGTACCTGAATATGGTCCATTACAATTATAGTAACTATAATGCAAAGCTAACCCATATTACTTGGAAAACCAAAAAAAATAGTGATGTTTAACTAATTAGGGGGAGCAGAGCATGTTTGTCTCTTTCCTTTCCAAATCAAAGATCCATTGGTTAGCTGGTTCAAACCATCTATGACCACAAGTTTATGTCAGACTTGTGACAGTTGAATAGACGAAGGTCCAAAGAAGCCGCTTTCAAATTATGATAACAAAACTGACATGATCCTGATACTTTCTGTCCTAATGAGCTCACTAATAGAAGATGTGACAGACTGTACAAATAAGGGGACACCATTCACTCATGCATTGAGGACAAAAACAAGTATGTGGATTTTCTTATTTCATGAGCTGCAGCTTTCGAATGGCTCGTCCTGTGGGCATAATACTGCAAACTGTAACCTCAGTGTGACCACAGGAGCCACAGCACACAGCAAATCCCTCTGAAAGTAAAGAACAGAAAATCATTTGATGAGAAGAAATAGCTGCCTTTTACATACTGCAGAAAGGCAAATCCCCAGCCTATGACAGATTTTGGTATAGGCTGAATAGGCAGCTTTTACTGTCTGTCTAATTCACTGAGAGCATCCTTGACTGGGAAGGACAACCTCCCTTGAACAGCCATGTCTCTCGATCCCAAGGAATGAAATACTCCAAAGAAATACCATATGCCTCCAGAAACTCCACATATGAACAGAACATAGTAGCAACCAGTATGTAAGAGACAGAAAAAAGCCTACTCTACAAACCGGAAATAGCATAAGTAGTAGACCTCAGGATAACTCAACATAAAACGGGGACACTGTCTGTTCCATTGGATTGTGTACATTCTGGGATTCTGCTCCAGAAGTACCAGATGTTTGGTATTAATGCAGATACATTAAGCTCAAAATTGGTTACATAATGAACAGCAGTGCTGATTCAAATGTGTTTATAAACACAGAGGTTATGTTGAAAGATACACAGGCATTTAGAAAGGCTATGTATATTTGTGTATGATTCTCTGCATGTAAACTGGCCTCAAGTGTTATGCTTTGATTAATCTCTATAAATCAGACTTTCAAAACTAAAGGCAATTAACAGTAACAGCAACCACAGAAATAATACAGGAAAAATAAAGGTTTACCTATGCAAAATACTCTTGGTTTTTTTTTGTTTTGTTGTTTTTTGGTTTTTTTTAAACTAGGGATTCAGCTAAGACAGCCTTCCTTCTGCAATACCACGCCTTTCTAAGGACTCAGGTGGCAGGAACAGATTTGCTTCAACAGTGTCAGTACCAGCAGAAGATTAGGAAAATCATGATAAATATGGCTCTTCAGTATTCAAAATGTGTAGCCCCTTGCAGAGCCACTAGCAAATAAAAACACATTTTTGTGTCTTAAATGACACACTAGGACTACATATGGGTTGCAAATCAGCTAATCTCTTCTGGGTTTTATCTAACCAGGTAGCCTGCAAATCTGTTCACATCAGACTATTACTTCATGGGATACAAGCAGTCTTATTTAAAACTACAGCATATTGAGCAACAGAAACATTCACCATACTCATCCTGTCCCAAGGGATCATCAGGCAAAACAAGAACACAGCTGAAAACAGGATAACTCACCATGGAGAACTGCATACCAGTTTCTTAAGGGGGTACACAAATTACACCTCTCAGTCACTGATGTACAAACAGACTTGATTTTCAGTGGTTTAAAATTCTTGCCCTATGATGGCAACTGTTGCTTTATCATTGAGTTGTAAAATCAGGTATATGATCCTAATGCATAACCATAGCTCCTTTTCATGTATTGATCATTATTGACCCAGTTAATCTGTTTATATAGTTGCATTTTTGGAAGAGGAAAAATTAATGGTTCCACTTTCCCACGTTGGGAAAGATATGGTTCCACTTTCCCATGTATGCCAAAGATATTTTAATGTATTAAAATGAAGGAAGAGATAATAAAGACGGAACTCTGAAGCTGTCTTGGACCAAAAAGGACTCCTGAGGTCACTGCTATATTAGAAACATGACTCTCATGAGTCAAAGAATTAAGGCAAAAGTAAGTGACATATTGTAATCAGGTTATTGCACTTAGATCTGATCCTAAGGATGAAAAAGAAAAAAAAAAATCAATACCAGGTTATTTAGATAAAACTTAGATCTGATCCTAAGGATGAAAAAGAAAAAAAATCAATAACCTTGAAGACAACTATTAAAAGGTATAGAATGTTCACAGAGTCATATAAGAAGGCTGTAATGGAATATACCATGATTCCCTATTTCCTATTAAAACAGTAAAGGGATATTTGAAAAGACCAAGCACCTTTTGGTGCAATGTTTAAACAGATTCTCACATTTCCAATCCCCTGTTAGAAATTAAAGTGACAAAGTTCCTGGTAAGTCTTAGTAAGACTGTGCAATTGAATTGATCTCCAGTGAACAAATAGGAAGGAAATATTCATCTCACAGTGAACAAATGGGAACAGAAAAGAAGAGAAATACTACGCTAGGAGTGCTATTCAGTTGTTAGAGCTTCCCAGAAAACTGATGTCTGAGTACTGTAGTTAGAGCCAAGAAGGATTTTCACAATATACATCCAGGGGGTGCAAAACTCAGTGATAGGACAAGTCCATTGCTCTAATCTTCCTTGTCACATACTTGGAGATTTCAAAACAATACTGTGGCTAAGAAAACAGTTTTGTATGTTTTCTACAAAGAGATCTGAAGCACGTGTGATCCAACCCGTCCACAGTCACACAAATTGTTAATGAATAGGGAAATCAGGACAATCAAACATCAGATAAGCCTTACAACTCTTCTGCTTTGGAGACCACAGAAGAGTTGGTCAGCACTCACAGAAAATCAAGTCTGGAGAGTACCCACTGTGCTATTTTAACCCCTTTTATTGTAAGTTTTGTACTGTCCTAACCTGGAGCTAAACTAGATGTAAAAGTGACATTAAGCACTCTATTTGGAATAAGACTGAACAGATTTTTTCACAGGGTAAAGTTCCATGTTCTGTTGATCATACAAACCCAACTAAAATTTGACCCAGAGTTTTCAGAACATTCAGGCACAAGTTTCAAGGCAGACTTGTTCAACAGAACCTGTTTTGTCTCTCCAGCTCCCTGGCATCCTATGAATGTACAGTATACCCTGTGCATTGAGATCTGTGTATGACTAAGAGTCTCAAAACCGTACATTGCCTAAAAGGTATGGACAGAGGCAGAGGCTTCCTGCGTACCCTGATCCAGAAAGCTACAACTTCACCTTATTTACATGTGCACAGCTTAACTGAAATCAGTGCAGCTCACTCTATTTGTTCAAGCTAAGAATAGGGGCTAAGATTTATGCTGTAATAAGCCTCCAAATGCCTCACCTCAGCTGTGCAAACCCACTTTTACCAGATACACCGATCACTGATTCATTTTTCAAGTGTTAGGCTGTGCCTACACAAATGATCCCATTCTGCTTCCTTGCTTTTACTTAAGAGTTTGCTGCTAGCAACCCAAAACTCCCTCCCACCATCTCCTACTCATGTTTCTGGTACCAGGAACCCCAGATCCACTCCATAAAACTCGACCCATGTCAAAGACCTACCCTGAGCGTTCCCACTTGGCTTTAAGCCAATACGATTATTTTGCAGGAAATAGACAAAATGGAACATATTTTCTATTTACACTGATAAAGGCAGTCAGATGGAATATATTAAAAAATTTGCTGGTGCTAAATGTAATTTTCTAGTAACTGCATCACCTGAATGGAAGCAACAGATTTTCTCAATGATAGTGGTTTTAGCTGTAGACCCGTTTCTTACAGATTTCATGACCAAAACAATGAGACAGCATTAACCCTGCTTGATGCTGTACAGCTCGAAATCAAGCTTATGCTCTTCTGTGGCTTGGAATGAAACTGCACTCAATTTTAAATTATCTCTGATAAGAAGCATTTGCTAGTATACTTGTCAACACTGGTCCGTTTACAGCTAGAGTGAAAATAAGAAGACTTTTTCAATAATTTATTCATATTTATAGATGCTGAGTTTTAATTTTCATATACATCAATAATTAGAAAAAGGGAAATGCAATACAAGTAATAGAAAATTTGATTTTTTTAAGAAATAAATCATGGTCCTTAGGAAAAAGATGGAGCTACTGAGACAAAATGTAGTGATTCTTTGTAACTTATTTTAGACACGCTACTGAATAAAGAATTTTAAATTTTCAAGATTAATTTCTAACTTTTCAGTCTACTTGTATAGCTAAAAGTAATTTAAAATATTGGAAGACATACACTACTTAAAAAAAAAAAAAGGCAGGAAAACGAAAAGCCAAGAAAAGAAAATACTATTCACCAGTAAAACCCACAATATTCAAACCTGGGAAACTATAAACAAGTAAAGTATATTCATTGTTCTAAGAATAAGTACTTCACACCTACAAATACCAATAAGTCAACCAGCAGGACTAGCAACCAATCTGTTATATTTTTGTGATGGTGTTAGTTGTCTCTGTTGTGTTGATATCTTAGATTTTCATTTCCAGCTTAACTTGATTTTATTAAATACTTGTATTATTTGTTTTATTTTTTTATGACTTTTTGGCTTGCAAAGAATAAAAAGAAGTGCATTAAGGTCCCTAGCGACCTGTTCTTAGTACACTCCTATTTCCAACTGGTTTGGTTGTGGGTTTGATTTGTTGGGTTCATTGTTGAGGGGTTTTTTTGTTGTTTTTTGTTGGAAACGATCTAAACATAAAATCTCTATTGCGAGCATGCAGATGACAGAGAGTTTAGTAAGTACATAAATAATTAAAGACTTAAAGTAACTTGGCTACTGCTACAGAATAACCTACCAGGTTAAACAACTGCAACTCACCAAAATTTATTTTATACTGACAAATAAAAAATAACGCCTCTGAGATTAAAATATAACTCTTGTAATAAGAGAATAAAAACTAAAGCTTGGAAGGTCTTCACAGAGCACAACTAAAACAATACAGACTGCAAGCCCCCAAATAAACTCCTGCTGGACGGGAAGAAGCCCAGCCACAGCAGTGTGGCTCCATGCCAGAGCCAGACTAACCTTGGCACAGGACTGCTGGGAGAGACAATCTGGTCACCAGCAAGTGAGACTAATCCAACATTACACCACCACTGTAAAAGGGTTACAAATTTCTCCACTTCTGGCCGGGAGGCAGCTGCAGTGCTCCTGGTGGGCGCTTGGATCAGCCTGGCCATTCCAATGGAGACACGGGCGGTTTTATTTTTTCCATGGCAGATTTGGGCAGACTTGGTTCACCATGAGAGGGCAAGAGCCAAGGCAGCAGGAGAAAAGAGAACGTCTGTCTGTGGCTGCGGCAAGAACAGCCCGTTCCCTTCAGCAGCAGCACAGGCTTTGACCAGCTTCTAAGCCAATAAATAGCTGCACTGCTTCCAGAACCACATCAAGACAAACACGTCGTGCAGCAGTGTTTGGAGACACTGCCATAACATGTGTTTCTGATGTAAAACTCTGACCAAAAAAGAAGGGGGGAGAAAGAAAAGGTGCAGCAATAAAGCAATCACTGGTTGTACACAAAGAGAAATTGCAAATACAAGTGAAGAACTGGTTACACCTTTACACAGTGGTAGAAGGCAACCCATCAGTTTTGGCTCCCTACGCTCAAGCCAGAGAGGCAGTCCTCACATTAAAGTCTTAAGAGAGAATCTATTTTTCCAAGCTCAACTTCGGACTTTCAAGAAATCCCAGTTGATTCCCAGCAAGCCTACGTAAAAGCGATCATACACATTCTGGTCTAATCGATAAAATTTTTCACATTTTATTATTCCTTTTTATTTCTGCAAGGTGGAAAGAAGGAATTAGAGGAAAAATCTTAATTCCTTTATAATTCTACATACTGGTCACCAAGTACTGAAGAATTACTGTTCCTTGATAGCTGCCTGTGTGCATTGGCTGTCCATGGGGAGTCATGGTGATCCCCCCACGTATAATCAGATGGGATGCATGCCACAGGTCAGACTGACAGGAAGGAAGGGAGAAAACAAATCATCTCCCCTTTCAGCATGCATGATGGCACACCTGCTGAGATCATCCTAGCAAACTAATCACCTGGCACAGACCTCAGAAACTGCTAATGTTCTACTCTCTGCTGTCTCCAGCTGCTGTAAAAAAATAATTTTACTTATATAAAGTTGCCAGTCCTAGCATGCAGATATGGGTGAAATTTCACTGGGTGAAATTTAACAGATGTGACATGCAAGGTCTCAGTGAGACTAAATGGTTTATTGATCCTTTCCAGTCTTAAACATTATGAAAGCCAGACCCTGTGTGCACAGCAGACAGATCTGACTTATGATGAATCCCCAGGTGAAAAGAACAATTGTGGCTAATGACAACAGGGGGGTGGAGGTAGGGCGGGGGCTGGGGGGGAAATCAATGCAATATAAAATAATTTCCACTTAAAGTAATTTCATTTGCCTGAGCATGCAGCCAGATGGATCCCAAAGAGTTTGAGAAGCTCTTTGCTGCCTGTACACTTAGAGGAGTACACGGAGATATGTGTACCATCAGGGGGAATTCATAAACCACTGAGTGTCCCTTGCTTCCTCTAATGACACTCATCAAATTAAAATAGCTGAGTCACAGCCAGTGGCACAGAGGACAGCAAAAGACTGAATATATGCCAGTCCAATTTAGTTCAACATGCACGAATTAAGAAAAAAAAAATAAATAAACCAGAAAAGGACAATTTCTATAAACATTTTCCTTGCTCCTGTTCTGACATCAGGCAAGCCCCGTGGACTGCTCTTGCTGCATTTGTACAGGATTGAGCATAACAATGTCCTGGCCATACAGAAATCCCCAAGGCCTGCTGTAATATATGTAATGAGTGGTAATGCAGTCTCCTGCTGTTTCCTGAGTCTCGAGCTGCTGCACTGACCTTCTTCTCTTGATACTGCACATGTCAGCTGGCTCCATTTGCTTCTGGAATTAGCATTAAAATGGCAATCCTTAGAGATTATGCTACAGCCACAGCAATGACAATGGAGATTTTAAAATATTTTCTAGAGGGTTTTAATTGTGTATTTTAAAAATACGACACTTTTCCTATGAACGTAAGAAGCAAACTTAAAACTCACTGTTTTCTTTAAAGATAATAAAAGATTACTTTTAGAAATTTGTGTCAGGAGATATATTTCTCCATCTCTTGTTGCCAAGACAGCTGTGGATGCATTTCTCAGAGCAATGCCATTAATGAGATTTTATTGTGAGTTTATCTTAATTAAAAGAATGGATGTTTTTTCCTTTCTAAAATAACAGCCATGAGACATGAAAATCCTTGCAGTCTTTCATCAGATGTTAAAATGAAAGACAGACTAGTTTAAAAATCTGATCATGATTTCTAAGACAGGTGGAAGGAACATAATATCTGATAAACTATAATTTTCAGGTACTGAAGTGATTGGCTAACGGAATTTTGCACGGGCATTGCATCTTGGAGGATTCCTGTCATGCTATATGTCAAAGTTGTTATATATTAAATCTAATTCCTTCTATTGAACTAAGCTGCATTTCCTACATTTTTATCGCCTGCCCTTTACCTGAAACTCGGTGGGAAATATTGTCACAACAGATCTGTAAAACAATATAAAAGTTCAGGGACAAATAAGATTAAGAAATAGCGCACAACAAAGCCTATAAAATAAAATCTTTTTTGTTCCTAGATGAACCTTATCATTTAACATTCTGAAATTAATCTTAATCAGTATGTTTATATTTTTTTTTCCTGTGAATATATCTATTTGGATTTTTTTTCACATATTTATGATGTATGGAAAATGAAAGCAAACACACTGAATTTACATCACATGATATTAACAATTTAAAGAAATACAGAGATGCAGTTCAGTACTGCCATTACTGATTTTTTTAAATATAATCATCATTATGTTTGCAGCATGTCAAACCTAAACCACTATTTCCTAGTTGAGTACCAGAAAATAGGAATATTTCAAGTTAAAAAAAATATATATATATATAATCTGGTGAAGAGAAAGATGAAGTCCAATTGCTCAAAGTTGCAATTGGATGTATTCAGTTCAGAAAAGAGAGAACACTCCGCAGTCAAGGAATGTAGTAGATTCTCCCTCATTTTAAATCTTTTAATTAAGACTGGATGTCTGTTGTTAAGATATGCCCTAGCTCAACCACAAATTGCAGGTTGGACGTTGAAATTACTGAGTGAGATTCTAAAGCCTGTGTTATTCAGGAGGTCCATTTCTGGTCTACATTTCCACTGAGACGAAAGGCACTCTAAGAAGCACTTAATTTGATTTCTGTGAATTTTGAAGTCAATGCATGTTCTCAGGGGTCAGAAGGAGAGAAAGGAAACAGGCACACAAACTGCAGTCTCTCCTAAATGAGCAGGGCATTTTACCTCTCTTTAATGACAACACTATTCTGATTGCAGTAGCGGTAGTAGTAGTACCTATACTTTAGGAAACAGTTCACAAGAAAAACTAATTTACAGCATTTTAAAAATAGGAATATATGTTACTTATCTGATTTGTCATTGTGTCATTCAGACACCATCTCAGCTAACTACCATCCCATGGAACAACTTAGAGCAATATTGGTATTTTTAAGACCATGGGATTACCACTTTCAATACTAATGTGTAGGTATGTATTTTCTTTTCCATTAGCAAAAAACAGAATAAAACTGGATTTCTAATAAATGCATGCAAGATACCAAGATTATGATCTCTTTCTATATAGTGCTCAGTATGTTATGGAGAGAACATTCCACACAAAAGCTCAAAAGCATCTCAACAAACTGATGAGAATTGGAGGGCAAAAATAAAAACATATTTTAAGACTTAAGAAGAACCATTATGCAGAAATATGCACACACCCCAACCTTTTCCTTCGCTAATACAACAAGAAATGGAACTACCGTGAAAACTCTCTGGGTGTCAAGGGCAGAAAGGAGAAGGTTTGCTTGGACTGCACAAGTCCTGTGGCCTTATTTACATCCATAGACATGCTGAGCTTTGAACTTTAGGCTGAAGCTCAGAATTCCCATCCATTATTAAAGGCTGGCTGTGGCTCAGGGAACCCCCAGAGGCCACGAGGCCGGAGGAGATCCCAGCTGGGCTGACTCAGCTCTCCCCAAGGGTTACAGCACCCTGCCCTCACCTCCACTCCTGTCCCCCACTGTGGGCTGGCACCAGGCTGGCAGCTGCAGGCAGCTCATCCCTATTCAGCTGTCAGAAGGATGTGGAGCCAGGATAAGCAATGCCAGTCTTGCAGGGAAAGGCAGGAGACCTTGCCCATGTCATCAGCAGCACACCAGAAACAAACATCTCAGGATAACCTGTTCTCCCAGGTTAACTTCCCATGCTGCTCGCCAGCCCCTGAAGCTCATCTCTGTCTGAGCCCCTGCAAAAGCCTTCCTTTTCATCCTATCCATCCAGGATTTGTTTGTTTATTTTTCCCTGCTGCTTTCCATCTCTGGCCTCTGATTAATACCTTATCAATCTCTGAAATATCTACTGGTGGGGCACAGAGAAAGGGCATCTGCTGTCCAGACACAAGAATCATAAAGAGAATGAAGAAGGTTTAGGGTTAACTGTGTGTGCAAGTCCTCAGCCGTGGCCCAGCCTGCGTGGACATGCCAGCAGTAAAAGCCTGGCTGCAGTCACCAGCTTGTCAACAACTCCTGTGCCAACACTGTCCCCAGCACCAGCAGCCCCTCACAAGCACACAGACCCATGAGACCCAGCTTGCCAGGAGCCACGGGCTGCGCAGAGCATCTCGCCCCTGAGGGCAGAACTCTCACACCATGTGCAACCAGCCTGTGGAAATCTGCTCCACTGATGTGAAAGATGCACTAATGTTTAAGTAATTTAAACATCAATTTAATTCTCCTTTGGGAAGTAACTGCACTGGTGATGGGATGATCTTACAAGTTTGTCTCTCCTCTGTGAGCCTCTGGAAGGAAAAGCATTTTCTTTTAAAATGCTTACTTGCCAGTGCTATGACATTATCACTTCTGATCACTCTAACATTACCAGCACCATTTCCCTATTCCTACTCAACTTTTAACTAAGATGTCAAAACCATAATTTTCACCAATAAATAAAAATTCAATGCATTTTAAAATGGCAGAATTACTCATTAACTTCACAGACTCCCTTATCTACCACTGAATGGCCATCCTTGAGCTGTCTAACTGAGATCGCCTGAGGGAGTTGCTCCACTATCAGCTGAAGTCACCAAGTCTTTGAAGTCCTTCTCTTGTAACATCAAGTTAAAAAGAAAACATTGCCTCCAAGGAATTCTAATTACAGTACTTCATTTCCAGGAACATAGTTTTATACTGACCCAAACGGTTCAAGGTACACACATCTTCTTGTCACTATGATAAATTAATACAGCAAAATGTCTTTTAAATATTTCAGTTCAAGGTACACACATCTTCTTCTTGTCACTATGATAAATTAATACAGCAAAATGTCTTTTAAATATTTCCCAGGCCAGAAGGTTTCAAATACGTGGTTACAAAATAAAAAAATCAAGGTCAAGAATCATCTCCAATAAAATAAATTATACTGCAATAAGGATTAAAAATGAGGCCATTCATCCGCTTTGCAGTTCTATTTACAGTGTGTCTAGGTAGACTATTTACTAAAGTGGGTGGACAAACACATTAATGGAAAAGAATACAATAAAATCAGTAATAAGGAGAATGTCAAAAGTTTGGATTATGGTTTTTGTTGCTGTAGCTAAATACAAAACAGTTAAGCAGGTTGTATAATGTTTTATTTCTTTATGAAAGGCTAGTTTACCCTTTTTCTTAACTACAATTGGATAATGGAAATATGTCTCACTAAAATCTAAATTCTTTAATTTGGTAGTTTGGAAAGCATTTCTAGCATTTTGCCTTCCTGAAGAACTCAAAGAAAAACATTTCATTAGATCTTCAGCAATGACGTTGTGTGGACAGGTTCTAGTGAACAGAAGTAAAAGTTCCCTGAAACATCATTCCTCTTTGGAAAATTTTGCTCACTGACTTTAAAAGAAGTAATTCAGTGTCACATACTTCACAATCAGTTTTATGAATATGGCAGAAAAACAAAAAAGACTGAACTAACCCTATACACCAATAATCTATATTGTTTACGTTACAAGACAGCACTCTAATTTTTCTACAGGGAGCACTTAGTGTTAAATTATAAAGCAATAATTTTTACATAAAAATCCTACTGGGAAATTATATGAGCTGAGTATTACAGAGGCAGTATGTCTAACTGATTAATTGTACCAGCTTAAGAATTCCAAGTTGCCTGTATTTAACCGACTGAGAAATGCACATTTCACTGTATTTTTAATGCTGTATTAATCTCCAGTATTTCCATTTACCCAGGCAATCAAATTAAACATTTTGGAACAGTGAAGTGATAGATATATCTTAAAATTGCATTAAGGACATTCCCTGCTGTGAAAGCTTAATTATTTATTAGGAATTCAGATGCAATAGAAAGAACCAATTAATTAAAATAAAAAAAGGTATTTGATTTGACTACTTTTTGAAAAGAAGAAAAAAAAAAAGAAAACAACAGGAGGCAATGAGATGTGCTTAGTTAGTTTCCATTCATATGATACGTTACTCATATGACAAGTTCTGCTGAGCAAACCCAGCTCCCCAAAAATTCCATCTCACTCCGACTATTTTTCTGGTCTTAAAACCTGAATCTGCCTGGGCATAAAAAGAAGTTATTTGTGTTTCAAGAGATTTAGGAACAAAACTCTTTATTGCCTCGCTGCCTCAAATGGGCTTGGATATCAGCAGGTGTCCTTTTCAGACAACATGACATGCAGAAGAGATGTGGCACAGCCCTGAAGAACCCAGATCACTGACAGAACCACAACAGAAGTAGACAATGGAGGAAATGAAGAAGAAAATGGGAAAAGTTTACCAATCTCTGTTTTTGGAGACGTTTTCCTACATAGATGTTCATGAACCCAGGAGTAAATGGCCAACTAATCATAAATTCGCCCAAAATTCTGACTTGAGCAGGTGGCAATGTTTACCAGCTATGATATTATTCATATTATTTAGATATGCTCCTACGTATTTAGGAACCTATTAACCAAAAAAAAATATTTGAAGAGTAACAGTTCATAAAAGAATAGTAGAAAGTAAATCAACCAAACCAGGAAAATTCCATCAGCTTTGTAAAAGCAACAGTCCTTTTCATCTCCTGCCCCAATACTGTTCTCACAACTAAAGAATTAAGTAAATATATTCATGTTTCATCCAACTTTGTCATAATTTCAAAAACTCTGGTTGTCTCCTGAAACACCTTAAACCCTTTAGTCAATTAGTCTGGCAGGTTTCTAGCTGGAAATTGAGCTTTGCCATCATACTTCAGAAAATATTTCAGTTAAATATAGAGTTAAAAAGACAGCGGGAAAGGATAACTTAAAAGTCTAGATGTGTCTTTAGAGGGAAAGAAGCAATGCTGCTCTAAAGAATGGGTAAGACTTGAAAGGAAGACATGATAAGCCCTTGTTTACGCAAAAATTCCACTCCTGCAACTCAGTAAGATATCAGGGACATTTAAGTTTGTTAAACACTGCTGGGAAGTTTTACTTGGACACAGTTAACAGTTCTGAGACTTGGGAGTAGACCTGATGGGAAGGGCAGGAGACAAGTTATCTTACACCTCCTGCATCCTATTACAAAGTATGCATCATCCAGCTACAGTACTAAATGTGAACCAAAATTATTGTATAGCCAGACTTATTTTGGCTGGATATATTCTATATATAGAATATATACATATATATATATTCTGGCTATATATATATATATATATTTTCTCAGCTGTCTAAACCTCTGCTTTTGATTCGCTTAATTTTGATTCTTCAAGTTCAAACTTTCTGTCAGAATGACCCTTTGAGGCTAAGTCTTTTTGGAGGTATGGATTAGAAGAATGATCCAAAAAGGCTGCCATAGAATGAATTACACCTTGGAATTGTGTAATGCAGAAAATGTGGCTTCTGTGATATTTTCTTTAAGTGGTTTTCATATTTACTTTGAATCACAAGCCAAAAAAATAAATTATCTATAGCCATATATTTTTCATAACAAGTCATTGATAGAGTCAGTCTCAACTTCCATGAACTGCATCCCATAATGCTTTGCAGTGACTCCAAGTAAACTCAGTTTTGTCTGTCATGACAGTATCTGGAGACAGGAGACTGATTTCTTTTTTATTTTTACTCATTTTTAAATTTATTCTGGATGAACCTGAAGATATATCAGCAAGTTAACAGATGTTAAATGCTAATTTCAGATGTTTCATAACAGTTTGAAAAATCACTATATTGAAAGGTTTCACAAGTTTTATACTGAGAGATACGTAATGCAGCAGACCTGACAGGGATGAGAATTCCAAAGACTTTCTTCATATTAGAAGTCATTATGGCAGATAATAAATCTTTTCATTTCAGTTTTGCATGTGCATGTATGGGTGTGAGAGTGAATAAAAAGTCCTAAAATATCAGTAACATGATGATGGAAAAACACAGGTCTAGACAAACACGTCTAAATGAACAATATTGTTGTCAATGGTTAGAGTCAAAGCTACCTGAGGAAGTGAATTTTTTCCAAGTATAGAACTGTTCCTACAAGGCCCCTTTGCATCCAACTGTGTTTTCACTGGGCAATTTCCTATTTATTGCTAATATGTGATAAAAAGGAATTCATAAGAATAACTAAGTCATTTATGATATTGCTACATCATCCCTTCAGTAAGGGGCTATGAGAAACACACTCTGATTTTGCTTAATGCAAAACTCCGAGACAATTCAGTGGTAAAGGGACTCCAAAAATATATACAGGGAGAACTTTCCATAATGAAGACTTAAAATATTGCCATTGCTGCAGGTGATATTCCCACCCTACACGATGCTGTCTGTAAGAACAAGTTCCTACACAGTTCCTACCTATTATAGCTGCAGGACATAATGAGATTTCAAAGGCTTGGTGTTGTGTGAGTGATGCTTTCAAACAGAAGCAGCGTTCCTAAAGCAGCAAGGTTTATATGGATAGATTGCCTATCCGTCTGCTTACCTGTCTCCTTCTAATAACTTTGTGGAATACAGTCACTTTCAAACCAAATTTAACATCAAGCCATGGTCTCCAAGATAATTATGCTCCTACAAGTTCTGTGAAAATGAGCAACGAGAGCCAGAAAATTCTAAATCAGTGTTTCCAGCAAGAAGAGAGCAATTAGAGCTTTCAGGCAGTGGCTGGCTCAGAAATCAGCATGTACATGCATCCATCACAACAGCCCATGGCTCACCTGGGCACCACAACACACAGTATTTAAGTGGGGTCACAGGTCCACCTATCCATACGGTGGGAAAGAATCAGTAAACAACGGTCAGAATTTGTTTTTCCTCTTTAAACAGTATTTTTGCCTGTGACTGGCTGTAGATTTGGGGTTTTAACAGCAGAACTCTGGATACCAGAACAGAGCACTCCAGTGTGCAACTGCAACATTGTGAAGTTTTCCATGATGCTTCCCTACAGCAACCAGGAAAGGCACAAAACACCTCAGACCCACCTCTGTTCCCAACCCCTTTCTCTATTGCTGTAAGAAGCACAGCTCCATTCAGAGTAAAAGAGTCTACAGCAAATGCAAGGCAAAATTAAATAAACATAAGGTATTATTGACATTTTGAAAAAATCAACCCAACGGAACAGTAAGAACATTTTGGGTTTAATAGATTAACTACTTTATGTTATTGTGCTGTACTGAGTTTCAGTGAGCACATGAAATGAGAAAAGGATTGGACAACAAGGAAACCATTAGTCCCTTTCAATGCAATTACACATACAACAGTTGACACCTACCTAGCCCAGTTTTCCACTTCTCTTAATTAAAAGCAATAATTTAGGATGGCCAATCGCCATGTTTGTTGGGGTTGTTTTCCAAAGAAGAATGTTTTGTCTTACTAGTTTGACATGCTCAGCATCATTTACTGGACCCCAAAAGGACATTTTCTGCAATGAAGTTCAACTTCAGATCCCTTTCAAAACCTAACAACAAAAGCCTGTGGACTAAAACCTTGCTTATATTCAAAATGTAAAGCAACAAGACTCATAGAGATGGCTGCATTTTTTCAGAAAAGAATTAAGAAATAATTAAACAAAATATTTGAGTAAAAGTATTCCATGGTTTTTATCATGTCAGGCTCTGTCCTTCCAAAAGATGATGTAGGAGATACCCATAAACTATCTGTGAATCAAATGAGCTTGCCAAATTCACAGCATAAGATATGAGAGATCCCACTTTATGTCTTGAAAGTAAGAGTCTCATGGCTGCAGCACTGTGCCTACAAGGGCAATTCTATCCTCTCCATGAGAATAGAGATTATTTTAAGGGCATTCAACACCACCATTGTTGTACTCTGCCCCATAATCCAGATGCTATTGAAGGGTTTCTTTTTTTCTTAACCTAGATTTCATTTTAACCATAATTAAGCAATTTATATTAATAGTAGGAAATAAGAATAGAAAAAAAAACTTAATTCAGTCAAGTTCAATACTTTTACCACTAATACCCTCTTAAGATCACAGATACTGTTTCATTCAGTTGTTGAACTAAACCATTGCTTCACAGCCCATGAAAAAACTATCAGTTTAAAAATATGTCTGGAGTATCACTGATTGCCTTTTCTCTTTTTTATCTACACAGGAAAATCGTATCAGGATCTTGTGCTACATTTTAGTTAACTTTTAAATTACTTTTAAGCATGCACTATCTCTACCACAGCCATGACTTGGAAATTTCTATTATTAGAAAATACAATGAAGTTAGATTAAAGCTGTAAAATGACTTCATGTCTTAGTGATACAGCATCCAAAAAAAAAAAAAAACCCAAAAAAACCAAGCCTGTTTCAAGAACTCTCAATTTTACCATGTCTGATAAGCCTTTGCAGAAAAAAAAATCAGGATTAATGCAGAGCTACAGTAAGTAGCCAAAAGAAGTGAATTTGCTCAAGGTGCAAAAAGATCTATGCTACTCATTTGAGGAAACACAGGGCTCATTTAGCAAGTCCCTTAATGAATAAGTGTTCAAAGAGCTGAAACCAGTTTTAGTTATTTGACTCTGGTTACAGTCAAGCAGAGTCTTGTTGCTAAAACCTCAATTACCACTTTGAGAATTGAAGTGTTGATGGAGGCTTTGTTTATGCCGTGTGCCTTCTGAAGGCTGTCTGTAGCAAGACACTTTCTTTTTTATGGAGCAAACAACCTGGATCCAAATAGAAGGACAATGACCACGGCACTTATCATGATCCTTCTGGCAACACCTTTAACTGCTCAATGCTAAATATCTCAAGATAGATTCTAAACCCGGGTATGGGAATATGACATTATGAAATTGCATTATCAAGCTGAAATGCCCTTTTTGCTTCTGGTCTGTCTCAAAGAGAAAAATTTAGTAGTGACAGTGGTCTGAACATGCGGGAAACCCCTCCCTGCTGTAACAGAGTATATATAAAAGTTAAGAAGTGACCCAAAATATGTACTTTACACCACCCCAAACCCAAAACATTTGAGTACAAAGGTTGAAATAGGCAGCAACTACAGTACTTGACTAATCAATTTAGCAAATATTTCTACAGCAGTAGAAAGAAATTAAGCATTAAGCTTTTTATCCTAGTTCTCAGATAACCAATTAGGATGATTGCAAAAGGCAAAATTGCTTTCATACAACTTTTTCATTTCAGTCCTGCTGTAACATGTATTCTCTTATTCAGCTGAAGTAGAGCAATAAAGACAAATAGACACAGACAATAGCTGAAAATACCTGAGCTATGTCTAACAGATATATAAAAATGTATGTATAGACAAAGACAGCAAGATTGCTTTATGTGGTTCAGTGATCCTACCTACCTGTAATAAAAATAAAACATCTAAACATTAGACTTGTTTTGTCAGAAAGAAATTTTGCTGTACCAACATATACCACAACCCCCAAATATCTATCCTTTATATACTTGACTACACACGCAAAACCTGTTTGTAAACCTGCTTGATTTGAGAATGTTAGTGACTGGATATAGTAAGACTACATTATTTAGGAATATTAAAGAATATCAAGACAATTAAAAAAAATCTACACATCATCAGATACACGATATGTCAGAACTCAGATGGAAAAGAAGGTATAATTACAAAGGACAGGGGGAACCTAGACTGATGCCTTGTTTTTAACTCCTCTTTGACATCTACTGTTTATACAGTCAGAGTATTTACTACCAAATTAGGATGGGGTTTTCAGAAGCTCTCAATGTTGGTTAAATCTGCTACCACTGAAGTTAATGGGGGCCAGATTCACAGATGGTGTAAATCGGCTTAATCCTATAAAATCCAGCTTTGAGTATTTTATCACTAACTTCACTGAGTACAGATGAGGCCACTGCTGAGTCTTTTGAAAATCCCACTCCTTAATTCTTCTGCACACAGTAAATTTAAAGCTCAGTAATTAAAAAAAAAAAAAAAAAAAGGGAAAAAAAAAAAAAAAAAACAAGGGAAAAAAACAAAAAAGAAAGAAAAAAAAAGAAAAAAAATCTAGGCAAAATGAGGCTACTAGATCTAGAGGACTCCACTTGTCCTCTCAACAAACATCTCAGCTGAGGCCTGTAATCCCAGTTTTTAAAGACATACACCTATATATATCATTAACAAATAGAATCCTAGCTTTTTCTAACAGAAGTAGAAATATGCTGACAAATTTACAATCAGCTACACACCTGTGAACTAAATATTCTCCAAGCTATTTGATAAAATCAAGGGAGGGCAACAACGGGTACAACAGCTAGGTTTTGTATTCTCTTCATCTAAGTCAAATTGAGACTGTAATTATAATGTATTCATCTCATGATTAAACTGCTCAATTGAAAATACTGGTTCACTTCATCTACCATCAATTTTAGAGAAGATGTAAATCTCTTTGCAAATAATAAAGAGAAAGGAAAGGGTCAGTTTGTCATAAGAGCAAGAGGGATCATGTCTTCTGTGAGGGTATCAACTTTTCAGGGAATAAATTTCACAGTGCAGAAGGAGAAGTGAACATTGCATGTGTACTGTTAATTTTCACTTCAGTAGTGTAATAGGAAATCCAATAGCTTCAACTATGTCAAAACATTTTCATTTATTAGAAAGTTTTGTTGCACAAACAAAGAATGGGAGAGACTGAACTGCTGAAGAACTGAAATGTCACAAAACTGATTATGTAACATGATCAGGACTCTATTGGGCATAGTTTGTATTTCACACTGTTTGGAAAAGCAAAATCCTTTCTGCAGTTCCTTCCCGCCTTACCTGCAAACCCTCACTCTACATGTGACAATAATTTTCAATTCATTAGATTACAGGGTACCACATAGCTTTGAAGAAAGTGTGGGTTTAGCAGACATTTAGCGCTCAATGCCTCTCTCTGAAGATATTTTTATATTCCAGAGCCAAAGTGGAAAATTAATAAACAAAGAATATAAAATGCATTCTATGATGTGTGTATCAGGGAACAGTCTAAGCTCCTGGCTGGGTGAGAACAGTCATTGACTGAAGGGTCAGGCTTATGAGAAGGCTGGAGACTGCACAAGGAACTCTGCTCTCTCCAGGACTCCTGGGGCAAATACAAGGATTCCCTAGGCCTGTCTCTCTCAGGAAAAGCATAAAGCCAAAACTGTAAGCATTGCTAACTCATGTGTTTTCTTGCAGTTAGAAGGACACCATTCCTGCTCTATACACATGCAACTTCCGTACACTTCTCTGACATTTTCGCCATGCTCAATGTCTCCAAAATAAGTGAAAAAGTTATAGAGATGACTTGGAGATTTTCATGTTATAAAGACATGGAACATGAAAGGAAAATTGATCCTGAGGTTTTCACACTAATTTAGTTAAACGTTGTCAGATGGCATATCATCATCATCATATGTCAATGGACATCATCAAGGCTCTGGCACAGAAAAACAATGTACTCCTTAACTGAGACTGAATATATGAAATGACAATTTCAACCTCATCAGTCTTTGGGACTGAAACCTGTTCTACAACCTGTTTCACAATTGGAGTCAGATAATCTAGACTCTCCCTCTTTATCCACTCTTGAATTTAGTCACCCAAATTGAAGGGTGCATGTGTCATTTTTGCAGTTTTATTATGACAACAGCTCAAGTGTTATTCTCTATGATAGCTTTTGAGGCCCCTTAACATCTTACCCCTCCATCTGTCCTCTGCTTAATCAACAGTTCCTCTACTCTATTTTTCCCCACAGACAACTCTGTGATTTCTAAATAGCACCCCTGTAAAAGTAATGATTTCCACAATATGCTCAAAGTCACAAAGTGCTTTTATTACACAGAACTCAAAAATTGCTGGGCTGCTGATGGGCTGATATCGTCATGTACCATTTACTTCTTTCATTATTAGCTTGTATTCTCCCTGGCTGTTTTCTCTTTACCCATCTACTACTACCTGACATTACCTGTACTCTGTATGGTCTCATGTACAGCACACACCATGTGAAGTTTCTTCCCATTTTCCTTCTCTATTAAGCAATTGAAATGACTAAACTACAGCAACTGTTCCTTGCAGTGCAATTAAATGATAGCACAGCAAGTGCCCCTCCCAAAATCAAGAACCATCTTTTATACCCACATCCAAATTGTATTGTTTAACCTTTCAGCAAGTTGAAACTTCTAAAATTTATCACACAAGGAGGTCATACAAAACTAGAGCAGGAAGAGGTGTTTGGTTTTTATTTGTAGGCATACCTTTGCAATTAACTCCTATGAGTAACAGGCTCCTTGATTTCAGTGCTTTCAGATCCCGTGGTCTGCAGCAACCCATAGTAAGGAGCACTCGATTTCCTTCTTCTTTTCCCTCAAGGGAAATAACAAAAAGGGGCCAAATCTAGTTGCAAAAGAATCAAACAAGATCTCTACCATGATGCACTCCTTGTTAACCACACATGTTCCCAAGCTGCTTACTAGAGGTGAGATTTCAGAACACTCTTGAATGTTGGTCTCCAAAGCAAAATATAAGTACAATAAACTCCACTATAGTGTTCATAGGGATTTACATACAAAATCCAGAACAGAAATTAAAAAAAAAAATCCCTCTCAGGCGTTAAATCTTTAATCCTTGATTATTTGTCCAGCAAGGTGACAGATGGCAAATCTACTGCTATTATTAAAGCTCTTCCTCTGCATTGGCATCTGTTTTCCCTGGGGTGAGCAGGATGAGGGAGCTCGCCTGCCTAACCAAATCAGCCAAGGCTAGACATGACTCCTTCAGTATATTAATAGTGCACAGAGCTACATATCCTCACACTGTCCTCTAGCACTGTGCCTGCTAGTTATACACTGGGTTGTTGTCATGATAGTCTGTTCCAGTCTTTGCATAAAGGAGGTTCCAAACTGATATTAATTTACACCTAGCGACATATTTCCAGTACATGAATTGCTGTCACGAGTAGGCATCAAATTTACCAGTCTCAGAGACCTGCAATTGTAGTCATGGAAACAAGATCCAAGCATCAGTTTGAATTTGGAATTCAAAATGAATGATCATTAAAAGAAGGTTAGTATTGACAAACTCTTTGATACAGCTGTGTGTTCCTGCAAGCATATCTAATCCCCTATCTTACAGACCTAGACTGAGTCCTAGGTAAAAATGAAGCTGAAGGATTCATCCATTTATGAATCTATGGATGGGCGATCTGAGGTGGGGATAAAGGCGTGTCCAGGTTTCAGAACACTGCATTAATAGGAGAATCTTTTCCAATAAATGGAGTATTGCTGAAGGTACTAGGAGAGTCACCTGTGCTTTATAACAAGATTTTCCATACAGCTCAAAGGAAACAAGAGAACACTGGTTTCTTCATGTAAGCTATGTAAAAAAACCACCAGTGGAACAAAACAAACTTGGTGAGTTTTTCCTCACAGTCAATCCTTTTACTTCAGTTGAGGCACATGCACACGCTGGATGGTGTCTGGCAGGAATATGGGATAGTTCAGTTATCTATTGTTTCAGAAGGAGAAACTACGATCTAGGTCAGAATTCTGCCAGTTAAAGTTTTATCTTCTCTAAAATCCAATTACATTCTTCCCTTCAAAACATAAAAGTTAAATTTTGCTCTACATGATGTATAGCAATGATGGAAATTTTGTCTACATTATAATGAAAGTATTTTTCACTCCTAAATGTGAAATGTTAGAATAAAATCGTAAACTAAAAGATATCAAGCTTTGAGATGCTGATGATTATTACACGCATAATGCTACATTTCCATATAACCCCAATTATAATACTGTAACCTACTTTTTAGAAATAATCAACTGGTATTCAATGTACAAAACTGCTCCTTCATTTTTTTCTTTTTTTGGGGGGAGGGGAGAGAGCAGGGCAAGGATTAGAATTCATTCCCATTAGTTCCATTAACAGCCTTTTACAAACAATTTTAAACAAACCAAATAGAGACAAAGCAAAGCAAAGAAGCCATCTGCACAATTAAATGGTCAGTCAGCACATTTAACTTATATAAGCCATATTACTGCACAATGTAAACACTATCTCCCTGGGCTGACAACCTGGCAAAAAAAAAAAAAAAAAAAACAACAAAAAAAAACCAAGCATCTCTCATGTGCTGGAGGTTAAAGCTTGTGTGAAGTGGTCTACCTTGCTCTAGAGAAGAGAGCAAATATTACTTTATCTGTGAAGAAGAAATGGGAAGGAAACAGATCCTCTCAGTGGTGCTCTGTTTGTGAGCAAGATTAAAAAGGGGAAGCTTAAAACACAAAAAATGCAACCATCAGGATCTTGGCTACCTTTTATTTTTTCCCCCACTTGGTACAGATGTGAGATGAAAGACAAGTAAGAAGGAAGAAAAATGCATGTGGTAACAGAAGGCAGCTACCCATTGTGAAACACGCACATTTACTGTCTCCTGAAAAAACTCATTGTTCAATTCTGAGAAACACTTCTGGCAGTCAGGTTTTCTGAACTTAATTATGGACAATTTGCTTTCTCCCGACACTTAGATTATTAAAGCAGCTGATTTATTTAGAAGGAGTATTTTCGCCTTTTGCATATCAGAAAAAAAACTATTAAACAGTAGGACTCAAGCATGTGCCATAATTTTTCCAGCAACAAAACAAAAGGTCAAAGGCTGAGCTTAGAATTGACAGGTTAGCTGTGCTGTAAATCAATACTAGCCTTTGTTGACCACAGCGATCGCTTTATGGATAAAGGTCAAATCATTTAGAAGGTTCAAAGAATAGTAATGAAACCCAGTGCTTCAACCCATACATTTTTCTACGTTCCCAAAATATACTTTTCCTTTATTGGTCCTTTGCTGAATGGAAATACGATATGATCAGTGATAAATCATTCTGTTACCAGTCATAAATGGGAGAGAGACAGAAATCATCATCCATAAACTCCAAAAGTTCCCCCGACACCAGAAATTAAGAGCATGATGCCTTTCCCTGCTGGCCTAAGAGAGCGATTACTAGAGCTGTGCTATTGCTGTAAAATACCACTTAATTTGAAATTCACCATGAGACTACTAATTGGGTCAATAGCCAGAAAGTGAAAGTCAGCAGTGACAGTCTGTCACTCAAGCATGCTTTTGCTGTGTGCTCAGAGATATTTTATGCATGTGAAAGAAGCCACCAGCAGCGGGATGCCGCTGCAATGACAGGAGGAGAAGCAGTGACTGGAGAAATACGGGCTGAACCTGCATGGAGGATGCGGGGTCTGCACCCTGCACACCTCCTGGTTCCCAGCTAATGTTTTCTACAGCACTGCCTCCCTGACCATCACAGCACAAAGCAGTGCTCCGTTCCAAGCAGGGGAAAGTTCAGGGCTAGGCTAGAAGACAATTTATTTTGAAAACAGAAGGGCCCAGTGAATCCAGAGTGGCTCTAACCGTCCTTTGTCAGACAGAAACATGTTCATTTTCTACACTGAAAAGACAGAGGTAGTTCACACAGATCTTTTCAAACAGTCCTTCTTATCTTGAGACAAAATGCTGCACATAATTAGATAAAATTAAATCCTAAAACACTGAATTATTTAACCTTCAGAGAGTCATCACTGGTTCCTCTATCAGTACAAATGCTGTTTCTGGAGTTTCCAGTGTTTACTTTGCAAATGTATTCAGAAAGGCAGCACCTTGTCTGATAATTTCTTTTGATGTATAAAGTTCGGTACGTTTCAATAATTTTTTGCTAGTGGCTTAGCATCCTGATTAGTTACCACTCAGCTACTATCCCATTGACAGATTCCTATTAGCAAGAGTTTAAGCCACTTTGTCACCACACTGCGGGGGAGGGAGAGGCTTTCTCCTGCATTTCGTCAGCTTGGCAATCACAGATTTAGGATTCAGAAGAAAAGACAGACGCTTCTCTATGTTTTGATGAAGGTCAGCAGCAGGAATTTGTGCCTTCCTGCAAGTCTGGTACTTCTACTATTTTACACTTCACTGGAGTCAGCTAAGAAAGGTTAAAAAGTCTGAGGTTCCCTCAGAGGTCAGAAACATGAAGAAGCAAGTAAAGCACATGGTCTTACCATGAGGTCTCAAAAACTCTCCTCCCACTGCTTTACTTTTGTTTAATGCTTTTCTGCCCATCCTGTCAATGCAACTTCCAAATGTTTGTATGTCCTTAAGGAAGAGTTTCTTCTCTTTATAGCAAAACTGTTTCTGAAATACAATTCTTCGCGCAACCTGACTCAAAGGTCATACCTTTATATGCAACTATCAAAAAGATTTAAACAAATCTCTTAAGCTCAGTCTTTACATGCCATCTGCCCTGCTGGAATCACTGTCCTTTCTCCCTCATTTAAATAAGAACACCAAAATTCCTAACCTGGCTGTAGGATGGGCCTGCCAGTTCACAGCAGACATTGTGCACAGATTACCTTAAAATGGAAGTGTTTGTTTCAAACAGACAACACTACTGAAAAAATAATAATATGAAAAAAACCCCACAAACCAATCTTCCTGCGGTTTTCCAAAAGCATTCCAATGAGGTTACTTACACTGCTTTGAAATTGCTTTGAGTTATGGGAAGGCCACAGCCCGAGACCAGCAGCTGAGACAGCAACAGAGATGAAAGTTTTTTAGCTTCCAGATCCAAGGGGGAACACAGCTGCTCCAGCTGGTCCCCTCAGATCTCAACACTTATTAGAGCGATCGAGAAAGCGATAAAGTTTTATGTCTCGGTTTGAAGAATGCATTAATAAAACCAGTCCTGAAATAGAATGAAAAAAAATGCCAATATAATTAATCAAACCCTAAGCTTTCAGCTCTGGAAATTGAAGTGCGCTGGTTTTAGGGAAGCTTGGTTCTTTTACATACAGAATTACCACCTCTGCATGAAACTCCAATTAGTGTGAGTCAGCACTAAATTTTTTTTAATGACAGTCATCTGTTTATGTTAGTCCCACAAATGAATTTACTGGAAATAGAGTAATATGAAAATATAAGCAAATGTGAAATAATCATACAGGTTTTTTTATAGAATACTAGATGTGGACCAAGGCAGATATAATAGGAAAATGTGGTATGAAGCTCATTTTCAAAGAAAACCTGCAGCAATAACCTAAATGGAAAGGACTGGGGATCTTAAAGATCAACAGTGATTCTGTGATATTTGCACAATCCCCTCTGAGAACATGAGAAAGCTGGAAGATGAGGGAGAGAAAATACACAAATTTTGGAAAAAACAAGCATCCTATTTCCTATATATAATTTCAAAAACTGCCAATTTCAGAATTTACCTACCCAACCACCTGTTTTAAAACAAAATGGCGTTGTGGTTATGGTTGTTGTTAAAGCATCCAGGTCTATTTAAATTCAATTTATCCAGATTCTGGAAGAGAAAACAACTTTGTTAAAGCACAGAGAAAAGTAGGAAGTCAGAAACTCAAATTCAAATTTTCAGGTTTTTTGGTTTACAAAAAGGTTTCAGTTCCCAGCTGAGGGCAATGCAAACCACTGAACTTAAAGTAATAATGACAATGATGATGATGATACTAATTCAATTTAGGAGTTTAAATATGAACAGATCACCTTTGGGAATTTGCTTTCTGTAGTGCTGTGCTCTTGGTCAGTGGTTTTGGCTGGGACAGAGTTCATTTTCCTCACTGCAGCCAGTTGGGGCTATGTTTTGGATTTGTGACCAAAAGAGTGTTGATAACACGGGGACATTCCAGCTGAGCTGCACTGACACAATGCCAAGGCACTTTCTGCTCTTCCCCTGCTCCACCCCTGAGTGGGCTGGGGGTGCACAAGGTCGTGGGAGGGGACAGGTGACCCCACCTGACCCCAGGGATATCCCAGACCATCTGGCATTGTGCTCAGCACAGAAAGCCAGGGAAGAAGGAGGTACACAGGGACATTGGGGGCGATGCTGTTTGTCTTCCCAAGTCCTTGTGATGCGTGATGGAGTCCCGCTCTCCTGGGGATGGCTGAATACCTGCCCAACCACGGGAAGTGGGGAATGAATTCCTTGTTTTGCTTCCCTTGCCCACACACTTTCTGCTTTACTTATTGAGCTGCCTTTATCTCAACCCACGAGTTTTCTCACTTTTATCCTTCCAAATCTCTCCCCCATCCCTCTGAGGGGAATGAACAAGTGGGCTGGGTGCCTGCTGGTTTAACCCACAACAGTCAGGAACAAAGCACCTTTAATGAAACAAACACCGTCTTCAAAAACATAACACTGTTAGAATTATTTCACACTGTATTGCAGACAACTTTATGAAGGAAAATGTATTTCAAATGTGACATCCTTTTTTAAACAAAAAATATTCTTTTAAAGGAGATTAAAAATTGTTTTCATACGGAAGTTATTCTGGAAGAATACTATCTAGCCAAAATTCTAGAACATCTTGAGGTCTGAAATTCAACAGCTGTATTGAAAGATGATATGATGACACTGCATCAGATCTATCAGAAAACTGTATTTTCTCTCTTCAGTCATCTCATATATCATGCAATACTTAGGAAGATGAAGATTCCTCTGCCATTGGCCAAACTAACAACATTTTATTGTATCTTAAATTACCTCTATTTAATTTTAAGCTTTTCTTTTTTTCTTTTCTTTTTTTTTATAAACTACTCAGTGGCTATGATAAAAGGTATCCTTCAAGACTTTATGCATCAATTTGCTTTTCCAGTAGCAGAAAAGCTGAAAGCAAATGACTGTATGTATAAAAGCAGTTATAGTTCTATTGAGTTAGCTAAACCACACAGGCAGCTGGAAATCAATAGGAACTAAGAGCTGCAAGTCAGTATGCAGGAAAGCACACATTTAGCCAGTCAAGACTCCAAAACTATTTACTGACAATTTGCTTGTTAACTGTAATATGATCAGTGTTGCTTCATGTTACAGTATGGATAATGGAATTGTACAAAATCATCACTCTTGCTTCAGGATGATTAATTAACACAGTAAACAAATGAAAAGTCCCTCTCCACAGTAAACCTCATTTCAGAACCACCAAGCAACAGGTATGGCATAAAGCACTGCTCTAACACAAACAAACCTGATATGTTTAATTACGTACCATACACATAAATCTTAAGCTGTTTTGTTTGACTATCCTGTAATCTGTCTTGTCTGAAATGAATCCGATCATGTTTTTTTCCCTCCATAAAGCAAGCTTTAAAATAAACGGAAATTAGCCTTTTTCCCTTTTTCTGTTACTAAATCACATACTCTTTTTTTTAAAGCAGAATCTTTGTGCAAAATGATTTTGTACATTTCATTGTAGATGCTCAAGAAATTAAGTTTACAAAGAAGTTAGTGATAATTATTATATGCTTTCAAATGCAGGTGCAAATTCTTGAAGCTTTTGTTTCAGCATTGTGGGAAGTGATTCATTTTTGTACTGCTGGTTTTGATCAGCCTATATTTGGAAATCAGATGTCAGATATTTCATACACAACCTCCAATTTTAAGAGTTAGTCAGGAAAAAAAAATCCACAACCTTTCTGAGTAAAGTGAACATAAGAAGTAAATAATAATTCATTTACAGAAGTATTCTGGATGTAATTAAGTAAAAAATTGGGTATTGTGGGCCTAGAATTTCTATCTAACCTTCAAAAGTGTATTTCTTTCTAAGCTCCCCACTGAACCCCATATTTTGGACTCTCTTACTTCAGAATCTTCCCGTATCAATATGGCAACACTGCTGGCATTTCACTGCAAAAGACAAAGCATCCACAAAAGGGGATTTATGCCATCCAGCACTCTGTAGAGAAGAAAAATACTGTTTATTTAAGTTGTTATCTCTAATAAGCCATGCCAATAACTAAGCAGAGGTCATGGAGCATCAGCCAGAAGCAAGAGAGTGTCACAGAAAAGCTGGGCAGGTCCTACAGAGCAGAGAGCATCTGGCTCCAACAGGGAAAAACCTGTGGAAGTATGAGGAATTTTGATTTCCCATAGGATGCATGTGCAATTCACACTGCTCATGTTGTAACTCCCCTGGGATCAGACTGGACTTCAGAAATAAAAACCTGGCAAAACACAATCATGCGAAGTGCAGGTCACACCCAACAGCTCTTACGTCTTCCAAAAGACTGCTGCTCTACCTGAATTTTAGTAGGGGCCACACTCAGTTCTCATCACTTGCATTCCTGGCCAGCCAGAGACCCCATCATAGAACAATATTATGGTGACAGATATTCATGAAAATCAGAAAAAGAACCCCCCAAAACCCAAACCATTTTTCTATCTCATACATTGTGCTGTACATCCAGGCACAGCTTCAAATCTCATCTGAGGAATAAATATCAGAAAACATATTTTAATTCAGAGGGCCAGAATATTAACATATCATAACCTTAATAATTCCTTTGAATATCTGACATTAAAATACTATTCATTAAATGTACAGCAGCTGAACAGGTTTGAAAAAATTACCATTTTGCCTCACAAAAAATAACTGTTACATGGATTTTATATTCCTTGTAAATCAAGGGTGGCAGCAGTAGGTAATCCCATTTGGCTACTGAACATTAAATGTGATATTTTCAGTTAGGAATGCTTCAAGACAATTACACTGCCTCCTTCAGAACTCACATTTGGGATACATCCAACAGTTCACTACCTCAGCTACAGGAAGGGTACTTGGAATTTAGAATCAAAACCAAATCCCTATGACTTCAGTGTAAGAAATGGCAAATAAAATAAGATAGTAAGAAGTACTCCTTTATTTTCTCAATCCTTACTTACATCTATTTATATTAACGTAATATATTATTATTATTAGATCCCTTTTTTTTAACAACAGTTTAAGTTTCCAAAATAGAGTAGCTTATTTTCCTAGTCTTAAAATAACTGAGAACAATAAGGTTATTGTATATGACAGTGAAACTGATTTGCTGGAGTGTCAAACATGCTAGAAAAAATCATAACTTTAGAAAATTTGGTAAAACTGCTGTGAAACTTAGATGAAATAATGGAAAGAACTAGTATAAAATTATGCCACCTAATTTACTCAATTATCTTACAGAATTCAGCAATTAGTATCAGGTAATTTTAGGAAAACGATCCTATTAATTAGACATTTACTGGAATTTAGGTCAGAATTACATATTACATGTAATATGCACTATTAGCAAAAAGACTAAGCTCAAACCATTTTATATTAATAACAAAAACATAGATCTACTTGAGAATTTGTAAGCTAGAACACAGAGCTTTTTTTAATGGTTTTATATTTTCCTACTTAAAACATACAGCTAGTTCTCTTAAATAAGGCCTTTGCAGTTGGAGCACTTGCTCAAGAAGTGTTAAGAATTACTTTCAATAAACCTCTGGGATTCATAGGAGACTCAAATTCATCTCTCCTACATCTTATAGTCTTACTGAGCAAGCATTCCAGTAGACCAATGAAAATTGGCTACTAAAGCCATTACAATTCTAAAATAAGGGTCATTATTGAAAAAAAAATCCCAGGCTTTTGGACCCATACCACATAAAGGAGCAAATCCTGAGAACCAAACTTTTCAGACAGCACAGCACCATTTAGCTTGCTTTTCCCAAGCAACTTGAGACATGAACTCAAAATTTGATGCTTAGCAATTATGAGTCCCCACAATAATAAAAAAGTAGAGAGCTGATAAAAACATGGGCTACCAGCAACTTGACAGAGCTTTTTCAGAAATATTTATATGAGTTAAGAAAAAAAACCTGATGAAATTTTGATTCAGCTCTCAGATATCACCAGTACAATTTAAGTAATTGTTCTAAAATATTTGTATTACTTTCCTTTTTGGTAAATAGAAGCATGATAATAATTAAAGCTGCACATTACCACCAGCTACAGCAAATAAGTTTGCCAGCATTTTTATGAAGTTAAAACACATCTTCAAACTTTGCTATTGCTTTTACAGCACTTTGTGGGCAGCAGCCAAACTGTCTCTAATTAAACCAATGCCACACCACTGCTGAGTCAAATGCCTGAAAATAAATCCAAACATCAAGAAAGTCAGGAAATCCCATTATTTGTGGAGAAATATGACCTCAAATCTGGTGTTATTCTGGGCAACCAAGGCCAAGAACTTGAAACTGGGGGGGAAAAGTCATGCACTGGGAGATGGAGATGAATAGCAGAGACAGAACTTTGTCTTCCTTCTTTTGTTCTCAGGAGGCTTTGCCATGGGAAAGAATGTGAAATCTCCTTCTCATCTCACCCTCAGTGTCAAAAGAGAAATACTGTCTAAACCCAAATCCAAGATGGAATGAAGAAGGATCTGATCAGTGCTAGATGCCAAACCTAACTATTGGTATCACAAGGATACTGGGCTTTGCATGAGGTTACGGCCTGCAGACTTTTGTCTCCCATGTTCTGAAGCTCTTTCCATGAAATGACACTTTTTAGTCAGACCAAGCAGACAGTTCTCCAAGTGGATGATCCCACTGTTTCTTTTCTAGGGTAACTCATTAAAATACAGTCTCTCTAATGAGCTGATATGGAGTCAAGTTTAACAAACTAATGAAGAACTAAAGTGAATGCTAAAGGTGTGACAGGTACCAACTTTATCAGATTTTTCCTTATGTTCACACAAAATCTGCTAACTCTAAACAAGTTCCAAAAGCAAGTGAATGGGAGAAGCCAATCTGTCACAGACTTTACAACCGCATTCCAAATAGGTGCATGAAAGACAGAAGAATAAAAAGTGTCAATGCTAGGGGACATATAGAATGCTAGGAGAAAGGTAGAATTATAGTCAGAACAACTTCTTCATTAAGTAATCTTAATTTACTTTTTCCCTTCTCTGAAAAGTCTAAAATAGTGAGATATTCCAAGTGCTCCAGCCTCACTTCCAGGCAGCACAGAATCCATCTGAAATACCACACATTTTTAAAAGTCATCTGTAAATGAAAGTCATATAAAGAACTAAATGCATGAGAATCTTATTAGTTAACATCTGTAACTAATCTTTTTTCCCAAGTAAGTTCTTCCCAAAAACCTATAATATTAAACAGGTCTATTTCTTTCATAACTAAGAATATCTTATAAATATTATAACTTACTCACAAATGTTCTGCATTATATATAACATGATCCTAAAGGCTATTGCCATGGTTCAAATGGCCTTACTGCAAATCAGTAATGGTTTTTAATCTGGTGCAAGAAGCTGGCAAAGAAGACACTTCTGGTAGGCAGTCCAACCTTTTAATGCTTTCTACCAATTTGCAGCCACCCTTGAAGCCATTTCAGGTTCTTATTTAGAGCTATACCACATTTATATTTAAGGTAAGTGGTTTAGTATGTTTTATGGAAGGTTGAAAATATAATTTATCAAAAGACTCTTTTCCTCTCAAAATATATTTGTCTGATTCAGTCATTTCCAATTAAATCACATTGATTACTACCCTGAATGTTCCCCTTTTTTTTTAGCTGTTAAATCAATTTTTGTTGTGTGAAGAATATTGTAAAGTATCATTAAGACTGTAAATGATACTTTTTAGCACACTAACAACAGAACAACCTATATATGTTTTCAAGGGAAACAAATTCTGAGAGAAGAATAAATCTACAAGTGATCCAAAAGTCACCAAAATGAACAGCAATACTATGGCTCAGGTCCCTGACTTCAACCTTGCAAAATGCAAATAATAAAAGTCTTATAAGTAATTTTATTTGACCTCCTTTCAACAATTTTCTGACAATGACTGCAGCCATTCAATGAATGTCGGGAAATTAAATTTTCTATTTACTCATTTACATCCAAAAGTTTATCAACGTCTAAATAAATAAACCGTGTGCTTTCACTAGAGATAATAAAACTATCATTAATTTCAATCAGCAATGAATTTTAATCATGCAGACCTGCAGTTGTTTCATAACCTGTCTGCAATTTCAAAAGCATTTATCACTGCCATAATTTGTATATATTTTTAGACTTCAGTCCTGTAAAGATTTATGCATGAGAAACTTGTTCCAGTGCTGCTTTTTAATTCCCTTAGAAAAAACTCATGATCTGTACTTAAAGGTTGTAGCATGTACTTAAAACTCAAAAATATAATTAAATTATAAGGGAGTTGTACCTGTTTTTTAAAGCAAACTAAAGTAAAATCAGTGAAATATTTGTAATGTTTTCTTGGTTTAAAACATTTAAAAGGTCTATTACTCCTCTCTGTGGCTTCATATGGCAAGAACATGGAGACCATGTCAGCTTTTGGCTATGTACAGGAGTGATGACCCGTGGTTTAACACAGGCTCTAAAATGTACAGGATGGAGGACATCTTGTAAGTATAAACAAGAAAACCAAGTAAAGAATCAGATATGTGTTGCCATTTCTCAGCCTGAAAAGGTGAGCTGCTGGTTAGAGGACAGAGCGAGCAGTGCCAGCAGCAGCTGGCCCAGAGGGCTGTGGCAGCCATCTCTTCCTTCCTGGGAGGAAATCAGCTGACAGCCAGCTCCTGAGGAACAAAGTTCATTTGTTGTTTAAAGGTAGGCTTTTTCCATCCAGGTACCCCCTAGTGACAGCCAAGGACTCCTGATCTCATGGTGCCACCTGTAAAGTGACAACATTGCCCTTATCAAGGCAAACACGGTAATTCATTGTGCACCAACTGATCTAAAGTACATTATATATAGCACATTTTATATACTATAAAAGAATTTAAATTAGGATTTATGTACAGTCTATTACAACATTCATAAGGCATCAGAGATATTGTGTTATCAAAATGAACATTTTGTTTAAATTAACAAAAAATCAGCATTCATATAGAACCATCATAGCTAGAACTATTTACAAATATAATAGTTAAAATGCAACCAAACTTCATTGACGTTTTCAGCACTGTTTTGCTTGTAAGTAAAAAGAAAAAGCAGAAACAAGAGGGAATTTGGAGACGCTGTTTCTTCTGACCTATTTTATACCTCAGCTGAGATTCAGCGCTGTGAAGAAGCACTGTGGTGCAGACAGGTGAACATAACCATACTGGAATAACCACTTAAAGCAAACACTGCAAGTCAAGAGAAACATTACATGACTCATAAAACAAGTCTGACCATCTCTCATAATTATCTGTACAACTCAACCAGATATGAAGATAGAAACTGCATTGTTTAGCAAAGGTATCTTGCTAAACAATCTCTTTGCTTCATATTTCTGAAATAAACCAATACAGAAATTTTAATTTCATTAAAAGCCACGTGTAGCACTAGCCTATGGTATTTAAGGGCTTTTATATCTTTAAGATGACTTTGTAAAGCATTAAAACAAAAAAAACATGTAATTCAAATTATATTTAATTTAAGAAATTATATTCAAAAGAAGGAGAAATCCAGGTCCTTATTGTGAACACATCATGAGCAGTGCTTTTATTGCTTTTTATTTTTTTAAATAAAGTGCCTGTAGACTGTGGGGCAAAGATTTAAAGGGTAAAAATGGAGAGCAAGACTTGACAAAATGGAGAGGGGTTCACTGCAACACAAGGAGCTAAGAGGGAAAGTCAACCTTGCCATGGAAATGGGATGGCCACTAAGAAGATGCAGAGAAAATGGCAGTACGTCTATTTAGAAATGAGGTAACAGACTTGGAAAGACACCATGAGACTACAACATCACCTGTATCCTCCCAGGAGACAGGGAACAGAACAGGAGCAGCGGAGTGCAGAAGTGCTATCAGTTCTTGATAAAAGACTGAATACTAATTATTTCTTTGGCTGTGAGACAGTCACAGATGAATTACAAGTAATGTCTCTTTGCTCCTAAAAAGCACACTCATGTGATTAATCTGCAAAATTTCAAAACCAATCCAAATCAAACCAAACACAGTTGAAAATAACTCAGACATTTGAGCACTCTCCTACATGAGAGTAATAAATTTTCGTTTTTCAGACTTTGTAGCTTGGAGTAATAGCAATTGAGCTGTAAGGCTTACATTTTTCATGTGTAGAAGAGCAAGTGCTTGTACTGATTTGAGGAGACAGCTAAGTGAAAGTTGTAGCACTTTCATTAAAGTGCGTCATGGCTATTGTCCAAAAGGACTCGAGCACTGCTCTTATCTCTAATTAAAATGTAACAATTTATTCTCTGTATCTGTCAGTTCAGAACGGATAGGACTCGTGAAGCATCAAAGGACACCACAACTAGAAAATGCATTAGAGCTCAGAAGAAGCAACAAGTGCCAAAGAGCTGCCCTGCAGTTCACCATCTCGGAGTTAATAACGTTGTCATTGCAGAGCAGCAGAGTGTGGGGAGCCTACATGCAAAAAATAAACTGGGAAAAAAAAATACTTCAGGGAACAAATGACAGCTTACTTTTCTTCATATATGAGGAAAAGGAGAGATGGGAGACACAACATCATAAGAGGAATGGGAGTGTGAATATTTTGCTTAACACTCATGATAATGTTTTCTAGAAGGCTGCCTCAGTCTTACAATTCATTTGTGGAATTTTGCCAAGGCTAATGAGGCAAAACTTTCACCCACTGGGATACCATTCTTTTGGGGCTGAAAAGAAATAAAACACTGAAAAGTGGTCAAAACCCTCTGATCCTCCAGCCAGTCTTCTGCAACATCTCCGCTGCAGGACACATCAGGGCGGACACTGCCATAATATGTAATAATTGTGTCTGCAAAGCACTACATGCCTACAGAGGATTAGGCTTTAATTACTGGTAATTACTTTCTGAAAAAACATATTCCTTAATATTATAATGTTGCACAAGAATATTTTATAATTATGAAAATATCTGAACCTGAAGGTGGCCTTTATATTGCACAAAATACAATGGAATTGCTAAAAAAGCACCCTGGTCCACCAGCAAGCAAGTGGTCCTCTCTTTCCAAGCAAGACCTACGAAGCTCTAAGGTTCAAAATGTGTGAACACCACTTTTCCCACAACGGAAAGGTTCAATTAATTTACAGATCAGCAATTTCACACAAAATGTCAGAAGTCAAATCACACACCATCATGGGTGTGCAACAGATATTTGGAGACTTACTCCATGACTACCTGGAGGACTCCTCTTTCATCCAGGAACTGGTTAAAAAGAAATGCTGTAATATTTACATTTGCTGAGATGATGAAAGAGCAGTGAGGCATGATGGAGTGTATGACTTTGGAAATCAGACTGTGATTTAGTGGATCTTGCATGAACAAAGCATTCTGAAATCAGCGCCTGCCACATGGATCACTGATGATTCAGAAAATGTTTCAGTGGAAATGATACACACATAGGCCCTTGTTAACATTTTGGCAACAGACCACTGCACTTTTTCTGCCAGACGTGCAGAAGCTGAACTGGCATAACATCATGCTACACCCTGTACATCCTGCACGTATCTTTCAGCTGTGATTGCTCTGCTGTAACAAATGGCATCTGAGAGCCCATAAATATCAGTAAACAGTTCCAGCCTATTAATAGCTTGTCTCCCTCTTAAATTTGGCATTTCATACAAATAGCATCAGGCCATTTCTGCTGTTCTGAATAGAGGGTCTCTGAATAGAGGAAAGACGGACAGAAAGACATAAAAGAAAAAAGTGCACAAATAAAAGAAAGAATGCACAGCTTACTTTTTCTAATACCACTGAATATATGCAGGGTTTAACACCTGGGTCATAGCTTTGCAGATGTAACTGAGTGATTGAGTGCAACTAGGATAAAACAAACACTTAAATTTTTGCCACTACTTCCAGACAGGAAACACTAAAGCCATATGCACTCCATAGGCTGTGAGGAAATCTGGTCAAGACATGTGGCAAAGAGTCTCTACTTCTTTATCAGAATCATTTTTGTGTGCATTGCTGTTGCAAACCCAGTAGCAAGTACATGAGAAGTCTAAAACTCCTTCCATCCAGTGCTCAAGCTCATTAAATGTCATAAAATGTTTCCAAATGGAGAAAGCAGAAAGGGCAAGGTTCATAATAGGATTTACAGAACAAAACATCCCTTTCATTCACTGTAACTTGGGAGAACACTGGTACCAAAAAAAGAAACAAACCCACCACCAAACAACCCCCTAAATGATCAGTGGAAGAAGTTCAGTCATCTGACTGCCCTGAACGCTGTTAAACAAACCCCATAAACCCAACCTATTAATCCTCCAGCAGGGCTACTGTAGAAATAATAATTTATGCAAGCCCCCTGGTTAGTCTGATGTCTTTATCTGTGGAAGTGCAGTGACCCCTGAATGTCTTTGACCTGCTAAGTGCTAACAAATCAAACACTCAACGGCTTTTAATATATTTTCAGGCTGGAGTCCTTCTAATCAGATGCTGACTCTTGAATTCTCCAGCAATGAATATTTCATAATACTCAGCCAAATAGTGTTAGAGTCAGAAAGTACCAGCTTCTGTGGATTATATGCAATCTATTCTCTGCACACAATTATAGTAATTTCATTTTCTAAGTTCTTATCATTCAGCAATATCAAGTGAATGGAAGGAATGAGACCACGTATGGCAGTAATACTTAAATAATAAATCACTATGAAAAATATATGGAAATTTTTGGTCTGTAGAATTACACAGTTATTTCATAAGCAATTTTTCTTTTCTTTATATCAAACATACCTAAAAGGTATGTTTGATATATTACATTTAGAAGTTTATACTGACAGGAAGTATAAAGTGGAAACACTAAACTTTTTTCCACTAAAATTCTATGCATGTGGATTTATCATATAGGCAAGAAAATACACTATTCTTAAGACAGCTCCAAATGTGATATCATTTTTCAAAATTTAAGACATTTGATTATAAATTTACCAACTCTACTTTATCAAAATGTAAAAAGAAATAAAGAAGTGCAATAAAAAAAAGCTGAATGGAAATTAATGATAAAAGATTATCCAGCACAAAAAACTAATGACTGTAAATGAGATTATTTTCTTCAGTTGTCTTCAACTGCCAAAGCTGAAGTAATCAATTTAACAGGTCCTAATCATTACAAGTTTTGTTAATACTTAATCAGTTCTGCTGGTTTCCTTTATCTTATGACTCATGGTATAAAAAGGGCTTCATAAGGAAGAATACAGTAAAGATCAGGACAAAAGTTCATTGGAAGCTACTTAAATGTGTACTGAAGAGTAAGATTGTCATTCACCATGCTAAACACAACCCAGCAGATCATCCTTCCTTTGGTTCACTTTTACTGTCATGGGAACTACCAAGTTATTTCAAGCTTGTCTCTACATAGCAGAAATTAAATGCTAATAATGTTTAATGACTCATTTTCCAGTTAATCTACTACCTGAGTGCAAAAAATACTACGCTAAGTAAAATCCTTCCAAACGTGAATATTAAATAAATCCACAGCATTCAAAACTGGGATTGAGGAGGCAAACATAATTTGCAATGTGTGCCAGTAAGTAGCTTACCTTCTCATGAACTCAGATTTGATGATTGTTTCATTGGTTTCCCAAGCCAAAAATGGCTTGTACTTCTGCAGTTTGCCAGAGGGAAAACAAACCACAAGCGCAACAACAGAAGAACAAGCAAGTGCTAATTTGAACAGTCACTAAGCTGAGTTATCAATAAGTAATCAATCCTCTCTAAAAGATGCATTACTGGTTTCTCATTTTAATATGGAAAGTGTATTACCTTTTGAACAACCTCTTACTGAATTAGTTTTGTTCATTCAAATTTCAATAATGCAGCTTAAAATGGAAAAAAAATAAGCTTGAACTTTGGGTTTTGCTTCCTTGCTTCCCTTCCACACACACTGGGAGGATTTAAAAAAAAATTCACTTATTGTGTCATCCTGCTGAAACCTAACTGCCCACATTTACTCACAACATCTGTCCAAAAGCAAAGCTATTACAGGGGACAAAAATCCTTCAACACTTGATTTGCCCCTCCCACCTCACACTGTGACTTGCACTGAACAGGCTTGCAGGGTCCCCTGAACCTCGTTCCCCCTAAATGTAGAAACATGGTCCCAAGAAAAGGAACAGGCAGCAGTAGCCATATTCTCTCTTCCTAATGCATAGAATAAGCATTTCTTAGAAGCCAGAAAGGGAACTCAAGTTTTGATCCCTAGCTGAAGAATCCCCTTTTTCAAACAGATTTGTAGCTATTTTCAAATCATTAACGCTGTCCCAACTTGCTCTAGATGCAGCAGTACTTTCTACTTTCTACGATGGAAGCATCTCCTCCATTTCTGGAATTTATACAGAGTGAGAAAATAGCAGGAAGCACAAATAAGAAAGTTCTTTGCAATCTATACAGGAACAACAGTCACACCTTCAAAGTAATTAAATAATATTTACAGTTTTTGTAATAAAACTAACAATGTGAAAAGTAGCCCATAAAAATGACTGGGATTTCCACAGCTAACTCAACACTTCACATTGTCTACACTCAAAACTAAACTTATTTTTCATTGCTGGCACTTAATTAAAAGAAAGATTTCCCAACTAAGCATGGCTGCTTGTATGGGAAAATTTTCTAAGGCACAAAGGGAACTTTTATTGAAATCAGGGGGCGGATAAGTACAGCCTCCATTTATGGATATGAAAGTATCCCTCCTCTAAAGCTTTGATAAAACACAATGTGAAATAGTCCTGATATTTGCTGCTCACTGCTGAGAAGAAGGGAAATCATGTATTTCACTAATAATGCTGCAAATGCAATGATTCTCATCCTGTCCTAAAGGAAGGCTGATGGAGTAGACTTGTCTCGGGAAAAGTACAACAGATATTAAGTCCAGGAACTCTGGTTTTTCTCCTATAAGTAGCATCCTCCACTAAGGCCAAATCTGTAAATTTCTGGCTAAAAGGAAGCTGTGTTTTTTCTGGCTAATTCAAGATGAGCCTGCAGGGCTCTCTTGCAGCTGGCAGGAGACTAAACTGAAGTCTCTCCAAATATTTTATTTCAGAAAATATTCGTTTGGACTTGAAAGTATGCCCTTTCCAAATCCTGGGGAAAAATGGCTTTTCCTCTAGATGAAAGAAGCAAAGCTTAGAATAAAGCAACAGACTTGAAATATTTGGCTTTTTTTGTGTAAGCAGTAGATGCTTTCTGAAGCATTACTAGAATGTAAAAGACAATCTGGTGAGTACAAGCATGACAAACAAGTGGTTGAACCTGTGACCTTGGCCAAACATCTTATAACAAGTCCTAGAAGGCAGTATGACAGAATTCCAGAGCACAAATCATGGCTTTCCATGTATTAAATCTCATTCCATATCCAAACTGATTTTACTTCCATTTTACTTAAAAGCGGTCAGAAAACAAAAAAGAATACTTATCAATTATAACATCTCTATTCAGCAAGGACTTGATAACCTTTTTGCTACCTTGGCACGAAGACTGATATTGAAATAAGAATCAGCAGAAAGCTTGTTGGCACTGTTACGTAAAACAATGACTTTTTCCTCAAAAGCATTAAATGTCTAATACTATAACTAGACAGTAACCATTATTTCTTTTGTGCTGTGTTTGATTATCCTTCATGATGCAGAAATAAAAAATATGCATTCCCAATGCTTATGTGCTAATACCAGTTTCTTCCAGAAGTACATTTAGATGTATTTTGATCAGATTCAGATGTACCATGTTAACCTTTAGGTAACAGACTTGGATCTTCATCTGTAGTAGAAGGTTCATTGGTATCAATTCATTGATATACAAATTAGCATGAACTATCTCTCTGAAATAACTAAGAAAGACACAATTGTACCAATACTAGCTGTATTAGTCTCCATGCAGAAGCCCTTTTGGAATAGGCCTTTAATAATTTAAATACCACAGAAACCCATTAGGAAAAACAAAAAGTAATCTGAGGCACTAAACAACATTTATCTTTAATAAAACCAAATTATTTAACTGTATTAAATAAAACGTGAAACATCTGATTCAACATTTTAGAGATACCTTTGAAGAAAGGCCCATGGCAAAGATCTGGATAGGTTCAGTGTTCTCTTAGTTATTTCAGTTTTTCAGAACAGTAGAATTATTCTTTTAATGACTATAGTCATTTAGTAAGAAATAAAAACCATATACATTTCAGAATAAAAGAGTCTGGAAAAATGATCCAAACTATCACATGCTTTGTCTTCTTCAGGGTTTTTCAATTTCCAAAGAAGCACTGAACAGAACACCATGTTGGGATGTGTTGGAAGGACCATCTTGTCCAAACCTTCTTGAAAAAAAAAAATCATACTACAATTTAAAATAAAAATAAATCAATGTATCATTTTCTACTCTCTCTGTAAAATAAACACAAAATGCCTTCACGTGGCATTCAGCGTAAGTGAAACCCTTCAGATGTGCATCGATACTGCTGAGATTTTCCTCTTCACTGCAGCAGGTGATGACAAGTCAGGCAGAAGAGAAATTGCAGTTGCAATTCCACATATGTTGGAATTGCAACTAGTGTACATCAGGGCCTGCAGGGTTTACACCATATCATCAACTTTATTATGATAATATCATTATCAAAATTCAAAATACAACCCTGAGGTTCTTCAGACACAGAGTCTTAACATAAATAGTAACACCTGGTGGTAAGCTGTATATTTTTATAACAAACCTAAGCAACTAAAAACATAGTAAAATCTTGAGGTAACTTCTTTATTCCTGTCAAAGCCAAAGATATTTCCCTCTTGGATGAGGCCAACAAACCCAGAAAGAAGAAAAAGTATAAAGGCTATAAATTTAGCAAAGGTGAAGAGTTGAAAGTATATGCACAGGAGCACAGGCACATACATACACACACAAAAGGTCTTTATCAGCCTCATCCTTTACTCTCCAGCCTCGAAGAAGGTGCCTCACTAACCAACAGAGTGACAAGCCATCACACCAAGATACAATGTCTCCAGCCTGCCCGACCAAATACTGCACACACTCAGAATGGCCAGAGAATGGTTTCTGCAAGATGGAAGTCTGTCTCAAACTGCTAGTTGAAAATTCCATCTCACGCCCAGTGAGCAGACAGAAAATACTGAACGTGCTGGAAAATGAGCACATTCAGCTGCATCTTCCCTGCATTAATACACAGAAATATTGGATTTGGGGGTTTGACAGTGTTTTTGTAGGGGGTTTGGCGAAAAAAAAAAAAAAAAAAGAAAAACATCATTAAGTTGAGAGGAGGATGGGAGACAGAGAGCTGGACCAAACTATACATGTGTTCTTAGAAGCTGGAATCCACTACTGGAATGCAAAGCATTAGCCGGGAAAGGGAGACATCCTCTGGTTCTCATTGGATTATTTCCTGTCATAGCATCTTCCAAGCTTCACCCAATTCCTTGCTAGGCAAGTTTTTACACTTCAATAATGAGAAACAGCCTATCTAGTTGGTCCAAGATGAGTGCCAGTCATGTGCTGGCTGAGAGCCTTAGGAAGAGAGGGACAAAAAACTGAATATTTCTACAGGCTGGAATGCTGATTAGCTGGCAACACAGTTTTAGAAGTATTTTTGGCTAATTCAGGTAATTATCCACTCATCTAAATGCCCACTAAGGCATTTTTAAAGTCACACATGACATCTATCCCCGTATAGCAGGAGGCCCTAAGTCTCTAAATACTCCAGCATTCCACATTAAAGTTCACTTCTGTGTAAAGCATTTGTGAAAAGCCATGATTACTCCTTCAGAAATGTAATTACCAAAAATGCTTCAGTTACAGGGATAAATACAATCCAATCAATCAACCTAAGTAGTGGAGCTACAAAATAAAACCAGAATCTGACATCTAAGCTCTAGATTCTTTACCCTGCATACACTAATAACAGTTTCATAATTTATTGGTTTTTTTCTCCTAAGTGATAAGTGGACTACTCTACTGTCCACAAAGGACTGTCCCCGTGATGCTGGGAATAATCCTTGATATCCATAAAGTTATCTGTCTAAAATTCATATTAAACTTGCAGGCCAAAACCAACACACGTGGGACAAACCATCCCCAAATTTACAGAGCAGACTTGAAAAGACAAGTCCTTTTCTGAGAGAACAGATCTACCCATGTACATGTGATGTACTCAGACTCAAGACTCTGAGAAGTTCATAAAAGCAGCATATTAAAAAAGAATTTTAGTTTAAAAAAAAAGTAACACAGGCTGTACCATTTAGATTTAGGAAGCCCTCAAAACAAATAGGTCTAACAGAACAATGGAACCTTATTATGTGTGAAAGTACTATGCATATTGAAATTGTGAAAAGCCTAAAATTAGTTATAACTTGAAAGATACAAGAGCAAAATTGCAAATATAACCTGCATGCATTAAATTGTATATGCAATCAGTATGATGTTAAGTTCTATCTGTAATTTTAATTAATTATCTTATTGTGCAAGTTCTTCCTTCTCTAAATAAGTAATCATATATTCTGAAAAGAATCCAAAAAAAGTGGATTTTACAATCCACTTGGTACAAAAGGTGTGAAATGCAGTAGTGAAAATAAGATTTTTTTTTAATGTATGCATATATATGTATATATATACATACACACGTCTATAAAAGCTTCTTTATATTTTTCCTACCTTAAAACTTTTATCTTCTTTAGGCTGAACACCTATATTATTCCCATCCTTTAAGGAGAGAACAGAAAGTGGGAGGGAAGAAGGGAAAGCAGCAGGGAAGTAAGGAAAGAACTAAGCAAAAATTTCAGTGTCTGCAGCATTTTCACCTTACAGAAAGGAGAAGGAAACTTTTGGCTTTGTTTTTTCCCCTTCTATAGTTACTGACTGAGCTACAAAGAAAATAACCACACGTGCCTGTATGTATTTCATGTTTTATGTATCAACAAGCATAGACCTCAGTGCTTAGGGATGCATTCAACATTCCCAGATGTCCTGTATTATAATTGCTGCTCACAAACATACCCCACTGATTTTACCATCCATATTAGTAGCCATAACAAAAGGCCTGGTTCTCATGAAGATTTCTCTTCTTTTCTAAACTCTCACGGCATAATCCTCCTGGCAATGAGCTATTCAACAAAACAATTCTCCCTCCCTCTAAAAAGATACCAGTCAGGATGTCAGATACTGCACCAGGCAGCCCCTCAACCAGACCACCCTCCTAGCCACCACATTAGATACCGGTCCTTTGGAAGCCACTACTGAAGTGCTAGAAGCCCAATCTGCAAAAAATTGGTTCCAGGAGACAAGGAATGGAAACATCTGACTGAGTCTTGCTGTGGTGCACAGAACTGAGCTTTTCCCTGTCATCTCAGCCGAGTCCATGCTGCGCTGGCAGACAATGGGACTATTCTGAGAATGCCTCTCCTCTATTAAGCTGTGCAATTACAGCAAACTGCCAACTGAAAAACAGATTTGTTTATGTGCAAGCCTAAACATTATTTATCAATCAGATGGGAAGTATCCTGCAGTTAAGTTTCCTCTCTAATTAGGTTTCCTCTTTGCAGAAGAGTTTCCAAATGCTCCAGTTAACACGATCAAAATACAGCATTTATTTTCTGTCCTTAAACCCTGTTATGCTTTGTAAGGTAGCTGACAAAGTCAGCTTACAGCACTACCTTCAGCCCTGGCTTTGCTTTCTTTACAAGTGCAAGACAAAACCCAAGTAAGCTTCTTTTTCAGCTTAATAAGCACATCACTGTGCTACAACCAAAGGCTTCAGCTCTGAGATGATGTTTTATTATGTTCCTTCATACAGTTTCAGTAACAGTTCAGCTCCGGCTGGGATCATCCATGAGCTGTCCTCTTCACCTCCGCGTGTTTCTTTCTATGTTGCTCTCAAGAAATGAGCTCACAAGACTTCAGCTCATGAAAGCAACTTTCTTTGTTCATTTAATGCCTTACTAAAACAAAAAATTTTTCATGGCATCCAGCAAGGTGAATTCTTAGGTAAAGACTACTCTTATTAGTAGAGAAAAAAGCAGGTTTTTGAAAACTTACTTAAGTTCAGCTTAATTTTTCTCTGTATCCCCCTGCACGGTTTGTCTTTTTTAGATTTTCATCTCTACAGGTCAAAGATATTCTAGTGGCTGGCTTTCAGCCAGGCACACCACCAAACACTGTAAATAATCATTAAATAATCAACAATATAAGTTGTTCCTCTTCAGAAATGACCAGCTATTGACACTGGCTGGCTGGTTTCATATAAGACTGTACAGCCTCAACAGATAAAGCATTAGGACTACAGGCAGCAGAAACTCAGGTAATCCCACAGATTACCTTCTTCTCTATAAAGAAGAAGGTATCTCTATAAAGCACTTCATCTCTAGGTCTGGACAAAGGACATAGCATCAGAGTTAAGAAAATGGATTTAATAGCTTAATTTTAGTTAAACAACTGCATTTAAAAATTCCTATTACACCTTGAAAAATACTCAATGGAACAGGATTAGTAATAAAAGGACAGACTTCTGAAGAAAGTTTTCTAGTCAGGTGCATTCCCTACCACTTATTTCTGCTTCTGAAGTTTCAATTTTGACACATAATTAATCAAGCAAAGGCCAACAGTAAATATAAAATATGAGTGAATGGCACTTGTGAGGTGAAAAGTGTAAATACAAACACAAAGGGACAGTCTCAGCACTAAGTGAAGCTATTTATCATCACCACTCTGTCAATACTAGACTATCCTGACATGCAGAGAGAGTAACAGCTTTCCTATACTAAATAACAAAACTTTAGCTGAATTCGTGAGTTCTTAAAAAAACACCAAAAAGTAAAAAAGAAAAAAAAAAAAAACCAACAAAAAAACCCCAAAAACAAAACAAAAAAAAACCCACAAAAAAACCTGATGCATATGGGTTTTTCATCAAAAACTGCTAAACAAAATAAAACCCAAGTACCAAGCCTATCCCTATCTAAAATTTCCTAATTTTTATCTCTTTATCCTAAAAAATGGTCACCTGCTCCTCCTAGAAAAAGTAAAGATATCATCACAACTGAACTACATTTGCTGACATGAACAGCTGAGAGCAATTGTGAATTTAGCAGTGTGCTTCCCCCTGCTTTGGATGAAATAGGATAGGAATACTTGCACACTTTTTCCATTTCAGTTCTCGTGCATGAACTGAAAGCTGCAGAAGATTCAGAATTACTTCCTCTAGAGTAAGACCCTCTGAGCTAGAAAACGCTGCCTGTAGGAAAGCAGTAAGGATACAATCACTACAACTCTCAAAAGAGAGTTTTAAACTAAACTTTAAAAAATGGTCACTAAAAAGAAACCATCAACCATACTAAACTAATTATAATGTTCAGAGATAAATAGGAATAGTTAATTCAAATTTTATCTGCATATGACATTTTTCTTTGAGGTTTTAATATCCAGAAAATGTTTGTTGGATTGTATCCATTTTAGTAAACCCTCTCTTGCCAGAGAGGCTATTAACTCACATTAATAACTTACTTAATCTATTAACTAAGAGTCGTGTGCATCTGCAATAGAATCAAATATAAGCATGCATGGTAAACTTACAGTTGGGTAAGACAGAATAAATAAATACTTTGATTAATGGTTCGTTTTCTTTTTACAAACACAGAAAATTAAAAGCACCTGGAATCTGCAGGATGGCTCCGTACATAAGGCAATCTTACTACCAGTTCCATCAATGCAGGAAGAATTTATCTTGCACTTTATTTGACAGAGGTGACTAAACTTTCTGACTGAGGTGACCAGGTTACTCAAACAATTATCCAGACTTCCATTAGCATGAAACAAAAGAAATACTGGGCCTCTGAAATCTCTGGGGTTTTTTTAAAGGATAACACCGAAGTTTGACTAGACATAAAGAGAAGATAAATACATGAGAAGCAGAAACAAATGTCTTACCTATTATCTTGAAAAAAAGGCTGAATTTATTTACTTGACAATATCCATCATAAACATCTGAGAGCTACTCAAGAAATAGGCGTGTAAGAATATGACAGTGCCAAAGACAGTGCCATCTTCTTTCAAGATGAAATATCTCCATTAACAAAAAATAATTATAAAATGACTTGTGTGTGTGGGGTCTCACAGAACACTACTCCAAAATTTTTGCTATTAAAAGACAAAGGGAAAAAAATACCAAACTTGTTAAAGGCAGCAGAAAAAAAAATAAGAAGAAAATATCAGGCTTACAATGGAATTTTAGTTGTAACTTTTAACCATAGCTTTTACACTCAGACAGAAGGTAAAAGGGATGCTTGGTACATCACTGGTGCCTTCCATTACCTGTAATTATCCATGTTCAGACCACACAGGGAGAAAGAAATATACATGGGACAATCATTAGTCTTTCCAATACATGGTGCTCACTTACCCATGAAAATCACTAAGTATCTTGAAGGATGCAAGGCTTTGCCTTACATCGTGGATGTTGTAACTAAATGCAAGGTAAATAAGGTGAGTTTTAAAAGGTCTGTTATTTTGAGATATGTCCCTTGTTAAATTTTATTCAAGGAGGTATCCTTATAATCATGTATTTCGTACCAACCACCAATTAGTACAGATGTTCTGAATTAATGAGGCTAGACCACAGTTTCAAAGCAAAGTACGCTTATCTAATATAATTATTGAGATCTGTCTTAGAAAGGAACACTTTTGCTCTCAACACTCTGTGGGAAAATCTGCTTTAAAATGCTTTCATCTCTTATAATTAAACCTCCTTTCTTAAGTTCCAGTCAGGTTTTATTTAGGATCATTTTCCATTCATTTGTTTTTAGGTAAAATCTGGGTTTTTTAAACTGTAAGGAAATACCTTCCTCTTCTACATCAGTCATACAGTATAGATTTTTTAGCTCTCAGTTTCACTAGGCCAAGCAAAGCTGCTCTTACAGTATCTTCTTACAACCCCAATTCATTATTCTTCCAACCATTCTTGTAGCTCTCATTAATATTACTTCCATTCACAATTCATGTCTCTGGAACATGTGAGATAAAAGTTGTACACAGAATTTCAGATGAGGTCTCACCCAGTCTTTCTACAATGGCACAAACACATCCTTATCTACTTAACAATAACATTTTAAGATGAAATCAACAGATGATCTGTCATCTTCTGATACCCTCACAGACCTATTTTCAGTCACTTTTGTTTCATAAGATCATTGATTGTATTTGACAATTCTGTTATTCCACTTAAATGCACAAATTTCTGTTCATCATTCTAGCACAGGGCTACAAACTCCAGCCAATACTGAATTTAATCTGTTTTCACCCTATCTGATGGATGAAGTCCTAATCTGTAGATTCATGTTCTCATGTAAAACCAAAGCTGAAAATGTTTTGAAGCTACATTTAGGGGGAAAACTGCATTTAATGACAGACTATCATTATATTTTCCTTAAAATATACTGTCAGTAAGAGGGAAGTTAATTAAAGTATGATCAAATATTCACCTGTTTTGTTTTTGGTTTTTTTAATCCCTTCCAATTTCAAAAACTGAAACATGACCTTATAGAACCACTTTCCCTCCTGCTTCTGTACTATTTGATAGTGCTATAACACCATACTCAGTATTGAAACAAAACCCCAAAGACTAGCTTATGGCAACTCAGACATCCTCAGTGCTGGGTTAATCTCTTTCTCTTAGACCTAAATGCAGCATTTTTCCCCAGACACTAACAACACAGTAAAACATATTTGTAGTAGGATGCCAAAAAGTCATTTTAATTAATAAAAAAAAACATTAAGTTTACATGTTCAACAGAGAAACTTCCCTATCACTAAGTAACAGAAATGCTGATGAAAATCATCTTAAGCCCACCACTAAAGCAGGCACCTTGAATTCTCCTTCTGTAAGGAAGATCCTGGTCAGCAGCTTACAAAATCTCAAATTCATAATAACAGCTCATCACTATAAACCAAAGACTAATTTAAAGACAGACTGGTCTTTTGGGGTTTGCTTCACTCTTGAGAACATAAAACTCACATTTTTCATGTTATTGCTGCTGTAGAGCAGAAGAGGATTTGTATGTAACATCACCTCTTTTCAAGATACAATTGCAAGATGTCCTTTCCATAAAATTTCAACCTACTTAGTGGTTTCAAACTCAGCCTTTCCACTCGTAGAACTATGTTACAACTTCTGATGTGGCAAATCAAACATATTCTATGTCTAGAATACTAAGAGAATTTGAGGAATTATGTGCAGGATAACTATCCCTTCTCACATTTAAAGTAGACTTTAAAGCTTTTCTACCAAGAACTACTGCTGACGCTGTACACTTCTCAAACTCTGCTTTTCAAAACTAGTTTCTCTGTAGCTTTCCTTGCTGTTGCATAGGGCTGGAAACATTTTTCTCCTCTTCCTAATTTACACAGCAACATCCAATAAAGTTTCCTTTTTCTGCAGATGATTTTTATAAGTTAGCCATCTAATTTTACTTCAGACTTTCAATTTTCCTGTAATTTCCCTCAATACTTGGGGAGAAAGGACACAGACCTAAATTATTTAGCCATAGTCCCCTCCTCATTTCATCTTTCTTCAAAAATTCTTTACACATTAAATTACTCATAAAACTCTTGCATTAAACCATCAGACTTAATTAAAAATATCTTCCCTTTTCTCATTTCCTTCCATCTAAATGCTCTCCTTCCTTTACAAAAGATAAACCACTCGACAAAGTGGTTATTCTTACATGTCTGATTTATTTAATTCACCTTTCAAGACAACTTAGGTAACTGTGACTTTCAGAAGGATTTATTGTCTCGTTTGCACTGTTATCTCCCTCTGGAGGTATCAGATTTTGCTGTCTCTCTTCTGCCAAAACAGAAATAGATGGGCTAGCCTGAACTGTCAGATCTGATTTCTGGCTTTTCCCTATCCCTTTGTCCATCGACTGAAGCTCTGTCTGCAGTAGCAAGCCTGCACCAGGTCTCCTTCTTTTCCCAGGCTACTGTACAAACATTTCAATAACACTGGGATCACTGAACAATTGCCTGAAAAGTTCATCAGTTCCAAGGTTCCCTTATTGCTTATATCCAGCCCTGACAGTTCTTTACTTACATTCAAAATCAGACATCTATATAGTGAAGCGCTTGTCAACAATCTTCTAAATCAGCAGCACGTGACCCTCCTCTCGCCCACTGTGACTACATTCAATGTCTTAAATCACCTTCATTCAATGCGTTCATTACATAAAGCAAATGTTTTAGCCCTCAGTGAATGATTTTACAAATGTGGCATAGTGCCATGCTTGTTCCTGCGCCACAACTTTGGCTACTTTTTCACTTCCACTGTTTCCAAACACTTGTCTATCTCTTAAAAGTGAGCTAGAAAAATCTTTGCAGTTCCACTCACCAACTTACTATACTGAGATCTTTTTAACAAAGCAGATCCCACTGGTATATTACACAAGCAGAATATTCTGGAGGGATACTGAATGGAAGAGAGTGCTAGACCCCTCTTCTGCCTCACCAAAAGTCCATTGTTACTCACATCTTCCCAGATGATCACAATTACAAACCAGAGCTGTGCTTTGAAAAGTTGACTTAGAGATGAGAAAAATATGTTCCTGCTTTTGCTATTGTGATCACTGCACAATACTTGTGAAATCAGATTTATGCAATTGATATTAATTTTTCAAAAATGTCTCAGTAGGAGAAAAGTGATGTAGGGCCATTTGAAAACAGCAGTTTTCAAATATGCAAAGTTGCTGCAAAGAGAAAGATGACAATTCTCAGTGCACCTAGTGGACTGGACAAAGAGTAAAGCATTTAAATTAGAGCAAGGATAATTCAGATGAGATGTTAGGGAATGAAAAAATGGAACAATAAAAGGTATTGCACTAGGAAACAGTGGAGTCTCCACCACTGCCAGATTTTCACAACAGACAATAACTTCTCCTTGCACTTTCTCCCAGGCTTACCCTTCAGCTAGGCAAAAAACATGGCATTTCTGGAGGCACCTAAAAGACAAGTAGATGTGACACTTAGGGACATGGTTTAGTGGTGGACTTTGAAATGCTGGGTTAATGACTCAACTCTTGAAGGGTCTTTTCCAACCTAAATAATTCTATGATTCTAAAATATATTCTTATGATTGTAAAGGTTTTAATGGTAACTACAGACACTCTGTTAATCTGATAATTTAAAGAACAGTTTACTTATTTTTTAACATATTCTAATTGCAGGTCTACAGAGAGTTTAAAAAGTTTAGATCATTGTATTATACATTCTCATGAAAACCCTTTATAGCCTTCAACTTTTTGCTATTTTTTCATTATCTAAATTTTACAGGGGAAAGAAAAGAAAATATATACTGGTGTCCACATTCCTTCTTCCCTGATCACTACACTATGACTGTTGTCTCTGCCTCACTGTTAAGTATAATAATACTTATTTTTCTTACCTGGAAATCTGTTAATGTTACTCTTTTTCTCCACATGCATCATTACTTCTCTGTTCATCCTGAAACTCCACCCTCTACTGTTAAAAAATACCAGAACTCAAATACTTTTCTCAAATTCTGCTAGCATTGTATTCAGGACATTTTGTTATAACTGTTATTTCTTGGATTTACTTTACCTCTCCCTTATCTTCTGCTTCTGCCCTCTGAATGTTCCTTGTATGTCTTTTTTTTCCCTTTCATTTGTTCCTTTGAAGTTTTATGAGAATCTCTCTGACACTTCAAGTACGTTCAGTAACAGTAACAAAACATGGTAAATCAGTATTTTATCAAAACAATGTGGAAAAATCCACTTTCATTTACTGAAAGTCCATCTTGGACAATTTAAAGGCTGCAATTTCATTCCAACTGCACCCTATAAATGCCAGGCAGAACAAGGAACTGTCACTATAATTGGCAAGTTTGATAGAAGATATAAACACAGCAAGTCTCCGCTTTTATAATGACTCACTTCTTTGTTATCTCTTTGTTCTGTGGGTGATCCAAAAGATAATGCAAAGCACTGCCACCAGTGGAGTAATTTTTTAAGGCAAGTATGCAATTTTTATTATATAACAAATATTGAGGCCAGTTATGTGATAAGATTACAAAAAAAAAAAAAATCTCTGCCAATGACTCTATGACTTCCCAATACAAGTGCTTTACAATAATGCATCTCCCTCTGACATCTACATCACACATTCCTTTTGTTCAAAATGTTTAAATCAGTCTATAGGAAATTAACCTACTACGTACTTTAAAGCTGAAAATTCAGTATGTCTTTTTCAGCACTTATTATTCAAAACAAAATAAAGCATAGCTTCTTTAGATACATACTCTTGGATAAAGGGGTATTGGGATGAATGCAACAATGCAAGCTTTACTGAATTTTCCTCCTTGGGGTCAATGACTGAAATAATGAAAGAACTTGTTGCACTGTCACAAATACCACTACAGTGGTGCTATGCACTTACTGATTTATTGCATGCTGCAAAATGATTCGGTAAGAACTCCACTGTGTACTTAGGTTCAATTTCACATTTGTTTCCATCCAGTGGTCTGGCCTAAACGCAAGATTAAGAAATATGCAAGCAAAACCTACATAGCATGTTTGATCTTATAAAAAATTCATGAATATTGTTACCACATGCTTTCTTCACGCAGAAAAAGAAATCTAAATACCATCTGTGCAAGATAGTCTAATTAGGGGATTAGGACCACAGAAGTTCTCCTTGCTCACGCGCTCAGTGCCTGCTCACTCGGCCACTGAGGCAAAAATGTAAAGAGAAGGGAAAGGGACAGCAGCACCCTTCTGGCCCCAGTGCAGACAGGAGTTAAGTACCCTCCCAGAATTAAGTTGTGCAGCTCTACCCACGGGAGTTCGCATTTTTTTCCCTTGATGTATAATGCCTGGCCCAGCACAAGGCCTGTGAATAAACTTGGCACTAGATGAATCACATTTTAATAAGTTCAAATGATATTCTGCAACCAACTGGTATTTAATGGCTGCAGCATACCACTGGGACCAATTTTTCAGGATTTGGCAGCAACAATAGAAAACTAAATGATAAAAGCACATAAGTAGTTCTTAAACAGAATAAATGAGGTATAAACATAAGTAAAGGCTGTACTGAATATATAAAAAGTCTGACTACACACAAAACCAAAGATCCATTTGGAACCACACAATTTTAGAAATAGAAGTGATAAATGTACAAAGCAATGTTCTATTACAATAGTCCCTAACATGCTTCCCCATCCATTTAAAACTGTTTGTTTCCCACGTCATTTTTCTTAATCACAGGACAATTTATGAATGCTAGTAACAACATGCAACCAAAGCCCTTAAAGGAAAACCAGATCCTTTTATTTCGAACATGAATTCTGACAAGTTTCAACAGCTTATATCATATTCAACAATTTGACAGAAATTTGTAGACCTAAGCAATGAACTCCCTCAGAAATATATATTCAAAACTTTTTTTTTCCCCTTTGGCTCACCAAGTGCTCACAAACAGATGGATTCTATTTGTTTAATACATTTAATACTTTTATTTTCTTGTTTATTCTTTTTACCATTTCTGTAGTGGCTGCTGATAGTTCACTTCTACTAAAGAAAAATCAAGATGTGAGGCTGGTCATGAATCATAATTATGCAACCAAGTCTGCTTTTTGACTGAATGCACATGTGTGTCTCATGTATCACCAACTAAAATTTGTATTCTGAAAACATTTTCCAATCTGAAGCTAAATCAGAGTATCTTTGAGAAGTAGTGTATTTTTCCAGACTGTGGAAATGTTAGATGTCATGCCCACTGCTGGCCTGATCATAGACTTAGGAGAATGCCTGTGAAAAATTAAAGTGATGCAGCAATGTTGTGCAGGGTAACCAAGCAGGGAGGGAACACCAGGTCTCCAGGACCTTGCAGCAGCATCGCCAAGACTGGGTCAGGTCTTTACCATTGCTCAAATAAAGTACAGATAGCTTTTAAAAGCACAGCCTAAGAGTAAAAATGATCAGTGTTGTGCAATAATTGAGTTGGAGAAGGAAATTACTCAAGTCAGTAAGTGTTGAGGTATTTAACATGCTGATGTCACTGACCCTAATTTTGATTTTCAATGTTCTCACTTGTTTAGTCTAGCACTGCTGTGGAAAAGCAAAGACTGACTACAATCACTGTCTTAAAGTGATTTTCCAAGATCCAGCTGGCCATCCAGAAGAAAAGCAAATCCCCAAACATAATTTACTTAATTCCTTAAGCTAGATTTTTAAAGTAGCTCTCAAATATCAGGGCTCTACTAACTTTCCTGGAAAGATTTGCTTTGATTAGTGTTTCATTAAATTCACTAAAACGAAAAAACTCCAATTCTTTAATCAAGTATATATTCAGTAATCGGCCAAGCCAGAATGGACTGGCTTCTCCCAGCATAATGACCTTGGGTTTTCTGAATTCCACGAGCACAGGAGAAACAGAAGACAACAAATGCCATATCCATACTCCACCATGTGAGCAGCTGACTCCAAGTGCCCACATCCGGAGCCCTCCCTTGCTAGTGACTGATATTCCCGCTTCCATTCCGGACGGGCTGATGCCTCCCCAGACACCGCATTCCCACTGAGCTCACGCTGCCAGCAGATGTGAGGGTGCCGCTTGCTCAGCTTATGAACGCTTCCCAGAGTTGCTCTGCTGCCTCAGGCTGCATTAAATTAATCCCAGCAAAGACAAGGTTTATTTGCTTCTCCAACAGTTTCAACAAAGTACTGATGGCGCAGCTCTGGGCAAGGCTAAGGCTAAGTGAGCGCTGGAGACAGCCTCGGAAAAGCCAGAGCTCGGCTGGAATGCTCTTTCAAGTCCACATTACCTACAGGGTATTCACCTCAGAAAATGCACTTACCCTTTACAAGATACTGCTGTTTGCTCTTCAAATGTTTACACAGAGAAAACTGTTACTAACAGTGCGTATGTACATTTAAGTCAAGGACACAGTGGTAGCCAGTGAGGGTAATAAAATCAAACAAAGGGCAAGCTATGGAACCTCTTTCCCAAAGCTCTAAATTAGAAAGACAACAACAATTTTTTCAGCAGAAATTCTTTCCAAGATGCCTGCCATTCTCACGAATTCAACTTTTGCATGGTTGATTTTGGTTTAGATTTTTATGATCATAAAATCAAACCTAAATTAACAAAGGCAGACCAACTTTGCTTCCATTTTCAATGCCTTTCCTAGAACAAATGTCTTGCTCTACAATGGGAAAGTGGAGGTTTTTTTGTCTGATTTGAAAGCCAGACCCATGGTGTTACTAAACTCATGCTTTTTCCACCTTTACCTGCCTGGTGAGTCAAAAAACTGCTACAAATTGCACTTTACATACTGCTTTCCTGTTTTCTGCCTACCAGATTGCACGTACTGAAATACCTTACATATCTACACCACAGCAAAATTCTAACAGTACATAAAAAACTAGCACAGCAATAAGTTGAATATTTTTAACATAATACAATTTAATTAGTCAAAACACAATTTTCATTGGACAGCCAGAATCAGCAACACAGGAAAGAAATACGAAGAACTTACAACAAACTCTACACAATTGCAAATGCTTAGAAATAATTCATATATTAAGAAAGGTGGAATCTGATATTTAAAACTGCAGGTATTGCATGTGAGAAGGAACTTCACCAACATTTATTCCACATACACTGACAATGGCATTACTGTCAGTGGGAGCACTCAAATGCTAAACTGTAGGCTAGGAAATAATAAAAAAGTTTGTCTTGTCCTGGTGTAGCAGAAAAGGAAAGAAATATGGAAATTTCTATACTCAACTTTTATTTATGTACACATGGATTCTCTACACCCAAGCTACACAAAATATGTGTTTGAACAGTATCTAAGAGTGCAATATAGAACTTGTACAGTATTTTGGGCCTCAGGAAGTTTTCAGCTTCCTGAATAGTACTTATGTTTTCTGGGTTCAGCCTTGACCTGCATTTGCGCCTTTTCCATGGCCATTTATAAAAATTATAAAAAATTATGGAGTAAAAATTTCTGAAGGGCACTCTTTGAGTGACACAGACTCTGAAGAGCTGACATGTGAGAGGAAATGCAACTCTTAAGTTTTGTCTGCAAGATAACATAAAATATTTTCAATCTTTTAAATAATAATCTTCAGTGATGAAAATACAAAATAGTCATGTTTATTCATAAATTGAGAATTTTCAGTTAGTATTTCTTTTTATATTAAGAAAACCCCATCTTAACTGTTCTTGAAATATCCACTAACTCAAACCTGCAGATTATTCAGAAGCCTGTTGGAAGTCATTACCTTTAAATTCTTTAAGTTTCAACAGAAATAAATATTCTACAGGTAAGCTGGAACCTAATTATTTCTTTTTTTTCTGAAAAAAAAAAAAGATTCTGCCAAGCCCACTTTTCAACTAACACACTCAGCCTTACACTCATTCTCAAGGAACTGCTCATTACAATCTCTGCCAGCCTGAGCTTCCTGATATTTACGACTTTGTATAATTATTTTCTCAGAAATACAGCAGTAAAAAAGTTTTTAAGCTAGATAAACAAACTATTTACAGCTGGAACAAATGTGACAGATTCTACTTCCTCCACCAACACTGTTTGTTAGAATCCCACAGTCATGACTTTGTCACAGAGGGCCTCAGCAGGGTTTAATGGGAATATCAAGTGTTGGTACTCAAGCCTTGTGGCAGAAGCAGTGAGAATGAATGGAGGAGAAAGCAACGAGACAGTGTTGTGTTATCTTCCATTCTCCCAAACGCAAATTAGTATAAGGAAGAAGAGTTAGGCTTAAGTTATCAAGCCACAGGAAATTAAATTCATGAAAGGTAACAGAAACATGGTAGAATTTCATCACTTCTCCCTGTAGATCCCCTCTAGAAGTCACCAACTCCTGAGTTTAAATACTGTACCCCATATCTCTTTTCAATCACATTTCTGAAATACCAGCTCTGAACTTCCTTTAAAAAATGCTACTGTATTTAGTTCAGTAGCTGAGAGTGCTGTATGGAAGCTCCTGAGATTCTGCACCCTTGGGAAAGCTGGCACAGCAGAGGACCCAGCAGGAGTGCTCAGGAATGAAACAGAGCCCAAGGCAATGGAGGGTCAGAAACCTCAAAGGCCTTCTAAAGCCACTTCACTTTGACTCCAGGCTCTTCATGCCCCTTTTTGAACTCTCTTGAATATTTAAAAATGCCACATACTATAATTTCCTGTTTTGTTTCTCCATTAGCCTCTACAGAAGAATACCTCTAACAACAAAATATTAGAACATAAAATATTTCTTTCTATGCAGGACTAGGCTCAAATACTGCTTTCCTCCAATACTGCATCCCCATCAGTGGTGAGTTGCAGATGCTTGAGTAACAGATTTAATAGAATTATTGTTTTCCTAATACACAGAGTTAGACTTCTGGCAGACAGAAACTGTGGTTTAAAGTGTTTGCATCTGAACTTACGTATTTAGTAGCCATTGACAGACCTATTCTTCAGTTATTTATTTCCTTTAGGAAATAGTTTGTACCAGTATATTGCACCATCTCATCATGGCAGAAGGAAAAAAAAAAAAAAAAAAGCCGAGATTTTCCAATTCACTAAGCTGGCAATTTTTTTCACAGTTTCTCCAGAACAATGCCTCAATTAAGCAAAATGATAAATCATTCTCCATTCAATGGGAATGAGAGAATAGACACAAAAATAATTTTCTGACAGCCATCTCAGAAAACATGCAATCTTTAAGCATTACATTCTAATTAGAAATGATAACTAAAAAGGAGCCATGGAATTTTTCTTGATTTTCACATGCTGATTGTCAAAACACAAGAAAAGCTTAGAAAACATGCTTTTGCTTTCTATGTCCATATTGAACCCTTAAGGCTTTTGCTCCTTAAACTGCTTAATCTGGCCAAATGAAAAAAGTCTTCTTTTCAAAAGCATTTCCAAGAGAGAAATTGTACAAGCTCCTCCTTGAACAGAGCTTTTTGAAAGATGTTACTATGATTGTTATTCCAGTGAAAAAGAATCTCATCAATTTACCAGGAAGTAGCCACTTAATAAATCAGTCATCACATATTGCTTTGCAACGGCCATTTCATATATTAAAATTTTAGGTTTTATGAGGCAATCTCTTGTACAGCAGAGGATGAGCAGGTAATGAAGAAAATAAGATCTTCATCAGTTCTACAGCTGTTCTCCCCCTTTCTATAAAAGCAAATTTACAGAAAAAACACACAAAATCCAAACAAAACAAAAACCCAAATACAACTAGTCAGCTATGAGGTGCAATGGTCTAATGAATGCTTCACACAGCAGAATCATCTAAAATATTCCTGGTGGCCTTCCAGAAGAGAGAGAGGAAACAAAGGAAAGGAAAAGAAAATGTAAGAAAAATTGATAACATCTTCCATTAAAAAAAAATCTCATTTCTGTCAATTGAATACTTGATAAGAATGTGATTTTTTATTGAAGATATGTCATTCAAATATATACACTTATTATTGGCTGGTTTAACTGCCAGTAAGTGCCAGACAAGGGGTCAGAACTACCAAAAATTCTTCATCTCATATTAGCCTAGAATTCTGACTACTAAAGTTGATAGAATTACTGCAACTACAACACCTTTGTAAAATCACCTCAGCTCTAGAGCTAATTTGGAATAGTAATTGTTGCTATTCATTCATGCCAGGACCTTTTCCCCTGTTCCCTTCAAGTACATCCTATTCATTTTCTTACTGCTTTTCCATCAACAATACAACTGTTTCTATCCTCAGCTTCTTTGTCATGTAGATGAGTAGCAGTCTCAAAACCAATGTGCTTCACAGATATGCCCTTAGAACAGGTGTAATTAATTTTCATACACTCTGGATAAATCTTGAAGTGAGTTCCTCAGAAGACACTAGCTAATTTAAAGGAAAGAAAGAAAATCCTTCCCACACTTTCTCAGCATTTAACCTTCCTTTTAAAACCCTTGCTTTTTATTTTCCAATCTAGTGCAAGCAAAAAAGAAAGGAGGGCAGTTCATCAGCTGCCTTCCTGGACACATAAAGAGTTATTTGAAAGCTTTATCAACATTTTGCAAGAGACTTCTCTTTAAAATCCAAGCTCCCACCACTTCCTTTGTGGCTTCACTCAAACTGTGGGCAATAGCATTAATTAAAACCAGTCAGCCAGATTCAGAGTATGCGCTCTGTTTGTTGTTTTAAATTGTTGAATATCAATTGCCTTATTATTTTGTGATTAGCATGAAACATATGCATCTATGTCTTGTGGCTTTTGGCAGTGATTTAAAAAAAAATTCAGCAACTTTGCATAAGGCTGTAAACCAGCATGTTTCCAGGCATTTTTAGCGCTGACTAGAGCCATTCTCAATCTGCTCACCAGCATGAAGTTAATTAGGAGAGGCATGAAGCTTATGGCCGGGTGCAGAAATCAGCAATGGAGCAAAATTATCCTTTTTTTGGCATCAGCCAGTAACTGCCACTGTGTCTACATGATTTTTTTTTTTAAACGCTTTTACTGTTAAGTATCAGTTTAAGCTTTAACTTTGTACCTTATCCAATTTTCTAAATCCTTCAATGAATGTAAATTGATGAACACATGAAAACGTAGGGAACTAATTATGTGAAGCTCAGGGAGGTACAATAATGTACTAATTTCCAGAAAATCCAGTTTCAGACATGGCCTTGGGATTCCTTTATCAGCAGTTCATTTTTGACCAGAGTGCAACTGGCCATTTTATTCACAGAACGCCAAGCCAAGCTTGTGCTCCAGCACAAACCCCTTAGCAAAATATCCATGTAAAAGGGAAACTCCCTGAAAGCATCATTACAGTCCACAAAGGGAAAAAAATCACTGCAGCCTTGGATAAGTGGATTTTATCAAGGCCCTATCTATTTTTCTTGTTACAAGATCACAGTGAAAGCAGAGGAATATTATGAAAGAGACATAGATAGGAAAATCTTCCTGCAAGTGTCCCTAGTAACATATTTTGTTCCTTTTATCATATTAGATAAGGGATTTATTAGGAAAGAGGGTGCATTAAACAACCAAACAATAATCTAGAACTAGATGAAATTCAAACTCCTTTGTTTTAATTCACTTTTGCAAAGAATGGATTTTCTTGGCTAGGTCACCTTTTACAGTAAAAGGACCTCTCAGCTACATAATGAAGCATTTGTTACCCCTGCTATGCCTCAAAATGTGCGCATACATTAGTTTTTCAATTTAGACAGTCTGCTTTTGAAATTACTCCGAAGCATCCCCCTCTGTACTGTATTTGTTTGTAGTGTGTGGAAGTCCTGCAGGGTGTGAACTGGATTCCCTTAAGGTGAAGCCAAGACAGAAGACAAGGTCCTGGAGAGGAGCTAAGGTCATTCAGGCCAAACATCTTGATCAGATCTCACTTAAAGTAGAAGCCCCAAAAGCCACAAACAGCTGATGCTGGGGCCTTACCCCAACCCTTTCACTACTACTGCAATGAGTGTCTGTCAACATCAATATAAACTGAGTCTTGTTCTGTGTCCTCTGGTTTATGCCAGCAGAGTTCCACCAGAGAAAGCTGAATCTCATATCCAATACAGTTCTCATACACCAAGGAGACAACATTAGCTGGGTGCATGAGGACACATGAGAGGATGGAGTAACAGGAATTCAGAAGCTTTCAACAGGAGGAAGATTGGGATATTCCAAGTCATCCCCTTTGTTCTCCTCTTCAGAAAAGAAACATTACAATGGCTCTTTTTCCCACACTCTTGGGAACATTGATTCCAAACGACACAGAGCACTAAACACCAAAACCCAGGAGATTTAAGCTGGACTTCCAACCTCCCAAAGCAAAATATATTCAGCACATTGACATCTCTTGCATCAACCACTACCTGTGCACTTCAAAGCACAAAGCAGGACTTGGACTTTGAAACTAGATACAAGTTCAGACAGCACCACTAGGTTATTTCAAAACTTCATAATTACAGCATTCCATCATGTCAAATTTGCATTAAAAAACAATTAGAACATTAACATTTTGCTAGATAAATACAGAAGATGAATTTTATAATGGGGACATCAATCAAATATTGGTAGGTCTCACCTTAACTTTTTCTCTACTTTGAAGATTTAAAGACAGTAAGGATATCACAAGCAAAAACCCCAAAATGCTACCCACACACAGGAACTAAGACAGTCCTACAAAACACGTAGGTTTCCAAAAGGTATCAATAAAGCAGACAAATGAAGAGTAGAGATGGCAAAAGGAATCAGAATTTAGAGTTACAAATTATATCAAACCCCACTATTTTTACCATGTCTTGCTTGTGGCAAAAGCATGCATATCTCTGATAAACTTTTGCAAAGAAATACAAATAACTTCCCTTCTTTTACTCATTATTCAAACAAGAGATGCTTAAAGAACTCTGGATCTGGGGACAAGAACACACAGAGGAAGGTGCTGCATTTTTCTAAATTCAGAATTAACGCTAGAAGAATTTTGAAGAAGAACAAATCAAATAGTGAAAGCACATCCCTGAAACAATGAGAACTCTGGAATCCAGTGAAACTTTGGGTTCTAGTGAAAACACCTTGATATTGCTAACTCTTCTGAAGGTAGAGAGAAAAAAAAATCATGTATACTCAAGACAATAATATATGATTCACGAGTAACTAAACAGAAAGAAAATGCACTATATTTACCACCATAGTTAGCAACTCCAGCAGTAATGTTTCCATATAAACATGATAGAAATGCAAAAATTAGCACGATTTGAATACTGCACAAATACTGCAACAAGTACATTATAAGTACACCCAAAATACAAACAAGCATGCCCATTACTGATCAGATAGAAAAATCACATTGGACTGCCACCATTCCTGTGCATATGAGGGATTTTTAAAAATATTTTCCTCTCATTTATTCTTTTGTTTTGAAACAATTTTTTAACAACAGTCAAGCAAAAAGAAGGATTCCAACTGCTTGCTGGTAAGGTAAGAAGTTTTTATACTACATTCTTGGCCTTCCCTATCCTGACTCTGATTTTACTATGTAGTCCCTACTTTGTAGCAATCATTTTAGCTTCAGGAAGGAGCTGTCATACTATAGCTACTTTTACATAAGCTTGAATTCTATATGAAGACAATAACAAATAAGGTAGTGGAAAGCACGGGCAAGTTTTAAAAAGAGTAACAATACTCTTCTGTTCTGTGTTGGCTTTGCTCCACTAATTGGCTGAATTGTGCAGGATTGCTGGGAAGATTAATTGAGGCTAATGAACTGAGGTGCCTGCAAAGGGCAGGAAAGGCCCAACTCTCCAAGGCTGGTCACAGGGGCTGCTTTCAAAGCAAAAGATACATACAAATAACCCTGAGCTAGGAACAGGAACTTGTCACAAGCCGTGACAACAACCAAATTCACGTAACTGCCATTCCTTATCTCTACGTGCTTTTCCAAATCTAAAAAAAAAAGTTAGCAAAAATAATAATTTAAAAACTAAGCAAAACCAACCAACTTGCTCTAAATTTAGTCTTAGTCATTTAGCCACCTGCCAGCTGAAGCTGTTCATCCATTTAGACCTATGAGATGTTCTCGGATGATATAGTAAATGTTGCTTGGGAGTCCTGGCTGCAGGTGGCCTGGTGTCTGCGAGGACCACGGCTGGAACATGTGCCACCTCTCCAGAGCAGAGAGCCAGACTTCCCAAAGGCTCTTGCCAGCCCTGCAGGCTGAGGCTAATCAGCCTGCCTGAAGTTCTGCTAATCAATTAGCCCAGCTCCAGACCAGCCCAGAGAGGGAATGGCTCAAAGGGAAGGATGGGGAGCAGCAGAGCAAAGCTGTCTCGCACTGGAAGAGCTCTTCATGTGTCTCCGTGCCTTGAGCATTGCTGTGCCACCGAAGAGCCACACTAATCAATGCTCAGGGCTGCTTTAAACACAGAAGTACAGTGGCTATTCACTGGTGATTTACCACAAGGCCCAACACGAAACGAGCTGGCCCTTTGGAAGCTGCCACCAAGAGACAGGAGAAGGGGGACGCGGCACCTCCGTGTGACAGAGCCGCGAGGGCGGCGCGGCGCGGGCCGCCGCCCCACGGAGCAACTGGATTAGCAGAATTGTATAATTGCTGAGAATCCGGAAAATTAAAGCTCATGCAGTCATGAATGCTGCCATTATGTGCACATAGTGTCCTAAGTGTCATTTAGAAGTGCCTGCAGCCGAGGCTATAAATTAAGATATCCACACCTCCCTCTGAAGGCTGTGGATGTTTTAGAGCAGTGGGTCCTTACACAGAGGAAAATAAAACCAGTTTTCATGTTTCTATGGCTCTAGATGTATTCTATAAGCTCTTTTCATTAAACCCTGAGAGAGAAGTTTCAAAAGCATCTTTCATTGACAAGGGAATTTCTATTTAAAACTTTAACTAAAATTATCTCAGTTGTCTCTGAAATCCTTTCTCTGGTCATACACTTATATCCCAGAGCATATATGACCATGTAATATCTTCTCAACAAATCCAGTCCTCTTAAAGATTACTCAAGAAGAGGGACAAAAAGCACTCTAACCTCAAAGACTCTGAAATTCCAATTTCTTATTTTTCCTCATGAATGCTAGAAATAACAATTACACATTTCTGTTATTACAGGGCAGTTAGTACTTAAATTTTATGTTGAGATAAACAGATATTTTTAAAGCAAAAACACTACTACAGCACACCCCCCATTTAGGATGCTCTTGCATAAGATATAAATTATTATCATGCAAACAAAAAGAACATAAATGACATGGCCAAATTCTTAACATGCATCCACTGCTCAAAGAAGAAACAATGAAAAGCTGTTTCAGGAAGAAGAAGGAAATCGCTGCAACTCAAAATACAAAGACCATGACAGCAGCCAAAGGTCAGAAGTTTAAAAGTGTGCCAAAAAAGCTCTGACACCCACCCAAAATAGGCATGCTGCAAAGTGCCATCTGTGCAATGTATGCAAATGTAAATGTTTTTGTGATCTGTCTGAAAACTCAAAAGAAATATAACCATGGCCTGTGGACAATTACACTTTGCTATTTCTAGGAAATTCAGGTGTGGGTTGTCTATTCAAGGAGTGAGTCTTCACACTGGCTTGTATTTTGCTTTAAAGTATACAACCCCTCTGATAATTCTGCTTTGAATACAACACACACAGAATCTTCAGTGCCTTTGTTGGAAAAACACTGCAAAACCAGATGTAGCATTTGGCTGTACAACATTAAATCTACTAATATTACACTAACTGGATCTGCCTCAGTGTCTACTGAGTGTCCTTAAAATAAATTTAAAATTTTTAAGAGGTACTCTTCTTCCCAAATTCCACATCATTTAATCCAACATTTTCATCCAATTAAAGTACTTCAAGTTTTTGTATTTAGTCCTCACAATACACTTATTTAGTCCTCACAGTACATTTATTTTCACAAAGCTTTATGGGAATACTTTATCATATATTTTAAATAAATATGGTTTTTAAAAAATCTGAAAACTTTTCTTAAAGCAACAGGAATACATTTCAGAGCTTAAAGAATTAATTCATGAATTTTCATTCAAAATTCTCTTTAAAGATATTTTACCAAAAAAAAAAAAAAAAAAAAAAAAAAAAAAAAAAAAAAAAAAAAAAAAAAAAAAAACCAAACAAAGAAAGAAAAAATCCTGAAACCTCCTCTATGCTTTCTGAGTTTTACTGGAAAACACATTATAAGTACACAGAGTGTACATAAAGCATAATACACTGATTTTTTTACTTGTACTGCAACTCTGTTGACTGAGAGTCCTATAATTACAACATGAACCTAAGCACCAAGTTTCAGTGCAATGGCTGGTAATATTGAAATATTGTACTTCAACTGACCTGAAGGTTTAAAATATTCCCCAAAGAAGGGACATAGCTCAGAATTTAGGACCAAAGCAATTTAAATTTTATGGCATTTTTCTAAAATTACCCAAATTAAATATGAGAAAGTGAAAAAGTACGTCAAGGATTTGGCTACGAAAGTTACATCACAATTTATCAGTAAATCTTAATATATACACCTACATATATATACATATATATTCTTTTAAATACCTTAACCTACTTGTCAGGGGAAGCATAAAACAAGGTATAGCAATTAAAAAAATAATAATAAACGTGAGTTTCAGAAACTAGAAAAAATTATCTCCCTGGGGAACAGCAAATTTAGGTCTTACAAAAGCCTGGAAGAAAGGAGGACTGTAATCATTATATTTGCAAATTATATGGAATCACAGAAAGTAAAAGCACTGAAGAACAGAAGCAGAGAAGCATAAAGTCTGAAGAAATGTATGAACAAAATCAGGCATGTGGGTAGAATATATTCCGCACTGAGGTTAAAAAAACATATTCACTTTAACTATGAACTATAGGGGGAAAACTGAAATGAGCCTGGAAAATATTCAACATATTCACAAGAAAAACTTGCATGAAGAAAAGAAGATTGGTGATTCCAAGAGGATTACAGGTTTCAGGCAGTCATTAGTAAAATTATGAAGTATTCTAGATGAGGATTCATTTGCTACCATAGTACTTACTTGGTTCAGAGAGAGACTGGAAATGACATGAGTGTAAGATTCTCTAGTACAACTGAATGTACAAATTGGAATCATAATGAGACAAAAGGCAGAGAGGATGATTTGGGTCAATTTGCAGTTGATGCAAATCTGGATGGAGTTACTCACTATGGTGTTTATTAAATAATCTTGTTTTTGAATGATGGAAACACAAAGAAAAAGGGAAGAAAACCAGAGCAAGTCTCAGGCCTATCATGTATAAAGTACACAGACTTTGAAATCAGCCATGAAGAATGTGTATTAGTTACTCCAGTGACAGCAGTCTGAGGCTGAAAAAAAGGCAAGAACGAAAAGGATTATAAAGAGCCAAGAATCCATTGTTTAGCCAACTATGGAGCAATTTTAAAAGAAGTGTCCTTTTCAAAACCAGATTACAGGAATGAATTACAGTATGAAAACAGAGGATAAAATTTACTAAATCTCTTATAATACTTGGAAATCAAAGCTCCAGCCATAGAAAATCATGATGATTCAATCTAAGTTCTTCAAATAAAAAGATGTTTCCTTCACTCAATCTAGTTAAGTTAGTCTATAGCTGGTTCTACAGCTCCCTGCTGGAATTGGGTGCAGAACAGGAAACTTTAGGCTGAAGCTTTGCATGCACACACTGTTTACTGATTTTCTAGAAAAAGAAGTCCTACAGCTAAAAGCACATCAATGTTTCAGAGACACTTGAACGGGAGTGGTCTGGTTCAGTTTCAGACCAAGCCGACCATGCCCACTGCATGGACCCCAGCAACAAACAGGGCAGTGGGGCAGTTCCCAGCTCATGGTCTCTTTAACAACAGTTTAATTAAAAACTTTAAATTATCAGTGGGACTGCTGGTCCTTGAGAAATCTGGATGGTTCATTATTGGCCATCACCCTTACTGGGAGTCTCTTTACTATTCTGAAACTTTAAAGAACTGTGATTGTAGCCTCCTACCTTCAGAACCATTATTAGTTCTTGAATCAATGTCAGTAATTCATAAAAGCTGCAACTCAGTCTTTATTACCTGGGCTGTCCTGGGAGGAGCATTACAAAAGCTCTCACCGCAGGCACATGCTTCAGTCACAAAACAATTCAGATTTTACTGATACTACTTCGAGGAGTAAGAGTCATAGGAAGAGTGCTAACCCTGCCTGTAAATCAAGACTACCATAACATTTCTATCTGTAAGAAACACAGAAATAAATTAAGTAATAAAAAATAATCTTTCAAAAACAGAACAAGAGCAGCTACCGGCCTTGCCTCATATCCTGCCAGCGTAAAGAATTCCTGCTCACAAGAAAAACAGTCCATGTTGGAAGCAAGCAGAGAGGCCTGTGGGAATGTGAAAAGTGTAAGGCTATTATTTCTAGACTTTCATTGCCAGAAATGTGATCAGAGCTCCAGGAAGACGCAGAAACCAGAAGACAAGGCAATTTCAATGTTAACCACAAGAATGCCAGAGGTCCAGTTCTGCACTACTCTAGCTCTTGAAATTATATCAGTATTACCACAAAAGCCTTCACAAAACAGATAGATATTTAATTTTAGTCCAAGAAAGGTTGTTTTGGCAAGGTAGCCAGTTCTCCATAACACACAGAATGAACTCGGGTATGTATCCAGAAAAAAAAACCCGACCAATTTATTTGCTGGTTAATAAATGGATGACTTTTTTTTTTTCTCCTGCCTGAACATCAGGAGAAAAATACCTTGAAAAGTACACATTTGAATTCATTATTGCATTCTCAGTCCTAGTACTGCCAGCAAAGATTTGGAGAGTGGGGAGGCAGACAGGTGGTACAGGGGGGACTTGTGCAAAGAATATCCTTAAAGAAACAGCAGTCTGGTCCACATAGAGAGTTGGACTGTTTTAATAAATCAGTTCAACTTCACATGTTGACACATTTTAATGGCTCTACCACTGACTTGTATATTTTAACACATGTCTGTAAATACACAGAAATAAGCCAAGCTGACACAGGCAGTTTGAAACCAGTACAAATATTCAGCTGGGATACTAAACTTATTCAGTTAAGTCAGCTTCAAAACCTACTTTGAAAAGTAAACAAAGCTTAGCAAGTGCATATGCATGACTGTAAAACACTTATAAACTCCCCATGAGTCCAAATCCTAAATGTGCCAGAAATCCAGCTAGGGTGCAGCTTTTACCAAAAAAAAAAAAAAATTTTTGGTTTTGAGTGTGTTTCAAATGTATTTGAACATTTGAATAGGAAAACATTGATATGTGGCATCCTCGTTTCTTTAATTTGCTGTTAAAGGGCTACCCAAAAAAAAAAAAATCACCTTACATTCAAAATTGTACTAACAAACCTTTGATAAAGTATCATTCTTAAATACACAAAAAATAATTATTCATAATGACATTAACAGCAGGCCCCTGCATCTCCTGAACACTGCTATACTTTATTGAATTTCCCTCAACCATCCATGGTACTGGTACATATTTCTCATGATGTCTCCTGACTTCACATATAATGATGCTCTTTTTTTAAATGTCAGAAGCCAGACAATGTTTCCTCCTCTTATCAGCTGGCTCTTTAAAAAAAAAAATAATTAAAGCACACACAAAAAATCTAACAAAAACTAACAAAAAAAAACTTTATATGGATGGTGCCTGAGTTTGAAAATGTGACTTGCAAGGCCAACCAAAAAGCTAGGACTGACTGACCAAAGGATAATTCCATTCACCTAATGTAATAAAGAGAAAACTATTTCCTTATCATTCAGTTTTCACAATTGCAAAGGATACTTTTAATCTACAAAAGTCTAGGAAAAATTATTTTATATTAATAAATTAAAGCAACAGTAGAAATCTATTACCTGGAATCTCAGAACAAATGCTTGTATTTTCTAAGTAATAAAACCAAAAAGAGGACAGAAACAAATAAAAATAGGGACCTTCATAAATATTTGCTTTGTTGTCTTACATTTTTTCTTTCTTCCACAATATTTTCTCTTCCAACTATTGTTATATCATTGGAGTGGAAACTACTTCCTATACAAATCAGTATTTAAGGTACTGTCATAAATCTTTGTTATTGTTTAATTGCTGCGATGAAAACCTAATATTGTAGATATTGTAGTGTAGACATTGCAGCAGGATCCCCAGGACTCAGAGGCATCAAGTCAGCATGGAATCTCAGACGTTCCCTCTGACAGGAGGGAGCCAGAGCTGTGTCAGGACTTGATGGCCATGAGAAGTGACAGTCATTTCTGCACGTCATGGAGAGCTGATCAACCAGCTCCACTTCATTACAGCACAGCCTTGCAGTGGCATTCATTATCAGAACCGAAGGGAAGCCCTGCCCTCTGTTAAACACAGCACCATGAAAAAGAAGAAATTTTAAGAAGAACGCAGTAAAGAAAAAAAAAAAATCTTTTGTTAAAGGACTCAAATTTGAAAAGTCATTTTCAAAATAACGGAACAGCATCTAGAAACTAATTAAAATTCAGCACAAAACAAAATTCTTGTTGAGGTGCAGGAAAACATTCTTGCACAGAAATTCTTTCAACCTGTTAAATGTTATTGGCTCCTGCCTTCTTACATGTAGGAGACACATGAGCCATCATTTCTTCACCCATTCCTTTGGTAAATTAGACCACATCAAGTGTCTCCTGTAATAACTTTTGTGATAGCCCAATTTCCCCTCTGTGATGGCCATTTTCATGCTTGTTTTCTTTCTCTTATTATGTCAATTTTTCCCTTGTCTGCATCGTCCTCCCCCCATACTGGTTTAATAAGAAATAAAGAAAGAAATTCAGTTGTTAATGGCCATGTCCAAGGGAAAATGAATATGCTATTTGATTTGCTTATGAACATTTAAAAAACAGAACACAGAAAATATTTACTTTTTTTCTAGTCACTAGGCCAACCTTTACAGACTAAACACTTATCGTATTAATTCATTTTTCACTTAAAGATTTACCAAGCACAGGAAGAAAAAGTAAATCAAGTTTCCAGAAAACCTTCAAAACATCAAAAAAGAATAATTAAAAATTAAACACACCTACTAATTGTACCATGCTATAAATATTAAATTGGTCTAAATATAGCATATTTATTGACACAAATTTTTAGAGCTGGATTTTTTTAATCTAGTGAGAGTGCACATACTAGAACAGGATGTACTTCGAATTAAGCAACCCTATATCAGATCAAAGGATTTCAGAGCCATTTCTAGCCAGAAAATGACATTATTTATACTACTGTCTCCACAGAGGATAAATCCATTTCTTGTTTGAAAAGGTTAGGCAATAAAGGGAGATTTATAAAACTAGTACAAATAATTGGTTTCCTTTTCCTTATCCCCTGTTGGCTGCAGTACTCGTTGGATAACCTTAAACCTCCACCCAGTCTGAAGCAAAATATTTTTACTGAGATTTTTCTGTGCTGTTTTTTCTAAAATATCTACATAATTATCATTATGTTTCTACTGAAACAAACCCCTGTTTTAAAGGGACACATGTCTACTAATGTTTTTTCACAGCGTCCCAAAGTTCTCATTGTATAAAACTGATTTTTCACAAAGTCACCTGTACTATTTCACTCCTCTGTGGAAAATAACAGCTACAAAAATTCAGGCAACGAAGATGGGAAAATATGTCAGGAGACAAAAGATGGGAAGATATTTCTAGTTTATAAACACAAATTTTAAGAATTTACTTGAAAGAGAGGAAATGCTGCAAATTATAAGAAGGTAATAATAATGTCTGAAATCTCTGAACTGATACGAGGTTTTATTACAGTTTGCTTTTTAGTTCAGTTCTTGCCTAGTCTCAGGGTTATGTCAACTAAAAAAAGACAATGAAAATATTTAATTTGTAGCTAGAGGTAGCCCTTTGGGAAAAAAAAAAAAAAAAAGGTCTGACATGCTGTGGCAGTCATTAAGAAAATTTCCAAATAACATTTGTAAATCAAGAGTTCCAAGACTTTATTGCATTTCACACACTGTCATTGATGATATCACCAACAGGTACAACCAAATTTTAAAAGCATGTCAGACTTACTGATGACTATCACCAAGGACACTACATTAATAAAATCACTGAATATTGCTTCTAAATAAGTATGAAGAGATGAGACTCTGAACGAAATCTTAGGTATCTTATGTTCTGTTTATAAATAATGGAGGCAGAACAAGGCCAGCAAAGAACAAGAGCTGTTTTTCTGTGTAATTAAGAATGAAATCCAACTAAACCATAATTGTACAGGAGGAATTTCTCAGCAAAATAGTTCAGTGCTGGTTTTCATGATCTCATTTAGCAATTTGATCCTGCTCAGCAGAAGACTTGGATACCTACTTATTAGAAGTTTCACATACTTAAAACTTCTTGATTTCCAAGTGACAGAAGAATGAGCTTCAACACTTTGTGAAATTACTACTTAAATATTTGGTGTTTCACTGATGACAGGTTGAAAATTAATGCAAATTACTATAGGACTTAATGCACAACTTTAACACCTAGGTACCAGAAATTAGGGAATATTTACTTGAATTCATTTCACATAGGCCTTGAAGCAATAAATCAGGCACAATGGCTAGAGTGCAACTTTTTACCTAAAATGGACAAATGGAATAGAACAAAAGAATATTTAACTTGCCTATAAATAAATGCATCTTTTGAAGACTTATTACTCTCTACTGGAAATGCTCCATGAATATCCAGCTAAAGGAATGATGTAAAAACCACAGATGTTAAAAGGGAGAATACCCCCTTAGTATTCTCCACTAAATCTGTGAATAGTCAATTGCCCCCATATAATACATATAATGAATTGCAACAAGCTAACAATTGGTTAAACAAAATCTAGTCAGGCGAAGTTGACATTAGGCTCAGAATCCTGGAAGTAAATGGTATTCTTCTAAAAAACGTTTAGAGGGAACTGTGGAGTTTGTCACAAGAGAATCTTTGAAGAAGAATTACTTACTGCAGTGACTGAAACAAAGTACATTTAACATGCAGAGGGGAAAATCATGAACAAGAATAAAGAGGTGTACCCCAGAAATCAGAAAGTGGTTTTTTTGCAAAAAGAACATCATGAATGAACTCAGAAAGGTAAAATGTTTGTACCTGACACAGAACTATTCAAAGATCCCATAACACAGACCTCATATTTTGGAACTTTTAACCAAGTAAGTGGGTATGCCAACAAAAATACCAGAGAGGACATTTGCTCTTTTCTTTCTCAAAGTGAGTTTTGTGGGTTTGCTTTGTTTCTATACCTCATTACTTTCTGTAAACATCTCCACAATGGTGACAGTCGCTGAGGGTGGAAGAGACCTCTCAAATCTTCCAGTCCAACCTTCCTGCTCAAGCATGGTCAGCTAGCACAGGGTGCTCAGGTCAACTACGTCCTGTCAGGTTTGCAGTATCCCCACAGAGACTTCATGACCTCTACTGTTTCCCCCTTTCAGTGAGTTCTTCTGGTCAGACAGAATTTTGTGTCGTTTTGTTTGTTCCCATTGTCTCTTCTCCTTGTCACTGGGCACTACTGGGAAGTGTTTGGCTTCCTCTTATTCATTCCTCTCCATCAGGTATATTCAGACATGGATAAAGATCCTCCTGAGCCTCCAGACCTAACCTCTTCTGAAACAGAACAGCTCTCCCACATTTTTAGTGATAACATTCCAGCCTGATCTCCACCTTCCAGCTGTCTCTCAGTAATAACTCCTACTGACACTACCATTTGTCTGAATTATTGAAGCCTATTCTCACACATTCAGCTCTCCAATACTGGAAAATATCCACAGTGGCTTTCCAGCACTATACAATTGTGTTCCAATCCACTTTCTTCAAAGTAATATTAAGTCATCAAAACTGAACAAAACCTCCAAAACTGTAACCAGAGGCAACATATTACACAGTACTTCCAGTATATTACACACGGGACCGGTTTCTGATATTATCTCTCCCTTGAAGTACTCCACCATTCAGACAGAAGCATGCAGCACAGTTTCTAGCTGTTTGTTTAGTTTTGCTCAAAAATAAATTGATGAAATGGACCATTTTTAAAGTCAGAATCAAAACCATCACAGTTGATAGTAAAGCTTTTTTTTTTTGAGCAAGATTACTAAGAAAAAAGAAGACAAGAAAATTCCCTTTTCTCTTCTTTAATCCCATTTTAATTATCTTCCAGCTAATGGAAGTCTGCTCCAAATGCTATTTTCTTCTATTGTGTTTCCTTTCAGTTATTGCAGTGCTCATCTTGGCTAATAGATGCCTGCAAATCAACCAGGCTGTCTGTCTCTCCCAGTATCTACTTACCAGAAGGTATAGCCCAAAAGCTAATGAGCTGCTAAACATTGCTGCCACTGAAGAGAGATGTAGTGTGGATTTGCAATTTTGCCAAACACCACACACATAACTGATGATTCCTGTCAGTAGCTGTAGTGTGAGATCACGATTGACTCCAAGATAACAATTAAAATGGAATACATTAAGGAACTCGTTATGGATAGGAGGAGCATAAAGCTTGTCACTGACTATGGCTTCATTTCTTTCATGCAGACACCTCACAAAAGCCTTGATGATTTGCCAGGTATTGTAGATGATCAGTCCCTGTATAAAACTTATTTGGAATAGTCAATAGTTTTGTTTACTGCAGGGAAATCACAAATTTTATTTACTTTGGAATATTAATCTCTTACATGCCCAGACAGAATAACAGCTAAATCATTCAGAAGAAAAGTATTACCATACAGTCATTTCACTCATACAATTAAAGACCTGATTTACACACAAGAGCCTGAATTAATTCCACACTGAACTTTACTCTCATATGCCTTAGTTCCCATTTTACTGCAGAAGAGGAAAAGGCAACTCAGAACTAGATTCACAACAAAGGGTTTTGATAAATGCACTCCCGTACTCAGTACAGAAATCCTTGGTATAATTTCCTTTAAACACCAAAGCCCTTTCATGAATCTACATGTTCACTAAAACTTTCACAGCAGAAGCTATGCAGGGAGAACATGAAATGCCATCATTTTCAAGACGTGTTTTATCACTGTGTTCATAAACCATAACTGTCTACTTTGAGATGCTAAAGATTCATCTATTGCAAGAAAAAGGGAGCAATTCTTTCCAAATACATCAACACTTGAAAGTGTCCTTTATTTACATTCAGTAACTCAGTGGTCAAAGCTGTTGCCATGTGTCATGACATCCTCAGGGACCACCTCCCTAATCATCTGGACAGTCACAAGAAAGGGTCAGAGATGTTTATTTTTGTTTATTCATTTTAAAAAAACAAATAAATAAGATTAAAAAAGACCAGTTGACTCATGACCACTTCAAAATAATATTCACATTTACTTTGCTCTCTTTCAGTGAAGCTGTCCAGAATGTCAGGCTGCAGATTTCAGTATGTTCTTCCAATTATAACTTCTCCTGCCACTTGAGTTCTGAGGTGCAGTGATTTTTACATAATGAAAAGAAAGCTACAACAGCACAAAACTCAGGCTTCTTTGGAAGGCTGCTAGTTTAAATGAGAAATGAAAACAAGGCAGCAACAAAACCAGACACAGTTCAAATTGGAGGTAAAAAAATAAAGCAATACATTAAGCCAACTTCAGAAATTTTCTATTTTTAATGCATTTTAGCTCCTCACACCAGAACTGATTGATCTGGAGGTCTTAAAATTGTAATTTTTTATTACTATTATTATTTTTACTAGTTTGCTGTGCTTCATTAGATAAATTCCAAGCTTGACTTTTTGCACCTAACAAAGCATACAAGACTAAATCTATGAACCACAGCTTTCATTATACTCTCCCTTTTAAGGCCAAAACACAGCTTTCAAGCAGCACTGAACATTATCTAAGTGCAGTGGCTCATGAAATACTGGACATTAAAATCAATCAGTTTATCCTGGGAGTCTAGACATGAAATGAGATGTTTCTCATGTAACTTTTTGAAACTAAACAGGAGAATTTCCATCACTGTAGCTGATCATCACTCTATGGGTGAAAAACACATGGACAAAAGAGTACAGACATTTTTCTGCTTAGGGAATACCTGTTAAATGTGAATCTGTGAGCAGTAATCAGACAGAGAAAAAAAAAAAAAAAGGCATTCTCCAAGGACATATATGATTAACAAGCTGGAACCAATTAAAGTAAAGTGAAATCCATTAGAACAGAAGTTCTTCAAAGTTCTGTTCATACCTCTCTGGGTGGCCATGTGCTGCCTAGGCATGGACATGATAAAAACCTAATGTTTCAAACAACTAGTAATCTAAAAGCAATACTATAAATTGACCCTAGATAATACTCTGTGCTGGAATTCTAATTTGAGCATTGAGCAAAACTCTAATTTTGAAAAGCAAAAATCACTCTTTCGTGACATGAATTGAAATTTAAAAAGCCATCCACAACCCCCAGTATTTCTAGTTATTAAATCAAATAAGATTTATATATATATATAAATAGATATATAGATATGTAATTTTTATTCCAAGATTATTTGTAATAAAGATAAGTATTAAAAAAAAATCTGTCTTTGGTAGTATCTTTAAAAGGTTAACTTGAAAAATCAGAAATCCACACCTAAACTTGATAAAAATGTTGATATTTTCTAACTTAAATGTTTAGGAGAAAATATTCTCTACAGTGGTCTTTTACATTGAAGGTTAGTTGCAACAGTTCTTTTATCTGATGTTTCTTCTATCCTTTGTTTACAAGGAAAAAAAAAAAGTTTTATCAAATGACAATTAACCAGACAAAATCCTGCAAAATTTTAACTTTGCAAAGCAATTTCATGTCATCTCCTCTAACACAGACTCTCTAGGTAATCATTTCACTCTAGCAATACCATCAAAACACCTTTTCCAACTCTTCTGCAAGGTACTACATGTGGCAGCTCAGGAAGACTTCAAAGTGGAGGCCACACTCTTGGCTGATATGAAGGTTTCCAGTTCTAAAGTTAATACACTGTAACTTCTGCAGAAATTCTGGTTTTGTCTGTCTCATCTTCATTGGAAATTCAAGCCTCAACAGCACTGTTCTAGAGTACAACTGCACAAAGCTCATGCTCCTTTTCTGGACAGAACTTTGCTGCTGTTGCTTCATGTCTGGGGTGGGTTTTGTCCTGCAAGTTTATTACATTAATTTTTTTTATCAGCCAAAAACAATTTTTAAAAAACAATGTCCAATCATAACCACGGGGTTTTTTTTAAATAACAAGCACCACTACTAGTGATCCATTCAGATAAAGACAATTTATTTTTAGCTGGGGATAAAAAATAAGGTGTCTGAACACCGGCCTCCCTCAGACTGCAGTCACTGCATTCCCCCCACATCACCCTGTTTCATCCATCCTTTAGCAGGTGTTCCTTTTTCCCTTCTTTCCACCAGGACTGGTGTCAGCTGTTCTCACAGACATGGCTTTAAAGACCATGTCTGTGATGGTAATTCCTAGAGCTTCCTGCTACTCCTTTCCCATCCAGCCTTACAGCAGCTCAGAGTTACCCGAGCTCGTCTGGGGCTCCAACCACAACATTGGGTGTGATGAAATAATCAGAGGCTGGCTCATTTTATCAATTAACTGAACACAGACACAGGCAAATGTGGTTCCCACTGGCCAGCGCCCAGAAGCAGAGTCAGAGTTCCAGGGAAGCTGTGCCTGCTGCTTTTCATGGAGCATCAATACCTGGTTACTGCAGAGCCTAGACAGTTGCTAAATATTTAAGAGAAATAACAGCTGTGAATAATAAAGCTCTCCTTAGAAAGGAAAAAAAAAAAAAGAACAAACATCATACTCATGCTGGGAACCAAATTAGTGTGCTCAGAAAGGAGAAGTTACTCATAGCTGAATGTTAAGCAATATGGCTGGAAGTAAATACAAGTGAAGTTACAAAACAATTTTCTCTCTTCTATATGACCTTTCAGATTCTCCTGAACTAAATGAAAGAGGGTTGATTCTCACCCATTCCTTCAATATGGAACTTAATCACATATTTACAACAAAAAACCTATACAAACTGAAGATTTTTATCTGCCATCTGCTGATAAATATCACAGCAATGCATGTAAAGAGATCAGAAAGCCAAGACGAGCACAGCTCTGTTACTAGAAATATTAAATCACCAAGCTTATCCACAGGTAGTCTGACACTCCCCCCGCTTTGGAAATCAAATAGAAGTAGATCAAAGGGTTAATACGCACTTGGTATTGTTGTAACAAGCAGGATATCAGCTGGTAGGTGAGAGCATACAGAAAGGCAGCCCTGACGCCCAAGGAAAATACCAGCTGTCTCTGCTCAGAGAAGACAGATTACCACCTGTCCCCGTTATCTTCCACACACAATACGAGCCACGCTGGCCATTTTAACAGGGATAACTGTACCCATATGCTGTTTAATTTTGAACTGCACTCTCCCTCCTTGTAAATATTCGTGATGGATCAGTCTAAATTGTAGATTAGCTCAGTGGTGATGTTTAGCTAGAGGCTGAACTTCACACTTTAGCTCCCCAAAGCCTTAACGTGCAGTGTGCTGTGTTGGCGTCACCACTTCAGGCAAACAGCAGAAAGAAAACACATGCACATGTTTGTGCACACACAGACACACAAAGAGAGGAAAAGAATCTTTAAAAATATTAAGATTTTAAAAGTACTTTCTAGAAGAACTGTTTTAAGCCACATCCTGGCAAAAGAGCTTTGTTTTATATACTGTGAGAAGCCCTGCTTACCTTTTAAGCAATACATGAAATAGTGGTGTTACAAAATCATAAATACTGCTGTAGATTTCAAAACAAGGAAAAAAAAACACCAAAAAGAAACAATCTTCCCACAATCTATACAATTAGGTAAAAAAACACGTGTCCCACTAAGTTTTACAATGGCTTTTTTTGAAAGAAAAACATAAAGAGCATTTCTTTTTTTAAAAAAAAAAAGCTAATAACTACAATTACCTAAACAACTGTCTGTTGGTTTGGACACTTCATTCTTGCAAGTTAACTGGGTGTTTTTGTTTGAAATGTGGCTCTGAATAATACCTTTATGACATAATCTGAGTTTATAAAGAAATAAGAAAAAGAACAAAACTAATCATCTACTGTGTAATGCGGCCACCTTCACAATCACAGCTCTGCCATAAAGAAACCAGACTCAAACCAAATCCTCAGATCCCATAGGAACAGCAAACTTTAGTAGAGTATTATGGCTCTTCTTTTTATTCTTTCAGCTATTCTGTGTGTTGAAGCCACACCAAAAAAACCCAAACAAACAAAAACCACACCAAAAACCCACCAAACAAACAAATAAAATTTAAAAAAAATCCAAGAAAAAACACACTTCAGAATTGCTGGCATGGAATACAGCTGGCTGCTGTCCATCAGCCAGATGTCAGTGGCTAAAAGCCGCATCACTGGCAGGGAATAGCAAGGGTGTCTGACTAGGAGGCAGGAAGACATCAACGAGCAGTGGGATGAAGGACCTTGAGTTCTGAGTGCCCCTGAAGCTTCAGGGATTTGCAGAGCTCTCTAGTCTTGCTCAATCCCTGTGAGTATTTCACCCTAGCAGCTGTTCAGATGTTTGTTTGAATAGATTTTTGTAAAAAATGTTGAAATAATTATTTTGTATAAAGCTCTTGGATCATGGTCTAGGCTGCTAGTTATTGCAGGGCTCTGAGACAATGCACTGTGGTTTTGACCCAGAATCAAGTATTCACTTACGCTCCTTTCAGTTTTAAAAAAAATTTAAGACTCAAAAGACATGAAAGATTCACACTGAAAGCAAAGGCTCATAGATTTCCTCTGGTCACTCACTCCTTCAACTCACTCTGTTCCATCAGGCGTGAAATTCGTGATAGTTGAAAAGAAACTTAACACCATATCCATCTCCATGTTTTTTGCTAGAAGACCAAAACACATCAAAAGTTCACCACTAGTCTTTTCAGCATTTCAAAGCTCTCAATTTTTCAAACTAAAATTTCAGCACATGTTATGTTAATTTATAATAAATATTTTAACTCCTTCTATGTTGGCACTTTACTTGGCACTAAGTTGCTGAGCAAACACACATGCAAAAAAAAAGAAAAAAATTCAAAAGCCTACAGGAAAAAATGATTTTCAACAGTGACATATGATATCTTATTAGCAATTTGCAGGCTAAAAAACACATACCTTTCATAAAAATAATCTAAGGAAACTTTTAATTTTTAAACATGATGCAAGAGATGCACAATTTATCGGCAAATTGTCTAAAGATATCTACTAATTTAATTAGCTCCCACTTCACTAAAGCTGGTAAAAATTTATTTTACTCTCAGCTGAAGCAAGGCAAGGCTTTTCCCGTGCTGATCAACAGAGCAACTATGTTGCCTTTAATGAAGACTCAAATGCTCTGAAGATGTGCGTCTTTAAATATAAATGAATTTACCTTGTTAAATTTTTTCCCCTGTCTCATAAGGGAGGTATACAATCTTTCAATTTTAAAATAAAACTTGTAAATCTACCAAAAGAGTATTCATATCCAAACTTCAGACTCATCATTCATTTATATTCTATCTCTAGAAAAACTAAGTTGACTATTAAAAAATTTATATTATTTCACAGATTTCATGCATAAGTCTTTATTCCCTATAGAATAGTCCTATTAATTTGACCTAAACCCCTGCAGTGGGATGTAACGTTGTACTAAACTGTAAATATTGTAAACAGAGATTTATTCAGATAGCTACTACACCAAGTACATTTTGCTACAGTTGGTCTAAACAAACTCTTTCCACATAGTTTTATGAATTGACAAATTCTTTTTAGTTTAGGAACTTTAAAGAATAAATCTTTCATGCAGTGAAAATTTGATTATTTCAGTTTGATTAGATTTTTGTTTCAAGTAACCAAACACAGTTGTGTAATCCAGCCAAGAAATATTGGTCCCTATGAAACGTTATTACTTAAGGTTAATATAACAGGTGAAAATAAGGAACATCAGCAGGTGGAATTCTAAAAGTGCAGCTGATCATTAGGCTAATGTCAAACAAGAAAATGCACTCATAGGCATAAATACTGTACAGAAAGAAGTCACCAAAAAGATGACAGAATCTGAAGGAATTTTTTATTGTACCTTTACCAAATACATACTTATAGTCTGGCAGCAATATGCCACAATCCTCCCTGCTTTTATCAGTATTTTTCTGTGAGAAATGCCTGGAATCCAATCCCTATATTACACTGGTGATTAAGGAAGAAAACTGCATGCAGATCTAGTATCCTTATTTATGAAAGAATGCTGAAGAAGTGCAAAATGTGAAGAAGCACTGCAAAAATAAACCCTCAAAAACCAATAAAGTCCCCACAAAAGTCACCCTGCCAGAATTCAGAATTTCATTCAATCTCCTCTGAAAGAAGACTGAGGGGGCAATGACCTAGTTCCAGTCATGGAGAAATGCTGGATATTAAATGTTTCTTCTGACTTGGAGAAAGCATAACAGCAAAATGTTTACTAGCCTGGATTTGAAAACCAAGAAAAATATACAGGAAGCCAATTTATAAATTGGAAAGAGATTAATCTAAGGGAAGTGACAGAACATAAATGTGTTCTGGTTGTCTCAGACATATGGGGTATTTTTTCTTTCTAAAACTGACTACAACACAAGTATAAATTCAATGGAGTACACGGTGTGATTCTTGGGGTGTCCTGTGCAGGGCCAGGAGTTGGACTTCATTGATCTTTGTGGGTCCCTTTCAGCTCAGAATATCCTACGATTCTATGCAGCTCTTGATAGCAAGATGAGATTCCCACTTTCATCTGCTTATTCACACACCTTTACCAGGAACTCTCCTCCCTGAAAAATACCTGATAAAAACCTTAGCCTAAATACAGGCTAACTATCAGCTAGCACATAGACTTTTCCTAACTATGTTGTGTCAAAACAATTCTGCACAGTTTACATAGCATAATTCAACTCAGATTTTCTCAAAACAGGTTGCCTTGATGGTGCAGTCAGGCTGCCTCCAAGCAGGGATGTAATAATGGTAGGGAAGGATAGAGGCAAAGAGCTGGGACCAAAACCTCTTAACTTGGCTAAGCAGTAGCCATAAGAGCACATCTGACCTAATTAGACAGAAAAGCAGTTCATGTCACATCAGCCAGTTCCCCACCTCTGTGGGGCTGCACATACAGAGGAAAGGGATGAGGTTATCCTCCAGTTCCCCCCTTCTGAGCCACAGTAACAAGAGCAATTGCAGGATGGGGATAATGCAGCCTAATACTTCAGCAGCTGCAATCCAGAGAAGTGAAATCCACAGTACTGGAATTGCTCGTGCACTCAAAATAGCCTGTGCTGGCTGTGCATTTCTACATGTAAGAAACCCCTTTTTGTTTTTTTTAATTCTTTGAGAAGACTTACAAATAAAGAGTAAACCTCTGAAAAGAACAGTCTGCTTCTGCTGCTGTTCTTTTTTGAGGCTACATAAACTCTCAAATATTTAATTACCTATTATATCTTGCAGCTATTAGATATATTACACCAGGTTTGAGTTTATGTGTTGTGATTGAGACAGAGAAAGCCAGAGCAGCTACAGCCAGTCCCTTTACTGGAAGTTCTCTTTGCAGGCTTAACAAAGTATGCCGACATCCAGGCTGAGCTCTCTCACATAAAACTGATAATAAAATAAACCTTTCTAAACTAGTCAGGTTATTTATTTTAGAGGCAGACAAAATCATTCCCATTAACATCTCCTCTATGTTCTTTTCATTCATGACGATGTCCATGTACACAGAATGCACAAAGAATTGCTGATCTTGCCACACACGGAGCGAATTGTGGCACAGCCCCACAGGATTGGCAACAGAAGGGTGGTTTAGTCTGCATCTGAACTGAAAAATCCTGGAGACCCGAGCAGTGAAACAGCTCTGGACCGTGTCTGGGACTCGCTTCAGACTGCCAGCTCAGGTGGGAAGCACAACTGGCTGCAAACTGGTGGGAAGAAATCACAGGACAAAGCCCAAGTTCAATATTCAAAGGCTGGAACTTGCTACCTCCGCCTGGGAAAGTGTCTACAACAGCACCTAAAAAGTACAACCCTGCCACTCCCTGCAGCTTGTACCACTCTCCCTACCCTCTCTTTCAACATGTTCACTCCTAGACTAGGCTGGAAGCTCTATTTGATCCTGGGAATGCTGGATTTCATTCTATGGTCAGTACAGAAAAGGGTGAAAACCAAGCAAATTTTCTTAATGCCTTCTTAACTTGCTCAGTATTTATACCTATAAACTGAAGGCAGGGAGAGGGGGTGGTGGTGAGTGTTTGACATATTAATTAATACTCTTCTAGGAGGAAAAATAAAAACAAAACAAAAAATTAATCAGAATAAAATTATTCCATTTATATTTTCATACTGAAGAATTTTCTTACAGATGAGAATTAGCTGTCTCATATCATAATATGAACACAATGAAGTAAACAGAATTAAGCCCACCAAAGACATCATAACCAGAATAGAGGCAGTGACTTTTTTCCTTGCAATATGTGACTTCTGAAACTCTGGGAAAGTATCTACTATATTTTATAGATCTAGTATGTTTTATATTATATACTGTATTTTTGCAAAAATTCATACAGGAAATTATGTATTTTCTCCTGTTGCTCAGTGTAACATGGGCTGAACAAAAACATATTTGTAAGTCGTTTATACTTTTGTCTACTTCATTTCTTTGAAATAATCATACTTTTTTTAACCAAAAATTATTATATTTTTAAAGAATCTCATGTAATTAGCAGAAAATGTAAGGAAATCTCACACTGCATTTACCAGAACTTTAATTTGCTCACACATAACTGTGTGCACAAAACCAAAAATCCACTAAGTCCAAAAGAGTACAACTCTAAAAAGAGCTGCTGGATGAATATTGACTTTACTGGTGCATCTCTTGATTTCCCCCATAAGAAGGAAAGTGGTGAGGTTATGAGGAACAGCTAAGAGAGTCACTTTACTGCATCAGGTTTATGACAAGCTGAAATCTATTACTTTCCCTTATAAACTCAAGCATAGTTTGGGACTGACATTATTTTGAACTCTTTCCATATGATTAAAAGCTGACAGATTTTGAGGAGGGGGGCCTGGATGATGCATTCTCCAGAGAAACCTTCCAAGCATGGTGATTCTGAGGCCACTAAAGATACATCTTTGAACACATTATTAGAAGTGCTTCTAGGTTTATTTTTAATGACTACTCTTAATAAACGAACCTTGCTACAAAAGACCGTCATGCACTCTACAAAATAGATTATTCAATGATGTTCAAAGGCTATAATCATGCAAGGCCACATCACACCAATTCAAATCAATCATCTTCTGCAGATGTCTGTAGACAGTGCACAACCAACCTCAGTAAACACCTGTGTGAGAGCACCTGCTTGTTTCAAATGTAAAACAAACTAAACTGAAATTTGTACTAATGGTGCACAAATCAAAGAGCAGACCAGTGCTGACCACTCTGAAAACACAGGCTGCAAAGATCTAAGATGTTTGTACTAACTATCTAAAATGGAAAACATCTCCATTACTTGGCTTGTTAAATGCTGACTGATGTGATCAAAAATTACACTGAGCTTGCCAAAGTCAAGTAAGCAGGGTGAGTGACTGAGCATTGTCCTTCCAGCAGGTGTTATCTGCTGCTTCAGGAAACTGTCAACACGCCACCAAAGAGAGATGGTTACAGCCCACCTGGAGTAACAAACAGCCCAGAGATCTGGTACAACACTGCCTCTGTAATTAGTGCTACCCTAATGGCACGGGCTATGAACGTGCAGAAGTTTGACTGAACTTTGCTGTAGACACAGCCTTCCTCCTCAAGTAATTTATTTTTTCTTTTGCAAATATTCCATATCAAACCAAGATACACTTTGTAGACTTTATACCAGTCTATTTACATGGCCTAAATTAATGTAGATCACTTCATGGAGAGATAAACCCCAGCAGGGGGAACAAAAATATGTAAAGAAAGAAAAATAGCAAATAAAAGTGAACCTTAAGGACAGGCAAGTTTCGCAAGATAACTAGGTCTTCAAAAGACAAATGAAAAATAGTGGTAATAATAGAAATTAACAGCTCCTTTACTGGAAGTGTGCCCAAGGCTGAGGTAAAAAGCTAAGTACAGGATTCCATGAATAAAAGCCAAATATTCTCCCCATCATTAAAATAAATTAAAATCTGTTCACATTAGAGTTTCCCATTTTTAACTAAAGAGGAAAAAACCCCAGGCTATTTCTGTATCCTGCTTACCAGAAAACAATTAAATAAATGAGAAGTTATTGGATTTAAAATTAACTTTCTCTCCACTTACTAACAGAGAAAAACATGCTTGCATCACCTAATGACTAAACACAAATCAGTTTTGTCCTCACGTACAGCCTTTTGCTACCCATCTTGAACTAGAATCCAGGTATTTTGAACAGCAAGATTCCCTGCCTCTTTAAACTTATCATAACATCTATGCTGAAATGGCAGCTAAAGGAGAATTCACATTACACTCCCCCCAAAATCTTCCTGTGCATTACAAGTACTCGATGCAGAACTGCAGGGATTTGGCCTCTGCAGCACTAATGAACAGGTTTAGGTGCCCACAGTCACACCATAAAGCCAACTTTCCCCAGGACATAGACAGTATGTCCCACAGAGACTTTTATTGGCTAACAAGTCTTATTTCACACCACCACTAATCCTTTCCCCTGAACAAAGCTGCAAGAGAAACAGTAATTCTCTACCCAGGAACCTTTTATTATGAATTAGCTCCAAATTATCATGACTATTATTTTTCTAAACAATATGGCAAAGTATGCTCCAAAAGCATTTGTGTAACTTGACCATCCTAACAACCAGCACTGAAATTGCATGCTAAACAATATTTTGAAAAAATTTTACTACATTACCAAAAAAAAACCATCCTACCTTATATTCCATGGCTGTCACAAAGAAACAATTACCTTCCCATCACCATAAAGCTGCTTCTCCCCACTGCAACAAAGCACAGCATCTGCCAGCATTAACTTTATTTCAATCTATAAAAAGGGAGAGGGCTTTCAGACAGTACTCTCCAACATATTTTGAATAAAATCCTCTTTCATAAAGAGTGCTTCTTTCCCTCTAATGAGCCCTAGTGTAGCACTATTCCTTCCCAAGTCTTGTAGAGGCTCTCTTATTTCCACATACATCTTGAAGTTCCTCAAGAAGGTAAAAGCTGTACCATTTCCATTTCCCAATCAGTGCCTTAAAAATAAAGCTGCAAAGCCTGCCATAACGTTTTATAGTGGCCATATTACTTCTTTTATAGATGATGCAGTAAATCTAAGATTAAAAAAAAAAAAAAAGCACAAGCCTTTAAAAGACCTTTATTGCATGCAGTAATTGAAAATGTATTTGTATTTTTTTTAAGGTAGAATTTCTCTGTGTATTAAATTAACAGAGTTTTGAACAAGATGCCTGACTAAATTTCTGCAGAATTTTTATTTAAACTAAGATATGCACAAAACTTATATAATGCACACACATATGTTTAATTAAAACATTTAAATCATAACGCTAGTATACATTTAATTTTGAAGACCAAAAGTATGTAATATAAAAAGTTAAAATTTTATTACTTCAAGCAATTAGATCTATATGAACACTGACATATCTTAATGTTCCATGCAGTTGTTTCTCTTGTCATTAAAAAAAGCAATGCCATGTGTTCCAAAGTGTGATCTCTGCTAGGCTTATAGGAGAGCCTACCTGTGATTTTTCATTCCCACTACCCACATATATTTTAGATTCAGTTTCAACTCATCAACCAAAAGAATCTCCAATACATCTATAGTGGGAAAAATTAGATGCAAATAATCATCAGGCATTAGGCACACTAAGCCATATATCTCAACAAATCATCTTAGCCAAACTAATACCCTCTAAGGGAAGTAATTATTATCTCTCCAAATCATTTACATAGAAAGACAGAAGCCCAAATAATTAAAAGTCAAGAAACAAGAGATCGTTACCCTTAACGTACCCTCCAGCCACAGGCGGGTACGTTAGTTAGGTCTCAGCCACAACCCAGTGCTGGACTTAGAGCCAGCACCACACATCATCAGGAACAATAACCTGCTCACTTTTAGTCACCAAATTCCAGAGAGGCTGTCAACACAGTTTTAAAAAATATAAAACCTTGGAAATAACACACACACAAAATTTTACCTAGCTTAGATCCATTAAAAAGAGTTTCCTTGGTTTCTTCTAGGTAACGTTCCTATTTCCTGCCCTGTTAGTGGCTTTTCCTTCCCTCCCTAAACCCTCTGGGCAGCTTCAGGAGCCTTTGTTCCCAAGTTAAGCCCCTGCAGCTGCCCCAACCCTACACTCCCAAGAAGACCAAAACCCTGAGATCCAGAAGAGAAGACATAAGGTGGTGAATTAAAGACTAAAACCGCAGGTATAACTAACAGCATTGTCAGAAAACAGCCACAGTTTTAAAGGACCCCCAGAAAAAGGGGAAGAGGGGAGAAAAGTGAGGAGGTACGAAGCCCTGAGGGACTGGCACCTTCTGCCACTGGGCAAGACTTCATTTTCTTACAAGATCCCAGCTTGATATGATGAAACTGAGTGCCCACAGGCTGAGGAATAGAAAAAACTTAACCTGCCGCGTGCTGTGCACATATCAAGACAATTTTAAACAAAATCTGCTGAGCAAGACTAGTGCATAACCAGCTCCTTTCAAGAGTTTCCTGCTCTTTTGGTGGTCTATGGGTTTTACAAGATGCCATCAAGATGAATTACAGACAGAGACAGTAACTAAAGTCTGGTGAATAGTTAATGCCTTTGGATGTAGACCACAGACCAATTCAAACTTTCTGCTCCCCTCTTTAACTCTAAAGATACCACACAGAGCTTCATGCAGTCTTGTGTACCAGTTCATTTCAATATATGAATACCTCAAGGAAACATTTAAAAAACTAAACAAACACAAACCCCAAAACTTAAAAATTTCCTCATTTCAGTATGATATGACCAAAGGAAATAACATGTCCAATGAAAGAAAAGCTTATTAAAAGCTACCACTTTTCCAACAATGCTTCTTCAAGTTCTCTTCTGCCTGTTCTGATTTGCTTGAATTCACTAAAGAATAACAGTATTTCTTCAAGACACTAATGTTTCTTAGGAAGCCTGAATAGTCTGAACAGCAAACTGCACACTTACTTTCTCATCCTGTGATTTCCCCTACTGTAATCTTAATTGAAAAACAAATAACAGTACTGAAATAAACTCTGGTGCTGATTTAACATCCCAGAGTAGTATGAAAGCTTAAGTACAGCAAAAAAACCAGGGTTTTACCTACTGATTTACTTCACAGGCACAGAATTGCTAATACCTTTTTTAAGCTGTAGCTGTGGTCAGGGTAGTACACATATATATAGTTTAATGGAGACAGAATCCCTGCATCTACAGTCATGGAATTACAGTCCTTGTTGGCATTTCTGTACCATATGAGTTGACTTGTAGCCTCAGGTTAACTCTAAACATTTGCATTAATAAAACCACACTAGGTTGAGCAGAAGTGTCATGTATCCCAGGCTTTTGAAATATGGAATAATCTGTGCAACTTCTCTGAGCCTGTTCTAACTTTCCAATGTCCTTTTTTGTGCACGAGTGGATTCAGCATTCCAGTAATCGTCTCACTGATGAGTCACCTGTACCTTATCTCTGTACTTGTATTTCACAGCTCAATTAAAAATCTTCTTAGACTATCTAATATGATTCCAGATCCTGTAAGCATCATTCCCCCTTAACAGGCTATGGTCCCATAATGCAAAACTTCTGAACATATACCTTTCATGTTCAGACATATGATGTGGCATTTCAATGCAAGCATACACTTGCCAGGCCATTCAATTCAATTATGCAGAGTGGACTTAGCTTTACCACTACTAGTTTTATCTAGGTTTTTTATCTTGTTTATCTTACTTGTCTTATGTGCAAATCCTGCAAATTGTGACTGATGATTATTGGGTAAATGCATTTTGAACTATCTTTACACCTCTATCTACCAACCCAGTGGGTCCGTGTATGTGTGTTTAGGGGAAAGGGTCACTGCTTGACTCTTTCCACAAAGAAGTCAGATAATTTGAAGAAAAGTATGTCAATTTTTTACCATAAGTTTACACTGCTCTTCTGCGGACAAGCTCTACTCACGCTCATCTAATCCCCTAAGAAGACTGGTTTAAATCAGGTTTCTTTTTTGTCATAATTGAAGTCAGGAGAAAATTAAGCTTACTTTCTTCTTTCCAGTAACAAAATATTTAAATGATGACAGCACACTGAAGGAGCAAAACCAGGGACTGTAACTGCTAATTACTGCTCCCATTTTCTACCCTCCTAACTTTGAAGCTCTGCATCTATTCCATGACATAGAGCAGAAATATGCATGAGTTGCAATTCTCCCTCTACAACAGGGATAACTAATTGACAGCCTGAAGGCTGAATCCAGCTCTGCAAGATGGTTTTTCTTGGATCCCACGATGGCCTAGAGCAAAGACTGCACATCATGTACTGTGCTAAACAATTTGCTTAGCCCACAGGAGAGCGGGAAAGAGAGAAAGGGGCTGAGGAGAAGTAGGGTGTGGGAGGAACAAAAGAACGTGGGTGATGGCTGAGGGGCTAGAATGGAAGTGTAACAGCTCCAGCATTTCCCCACCTTCCCAAGCTGCCTGTCCAGAGGGCGCTTGTGTGGGGCAGAGCTGGAGCTAGCTGCGTCCTTCAGAGCATCTGCTCCAAACTGGGCTAAGGCACAGGAGGGACCACAACCACACCAGGCTCTGGAGCTCACACACCTTTTGTGATGAGCTTTTCAGAGATAGTTTTGCCAGACCTACTACATAATCAGGGAGGACTGTGAGTAAACTGCTGCCCCAAGAAACCCTACAACAAATTGGGGGGGGGAAGTCAGCACCCAGTCCTGCATGGTGACTACAATCTCTCCAATGGGAAGTCACACTACCAGAGCAGATACTCCAGAAGTTCCTGGCCTACACGCAAATCTTCACATCCTCTATCACAGAACCACAGAATAAACTAGGTTGGAAAAGACCTCTGAGATCATTAAGTCCGACCTGTGATCTAACGTTACCTTATCAGGCAAACCATGGCACTGAGCGCCTCACTGAGTCCATGTAACAAAGCAAAGGGTCTAAATTTAAATTTTGACACCATCCCTGAGCATCAGTGAAATTAAAATCAATGACTCTCATCTGCTTCTGCAGGAGCAGTCCTAAGCCCAGCAGGAGCACAGTAAAATGGAAGAAGAAAAACAAGTGTCCCTGTTTCCAGCATCTTCCACAGCACCTACATATTTCATTTTTTGGCTTCCACTGTCTGGGCAGCAGAGGGTTAAAGACTCAATCATCTTGATGTATTCATCTGAGCCATGAGCAGCTGGCAGGGAGAAAACAAAAAATAAGGAGGCTCATAGCCATAGGGAATCAGCAATACAGGCTCTAGAGGAAGAAATCCAGGAAAATGGAAAATTACAAGTTAGAGAACTCATTTTTTATCTCAGCACCACCCAAAAGGGGTAATTTTTGGAACATTTCAAAGGGTTTCCAAAGTTATTTGCAGTTAGTGCTAAAAATTGCTATGAAACATTTCAATTAGTCCTTAAAACAGAGCAATGAAGAGCAGTCTTGTGAGGAACAAATAGAACTGCAAGAGTTTCCAATCTCGCCAGAGCTGGCAGATTTTTTGTGACCGTCTGAGATCAAGATTTAACTGCTTCCTCCCTCAGGTTTTGTGTCTAGAAAACAGCAACAGTAAGACCACCTTCATTCCCAAATACGGGCATATTTAAGTATTATAAAATTCCTTTAAGAACTTCTTTTGAAACACCTACTTATAAATAGAGAGAGGACGTTTCACGGTATTCTTGCAAAAGGAAAACAATGCTAAGGTGCTGGAATAGAAGTATCCCTTGATTCTCTTTCTTCTATATAGAGACAAAATTTACTAAAGTGACCAAACCTTTATGATTTTGTTTTCTACTTTGGGAAAATATTGTGACTCTTTTTGGGTATAAAAACCTAATTACTTCAGTTACCATGTTAAAATGAAATAATTTGCAATACTTACCATTACACCTTTTATTATTATCAAAGGATTGCTTCATCCCATTCAGAGTGAAGAGCCACATATTGAGATTTTTATTATATTTTACTAGCTAATTCCATGATGGCAGTTTTGAATATTTCAGTAGCCACTTCTTCAGTAATTATTACTATAAGTCTAATATATTTTATTTTAAGTATAAACTTTGCTATCATACAAAGTGTCTTGCCAAAAATGCTGCTTGGTGTCTACTTACGAAAGGACATACCTTTACACTGGATTTTATGTTTATTCAGAAAGTGAAACATGGCTATGTTTTCATATATTTTGACAAAAACTTAAACTATTAAGAAACCAAAATCATAGATATAACAAAGACCAGTGTAGAAGACACCACTTAAAAAAAAAATATCTCAGTAAAGTTACTTTATCAGTGGAGTCTTTTCTGTTTTTAAAACCACACCACACACTACACCACAGAACTAATTCCACTAATAAAACTGGAGCCATACAAATTCTCTTCAGATAAAGATGTCTACAAGAGAGACTTGCTAGTGTCTGATGAAAAATTTAAGAACAGCATGGTATTCAAGGAATCTGCTTGATTATTGCCATCTTACTCTTGCAGGATTTTTTTGTCTATGTATTCTGTATACTTTCAGGTGAAAAAAATCATTCATTTCTTTTAACACCAGAGAAAAGCCTGCAGGTTTTTTACAAAACAATCTATCAGAAGTATTATTGTTGAGTAAGGGTAAGTCACTGAGCTGAAAACCAGACTTTTAACACTAACAGTGTCTGCTACGAAAGCATTTACTAACGGGAATTGAGGAACAAAAGCAACCAAAAATGCCTTTGCATCTGGAAATGGTTACCAAAATGGCAACTATGTATAAAGTAGCCCAATCCCATAACCCTAAGACTCTTTTTTATTTTTTCTTTTGAAAACAAGCCTTACAAAAAATATTTGACACTTCCCCCTTTTATTTCTTTAAGCTCAAAGATTTTAAACTTATAAATTAATTCAAAATCAACAAACAAGATTTTCGTGTGTTTTTTCCCCTCCACTTTATTGTGACCTTTTGGAACTGAATTATATTGCATGTATATAGGTAAAAAATTAAATTTCAGTCTAGCCAGCTCTAACACCCAGCTCCTCGTCCCAATCAATTTTGATAGCATAGAAGCACAAAGAAGCCCAGTTTAGAGAGTCCACATGTGTTTAATCTTTGATTAATTGAACAAAAACTAAGCGCCTCCAGACATATTTCTTTTAATCACAGGAAAGATATCTTTTCAGTTGCTTTGCTAGTAGGAGAGAGTCAGCAGATGTGTGCCTGGTCTAAAGGGAATTTCTGTTTCTCTGGAGAACACAGTTTAAATAGGAGAGGAACAGACATATGCTGACTATGCACTGCTTAACAGATGACGTAGAGAAGCATCTACCACCTCAGGGAGTGGAACGGGGCAGTTTTCAAATTAAATTTCTTTCAAATTCAAAGCGATCAGCTGAAATCAATTTACATACAGGATGCAGGTCAAGTCAGACAGCTCTCATCAAAACAGCTCACAGACACAAAGATGCAAATCTATCTTTGTCAGCAGTATGATCTCAAAGATAGGTTTTAACCTTATGACAGTAAAAAGGAAAAATAAAAATTAATTTTTTCAAAATTTTAAACACAGCTGATATTTTTATTTTCTGGGGAACAATAACTCAAATTAATATTTCATTAATATGGAGTATTTGCCAAATCTTCTCAATTCATACACAAAATACATTGGCACAATGCAAATTTATTTCCAAATATTAAATCAGAAGCAAGTCTTCAAGAACTTCAGAAAAAGTTTTTTTAAAGTGTCATACTGGGGAAAAAAAGCATCTGAACAACCAATGTACTAGTCAGCCTTTGACTTCTCTGACTTTATACTTCTGCCTACAGGCGTATGTCCTGTATCGTCAGCTAGGAAATGGAAACACTTATAAAAATAGAAATGATTTTCACTTCATCTACTTCTACCAAGATGTCTTGGGGGAGGGAGGAGGAGGAGGAGGTGGGGGAAGAAAGATCAAGAGTCTAAAGCAGAAACTGGGAGAAAATGTACTTAGATGAAAACACCATATAAAGACTCCCTTGGACCAGAGGAAGCTCACAACCAGGAAAAAAGAGGAGACAGCCAATGGTCCCAGTTAATTTGATAACTTGCACTAAGGAGTTCCCTCTGAACTCTGCTCAATCCTTCCCAGCCCAGAGGCACACACAGGCTGGAGAACTATTGAACAGCACATCACTTAATGCCATGGAAGGGAGGAAAAACAAGCATCAGACACTGAAAACAAACTGAGGTATTCAAATGTCCTTTTCCTTCTTCATGCAATTAGGACATCTCCCTTTATTTGCATTTACACTTGATGTTAAGAGTCCAAATTGCCTCCCACAGCTTTCTGAATAGCAAAACTAAGGAGAGCTTTGGTATCAATTCACTATGTTAGCTGGATTCAGGAAAAACACGTAAATACTTGTCTCAGGCTCATGCTTGATATAGTAGGACCCTGAACAATTTCAATTCTAATTTTTTTTTTCTTTGAAACTAGCAACTTGATGACAAAATGTGCAAAGAAAAGCTTTCACCTCATTTGAAGAGCCAGATTCCCCAGTTTTGATTCAAGGTTTCAGAAAGTCTTTTACCCATCAAAGCTGCCATTCCTCAAAAAGACTGGCACCACATTGTTTGATTTATGAACTCACTGAGCTGCACAGCAATTTTTGGCTAGACTATAAAACACCTAATTTTGCTTAATCATCCATCCCAGCATGGCCACTGTAACATCCTAAATTACTCATCAGCTTAAGAATAATCTGTTTATTCACAGTATCACAATCCATCAAGAACTGTACTCCTAACTTCCTCTGTTCTGCATAGTTTCTGGGAAAATACAGACATGTAAGAACAGTTTTCAGGTAAAGCGTGCATTATTTTGCCCTGATCTTGGCAGGAGTAGATAGGAATAGGAATCTTTTATTTATGTGCTCTGCTTTCACAGTGGTTGAAAGTCTCATGTAACAGCATCCATGAAAAATTTTCATTTTTTAAGTATCATTGCTATCCATTGACAGTTACACTCACCTGCGAACTGTTTTGATACAGAATTAGCTATAATGATCAAATATGTTGACACACATCTGCAGTCCAAGTCCTCTTAGTCTGCTTCCAAAATCTAGTGAATCTTAACACTTCACGTGTACTACAGAAGAGGCTTCCAAACATCCCCACAGAACAACCAAAACCCTAAAATACGAATCTCGTGATTTTTAAGACTTTTAACAACTAACCTTACAAATTTCCAAATACATACAAGTTGCATTTTAGATAATAAACATGGAAATTTCCTTTAATAATAGACTTAGACATAACAGAATGAAGTTCTGCCATACCAAACTTACAGGTAGAAGCATATTTAAGTTATAGCTTTTCCAGTCAAGCCTCACTGCTTTAATTTTCCCTAGATTGTTTTTTGGTCATTGTTGTTTGGTTTTTTTTTTAATCTCTAGGACTTTGTTTTCCTTAAATCTGTACATAAGTTCATTCCTGAATGCATACATTAACTCTGTAAACCCCTCTACAGCATGCACAGCCAGTAATTCTATCATTTTATCATTTAGTTCGTGAGAGCAGGCAAAAGACTCAAAGAAGACAGACCTTTTGTGATACCTTAAAACCAACCACACACTTGAAACAAATCCCTGATTTTTGTGAGACTTTGCCAAATAAAAGTGTAAGCAACAAAAAAGAACATGCTTGCCATGCACATAGGTGCCTCAAATGATGGGAGTTCTGACATGTATCCAAAATGTTTTAGTCGTTGTCACGCAGCTGAAGAAAGGAGTTATTTGTCCCATTGTCTTAACATGCTGATGATTACACATAAGGTCCATTTATACAAATTTAGTTGTTTAAATTTTGACAATATTGGATAACTTGCAGGTAAAAATACAATCAATAACTCAGGAAAGCTGTATATTGCCTAAAATTGATGCAAAGTGAGAGAATTTTGCAGCTAATTGAGGAGCTCATACTCTTCATAATAATAAAATGAGCTACAGGGAAGTCATGGCTGATCTTCAGACTCTATAATCTTAAAACTGTTACAAAGCATTTTTAGAACGAGAGCCATCATCAAGTATGCACTGGAAATTACATTATGGAGATAAGCTACACATGAAAGAATTATGCCAAATACCTTGGTCATAAATATACCCCCTTCTCTAAAAACTCACTCAGGCAAGGTGTAAAAGGAAAGAACTTGTGGCCAAAAGAGAAGTAAGTTTGTCACCGAGAAATATGATTTGAAAAACAGATTTGCAGGGTCCCTGACTAGCAAATATAACCAAGTTCATTTGCATTTGATTTTTCTTAACGGCCTAAAAAAATCTTTAGAGTGGAGAAAGGAAAATGAATATACCTTTGCAGCTATTGTTGCCACTCTCAAGATGAGTAAGCTTCTACAAAATTGTTACTTAACAGACATCCACAAGATCCAAAGATACAGTTTTCCTCAAAAAGGAATAACATTAAAAAATATATTAAACACTTGAATCAAACTATCACACACCAATAACTGAATTTGGTCTTAATCAGGTGGATGCATTCACCAGACAATACTGAGAGATTCAAACATGGGCAGCAGCTTGCAGCCACTTTCCAGTCTGCTAATGCACTTTTTTGAAACTGCTTCTATTTCTCTACTCTGAAAAACGACTTTGTTTCCCAACTGTTTATGTGATAGCCAAAACAGTCTTCAGCCTTTACTCTGAGGATGAAGTATGATTCCACTTTTTTCTGCCACCTGTAAAAGCTGACATTTATAGAGAGAATTACCCAGCTTCATTTTGACAAGGACATGCCCTTTCCCCGTTCTTTAGGACCTTTCACCACCAGAGAACGTGTCACTGGTAGGCAGTAATCCAAAACCAGTTACATTCCTCCAAAACAAAACATGGAGCTAATTTAAGTAGGTCTCCAGTGATCAAAAGGCTGAGTTCAGGAAGTCAGGAAGAGGGAGGGAAACAGACTGGGAGCAGCCTCTGTCTGGAGGATGCCTCCAGCCTGATTATCCCATCGCTCAGCCCTTCTGGGCTGCACTGCAGAAACTGCATGCTTCTGCAAATCAGCTCTGAACACATACAGCCAGTCTTCATTTCAAAAAGTTGTGGAAATAGGATTTCAAATACAGATGAAGCCAGTCAATCTAAAAAAATTAAATCCTCAGTTAAACAGGAGTTACATTGCTTGTTTGACTGACTTGTGATTCACATTTCATGCAAATTTATCTCCTTCCCATTTATCACGGATCTAAATTACAAAGAAAATGTCAAGTAGTACTAAATTACAAAGCTTCTTTGCACAGAGCTGTGTAACAGAGAGTAGTTTTACTCATCTCCAAAGTGCCTGAAAGATTTTAATTCTTGAAATATTAAGTGGCTGTCTAAAGAACATGTTTGGTAGATTTAGGATACCACTTTTCACCAACCAGAGGATCACCTTGTTTTTAAGGATTTTTAGGGGATGGGGCATGACTTCAAATAAATAACCAAAGAAACAAGCAAATACAGCTGCATAAATATTTTTATATAAAATAAAATAGGATTATGGAGAAGATACAGCAAATCCTTAATGCTGTGAGTAGACACACAACACCTTCAAACATTCTGGAAGGGTCACAAGGGCCATAGATTGAATAAGAGACTTATTTAATTCAATTTGCTGATAATAAATGTTGTTTAGGTCATGTTCAATGGTATTAATTTAGAACTAACACTATCAATACTTAGATATATATCAGTGGAAGAAAATGCAGCATACTCTGGATTAAATGACATGCAAATGTCAGTCAAGTCACCAAGGAAAGGCTGATGACTAGAAAGTGACAAAGCAGAGGGAAAACCATCTTCCAATTCTGATTTAAACTCTAGTCCCCTGTGGTAATCAAATCTAAAGCTGCTTTGAAAGTTCTTAAATACACAGGTACTTAAAAAAAGATAAAACAGCTTTTAACACAGAGCAATCTTCTGAAATCTGTAGCTTTGAAATCCCCTACACTCCCTTCTTTGCAACTGTGGAATCTAAGCACGGTGTGCTTAAGGAAGATGTCACCTGACTACATAGGCAACAAATTCTCTTTGTGGATTAATCTCAAAAGATGAGCAAGGGAACTGCTTAAAAAGTTGAAAAATAATTGCATGAAGGCATAATAGACATGACAACTTACTTTAGTATTAACCTGAATCTAAAGTGAAGTGTACAACATCCTTTGGAAAGCAAAGGAACTTCGTCTAATAATGTGTTACTATATGAGAGGATGGAAGAAAAGTTTTTTTTAGGATAAAAAAGTTTTTTTTAAAAGTTTTCTAAAAAGTTTTTTTAGGATAAATTTCCTATCACATTGTAAAACAAACTGCCGCAGACATGAGCTGCCTCTGCCAGTTTTGCAGGTAAACTGCAAAACATGATGCTGTTCCCTGTTTCATAAAAGGTTTTTGGTTAAAATTGTAACATCAAAGCATATAATGAGTACTCTTAATCATCTGTACTTTGTGGAAAGCAGAAGCCAAACAAAGGCAATTTGACTCCACAAACATACAAAAATTAAACTAGAACATAAGGATTTTTAAACAAGCAACTGTGTATGACTACAGGCATACAAATGTAAATGCTCTGGGGCTCAGCACAGATGTGCTGAGAACTAAGCAGAGCAGTTTGCTGATTTGCAGCAATCCGCTGTGAGCATAGCTCCAGTTTATAATGATGATAGCACTACACCTATAATGCAGTGTTTTTTAATTTAATGCAAATTTATTCCACCAGCCTTCAACTCCTTCCCTGTTCCTCACCTCTTCTTTGCTATTTAAAGTGTTTTGGTACTATTACACTGTCACATCACTACCTTTCTACTAAAATAATAACCTTTACTGTTAAAATTCTTTGTCTACGATGTCCTGGAATGCAACTGAAACTGTATATCATTATACCTAAAAATCTTATTTCCAAATAGAGATTGTGGGTTTTTTTTCTTTTCTTTACAGCATTGTTGGTGATTACTTTTCCATAAATTCCACTTTGAGGAGGATTAACAATTTAATGCTACATTATTGTTAAATGGTGTACATTTACACACTTTAAAGAAGTTTTCTTTTTGTCTCAAGGGTTGGCTGAAGCTCTTAAAAAAATTTGCGGCAATATCAGTATTTTGCATTCAGACCCTGGTACCCTGGTTGGTAAGTCTCTCTACTATAATCACATGAAAGTTAGTTGAGCCAGGGGTGACATACACATTTAATAACTATGTACCAGTGAAATTGATGCATGCACAGTGCATCAGTCTAAATCCACCTAAATCCACTAAAGTCCACCTCATGTTTCTGGATTCTGATGAGAAGTTGTGGAAGACACAGAAGCACTGCATGCATTTCACACATTGCTTCAAGATACATCACAAACCAAAAGATCGTGAAATAAGCACAGAACATTAAAACCCTTTCTAAGAACCAACAGGAAGTGCTATAAATGAAACAGCAATTAGATAAAAATCAAGATCTCAACCATTAATGCCCACTCAAAATTACACTTACAAGTTACCAGATACAGCATTTGGGAGTAATGAGCATTATTCAAACAGGTTACACGTTTACTGGATAAGCATACTTCCAGCTACCCTGACACTGATTACTTTTATCACTGAAGTCGTTAATGAGGAAACAGCATGATCTTAATCATGTATATCTACATTGTATGTGAAGCTTGAGATCTTTCTGGTGTAGATACAAAAGTCCTTGGGATTGTCTTGAATGTGAAAGACTAGACAGAGGGCTCAAGCAAATGCAGAAATTCATAGTCTGTTTCCTTGGCCTGCTGTGAGAATTATGAAAATCTTCTAAAACTATACACCAATGGTGGCACTTACCCTATCTAAGAGATAGGAGCCTCTTCAGAGCTCGTTAACAACATGAATCATTCAGTCAACAGAGATCTGTGTTTTCAGAGTGACTCACCCAGTTCTGTGCTGCTCTTCAACAGGATACCAGGTGAATTGCTACACATTACAAAGGAAGCCTATAAAAGCCACTTCAAAATAGATATCTAACTTTGAATTGCAAGGCTTCCTCTCATACTTTAGGTACCCCCAAAATTGATTTTTTTTTGACCTACGCTTGGCCCTCCAACCACTTTAATGTACACTCTCTTCCTCTACAACAAGTAGAGTTTAAAGGATATACAGGAAGAGATAAGCATTACAAAGTGATGTGAACATACTTGACTGCTCCTTCCGTTGGCCACTACTTAAAACCAAAGAGATAACTTTGTGAGCCAGTTCTTTCAGAGAAAAAATATTAATTTTGTGTTTCTGAATCTGCCATTCCTTTCTAGTGCTTATTTGCGCAACAACAACTACCCCGTTAGATCAAATCCTGGCTATCCTGCCTCCTAATACACACTGTAAATTGCATGGTTATCTGGAGAGCAAAAAACATGTATAAATTGAAACGAAGTATACAAAATCTTACAAACATAAAGCAATCATAATTTCCTGGAATCATAAAAGTAGCAAGAACGCACAAAATCATCTGAATTTCTCCAGTGATATGATACATCTTCTGACTCCCCTTCTATTTTCCTAACTCTGTATAAATAATAATTAACCGTGTAATTCCTTCATTGCTTTCAAGTCACTGCCTCAGAGGCAGCTCACACTTATTTTTATCTTCAAATAACATCAAAGCAAGCGGCTGTTACCAAAGGGGGGAGGAGGAAAATGCACTTACTTGCCACCTCCAGCGATGCATTATGACTTACAGCCTCACCGAGGTAATTCCTTGCCACACACACATAGACCCCTTCGTCCGGCCGGCTCTTGCGCCCGTGCACAATGCGCAGGAAAAATAAAGATCCGCTGGGCAGCAGCATCCGGTGGGAGCGTGGGTCATCCTTGTCCGTTTCCACCCTTTCCCCTCCCTTGTACCACTCGATGGTGGGGGTCGGCCTTCCCTCTGCTTTGCAGTTCAAAGTGGCTGGCTCTCCTTTGGAAACAATCAAGTCAGAGGGGTGTTCCACGATCCGAGGCGGGAAATCCTCCTGTCGAAGACGGGAACCTGCAAGGCAAAAGAAGTTTTCTTAGGAAATCACTGCCAGGTACAGTCACGGTGTTTTGCAAAACAGCTACTTAACCATCACCTCACAGCACAGCATTTGACAAGAGCAGCTATTAACATCCTAAAGTACACAAAAGAAAACCTTAGTGCACTTCACAGTGTGCAAGGTTCTCCCAAGTGAGTATGTTCAAAAGTATTTTCTCAAGAGGGGACCTACTATTACAGAATGGCCAGATTCCTAAATCACATCAATCTTTACATGGATCTATTCATGTACATAAATTTACACATACATGCATATGCAGACCCAGAACTACAAAAACTAGTCCTACAGACACTCCACAGAGATCAGACCACCTCAACCAGCACAACTGGTACTTCCAATCCATAACCCAAAGCCATAGCCAACCTTCTGGAAAGGCCATTAATTCATGCACTGCCTACAGAGTAACTAACATTTCCACTGCTCACAGAGTTGTTTTATTTCACTTGTACTATCATCTCTTAAGTTTCATGTTAAGTAGTGCCATAGAAGTATAAATGCATGGAGAGCCTGAGTGCTTCTTATGCCTCATGCATCAGGGAAAATTTTTACTTTATAAAATTCTACATGTCTCTAATCTAGAAAAAACTGTGAGGCAAGAGTGTCCAGCATAAAAGAAAAGTTACAAGCAAATAAGGTATTCTCCTAGACAAGGTACTTCTAAACAAGATGCTCTTCTACAAAAGCATTGAATTTCAGACTGTTTAAAGATTCAAGCTGATAACTTGCATCAAGGAAAAAAATCGAAACTAAACAAAACAAACAACCCCCAAACAAACAAAAACACAAAACAAATTTAAAAACTAACAAAAAGCCCCAAAATCCCAAAAAACAAACAACCACAGTAATAGTCTGCATGTATATATATATACACATATACCACAATACCAGACAAATATGATAAGCTACCAGGTACCCAAGAATTCCAAATTGGGAATAAACACCTATCAAAACTTTCAGGGTTTTAAAATGTTGACTCAAATTCAAATTATTGTTTTCCTTATTTCTCTCTCTTGAAGCACAATTTTGCCATGGATAAAAATTAGTCTCTTGGGTCACTAATTCCTGATTATTAAAATCTCAGATGCCAAGATTCTTTATTAACATTAATAACATGGGCTTTGAACAGCTGCGAAGCACCAGAAACAGAAGATCTATTCACCGCAGGTTAATAGACCATAAACTGATGTGGAAACAGGGAAAGGAGACAAGAAGAGGAGAGGTCCAAGGATTACTGTTTTAAATATACACTAAATATGTCATACAGATATATATATTTTTATATATATGTACAGAAAATAAAAGTACAATAAAAATAAAAAAATGTACAATTTTAATTTTATTTCACATTTTCGTCACCTCAAGATCATTAAATGATCAACTAATCAGCTAGCACTACCACACACTCAAAAATCTGTCAGTATGGCCAGACTACATTGAAATACATTTGCATTCTGTATGTAGCAAAACAGGGTAGTTCTACATGAACACTACTGATCATTAAATTGATCACAAACATTTCAAACAGCAATAAACCTCCTCTTCAGATAAGGTTTGAGAAGAAAAAACAGAAGCCAGGGAGTTTCCAAACCCTTCTGCTGGCCCAAGCAGCCCAAGCCTGCGCTTAATACCAAAGACAAATTTTAAGCAGCACCTCCAAGAGGTTTGGCACAGGCCAAACTCAGTGAAAGGAGAGCTAAGAGCACAAGAAAATTGTGCCAACCAGCACTGGTGTTTTGAAGCAGCTAAAAAAGCCTCTAATAGACTTCTGTGTTCCCTGAAAACACATCTCAGTCACTACAAAGTTGCATCTGTGTCTACTCATCCCAAACTTTCACACAGCTTTTATGAAAAGTCCCTCATTGAATACTTCTGCCCTCACAAGTGTGTTGGCCAATTTCAAATCCCTCTTTCCAAGGTAAAAATGCCTAGAGAGGGATTAAAAACCTTATTTTGTTTATATTTTTACTCATTTCCTAAGTAATTACCAAGGAAATGTGTTGAAACAAAGGATTACAGAGCTAAAATCAATTGCTCTAAGATGTTCTGGAAAAATAAAAAGCCAATATCAATGTGAGATGCTTAAAAGGCAGTTAAGAAGTCTTTTAAAAACCAAAGTTTTGACATATGCTAGTATGTACCGTGTTTGTATTTTCACAGGCAATTCTAGCTACCCAGCACACAATACAGTACAAGTCTCCTATTGTTTCTGTCAGCCTGGCCCAGACCACAAATAAACGAAATACCATTTTCAGATAAATTGTATGCAAGCTTTCCACACTGACATTTAACTGGCTGTACATGTACTTCAAGCACTGTACAGAATGCAAGCATAAAGACTGACTTCTAAACTTTCTTGAAAACTGAGACTCAAAAACACTAAGCGAGGAAAAAAAATCCTTCAGGATCATCCAGGAATGCTCGTATATATTTTTATCTTTGCTGAATAATATTGGAGAAGATAAATAACAGAAATGTCTATTTTTTTTTTTTTTAAATCTCAGCATTTCATAAAGTAACATTCCTCTAGCAAATTTCATAACACTGCTTAGATCAGAAAGGGACAGAAGTTGCATGATTAGTTGACTGGCACATAGTGAGCAGTAAGCACACGTTTAGTGACAACTGCCTGAGGGGTATAATGGCCTTGACAACCAAGTTATAATCTTTCTACATATCTACACTTTTTTTTAATCTTCCTTTTCTTTTAGCTAGTTATTTAAGCTGCATTTACGTTTTATTGAGAAGAAGCAGCTTCAATTATCAACATAAATCTTAGAGTGGGCATCAATCCTATAATTTTCCTGTCAAAAATCCTCCCCAGATGATGTTTGATAAAAAGAAAGAAAAAAAAAAAAAAGAAAAAACTCCAAAATCTGAGCACCTAATACATACTGCATCTGCCATTAAATATACAACAGAGCTGCTGTTTCTTTTCCCCAAAGATGACAGCACTGGGTTATAGGAACTAACCAACTTGTGTTCTCTGCTTTTATTACGATTCAAGTCTTTCATAAAAAGTCAATTGGATACCACCAATTAAAGTACCCCACACTAATTATTTCATGCTGCTGCTTAAAAGAACAATTATACGAAATCATGTTTCCAGTTTCTGGAAACCATTGCACTGCGCCACAACAATTTTTACAAGAATTCAAACAATGACATAAACAGACGTGAAGGTTCAAAGAAAACTTGCATTAGATAAATGACAAACTTGTAGAAGCTAAGATTTGCCTTTATTCCCACCTTAAAACATCCTGTTGGTAGCATATTAAAACTTATTGATAAACAGCAGGGAATGTGTTTAAATATGAAAGGTGCTGATATCAGGGGTTCAAACACTGCGTACCCCTTGTGTACAAACACGTTCTCCTTCGGAGGAAAACAAGAAAGTTTGTGCTATTGGAAAAAACTGCATCAGTACATCTAAACCTGAGATCAGATGGATATGGAAAACCTCATCTCCCAAGATCTATATATCTAAATAGTAATTTATCATAAGTATTATAAAATACTGTGTGACAGACTGTATCCTTAGCCAAATTCCTAAGGGCCAGTATACTCTTGGCTCTGTTTCTTTTCCACTCCACAAATACTGCATTTAATGTTGACTTTCAGAGCACAAGAACTTTGCCCTTTTTTTTTGTTTTGTTTTCATTATTTAAACCCTATGTAAGATCTGAGTAACTGGCCTAATTGCTATCAAAGTTATTAGTAAAATGCTAACAAACAAAACTACAAGTTAAAAAGCAGTGTTAGGAGATCCTTGCAAACAATGATACTTAATCAGATCGTAAGAGCTCCCTCAATTTCCAAGTGTTTCCAGTAATAACTTAACCTCTTTGAGAAACTTTTCAGAAAGTGGAGGGGAGTATCTCTGTGGTTTTATGTAAGTTGACTGGAAAGATGTTCCATAAGTCTCTCACTCTAGTGGTTAGAAATCTTTCCCTAATACTCAGGTTAAACATACCCCCAAATAGTAAATACCTCGTTCTTTCTGTGCTGGAAGTGCCCTGTAATTCAGATCTCTCCACAAACTTCTTGGACTTTTATGCCTTTGACATGCAAATTACAACCTCTTTCTTTTCTACCAGCCTCTTGGATTCTGTGTTATTGCTGCTCTTAGAAGTCATAAAACTAATTTCATCTGGTTTTCCCCATAAGATTTGCTTACCTTTTCCTTGTTTTAAATTCTAGTTTTTCCTTTTTGAAGATGGAAGACCCAAAACATACACACTCCAGAGGCAAGTAGATTCTGAGTACTATTTCGAGCACACACTGCAAAACAATATCACATCATGCCACAGGGTAAAAGTAACTAAAGGATAAATCAAAGTATTTTTCTGAAAGTGGGTTTTCTGCCCCTATACCTGCAGCTAACCTATTGAGTTTTCCTTTGTTGCACAGACAACAAATAATTTTCAAGGAAAAACAGAACTAGGAAGATCCACTGAGATTTTTTCCCATTCATTTTCTTTCTCTCAACTTCTCTATTCTTTTAATATGCCTACTCGCTGTATGCTACCCTTGTGCAGCTTCAATAAAACACCCGATTTCCTAAGCTTTGTAGCCTACAAGAACTGCATATTGAAAAGCAATTATTTTGACATTTCCAGGTTCATAGTCATCCTTCCATAACCAAAGACATGAAGTAATTAATAAAGATAGTAATGCTGTGCCTATTTGGATTTTCCCAAAATAGTTATATCAGAAATGAAATTTCATTGTCTAATTCTACTTTGCTCTAAAGCAAAAGAGTAAAAACTGCATTTAACTGCAGTTTGGAGTTATAGTTATTGATTGGAGAATAGCACAGGTATCACTTTGGACTGAGTAAGTGGGCCTTTGACACCGAGTTTTATTTACAAAAGCTGTTAATTTCTAACACCTGAACATTAAACATATATTCTAGAAAAACAAAGTTACACTTTTCACCTAAATCCTGCCATTACTTTGCACAGTCATAGCTCCTTTAAAAGGATGCCACCTTTATGAACAAAAATGTTCCCCTGCAAATGAGGGAGTATTTGTACACTAAGGAGGAAAAGGAATAGTTGGAATGTAGCAGCACTGTCACATCAGCTGATTAATGCCCACCCGGGACTGTAGGCTTATTGAAATGCATTTCAAGACATGGCAAATGCTTCCAAACACTGATCTGGGAATATGTCCAGTTCTTTTCAATAGATACCATAAAACGTGACAAGCAGGGCTCTCACTTTGGGTCAGCAGAACCCGCAGTTATCCTATGTCTTCCCAATGAAGAGAAACGCTCTATTTCTTTTTCTGAGAACACAGTGGAAAACAGGTGAGCAAGATGTAAATAAAAAGAAAAGCCCTGAACACTACCTGATCACTTCCACTACTAAACCACAGTGATGTTCCCTGAAAGAAGAAATTGTTCTTATTTCAGCTTACATCACCATGTAAAGGAATCATTTTGTTTCCCTCCTCTTATGACTACTGAAATTTCATTGATAGATGAAATCATTAACATATTTTTCTTTTAATTATTTCTCCTACTAAAGGTATTTTTTGGGTAAGCAAAATAATTTGCTTTAAAAACAAAATCTGATTACAAAATGTGGGCCATGGCTTTTAAAATAAATCTGTACACATCCACAAAACATTTTTCCCACTCAAAAGACAGCAACAAAAAACACTTCAAGGTTAAGACACCATGAATTACAATTGCATTTCTGTCATAGCTACCACACTATCAGGAGATGTCAGAAACCAGTAATTTACTGTACACTTATGGGAAAAAAAAACTAGGGTAATGACAGAGTGCCTGGAGTTTTAAGCCACGTCTGTCTGTCTCTTTGAAATCAGAGATTAAATGGGAGCTGTACTAAAAATGCCTCAAATCCAGACTGATCTCGTGCCTGGCTCTTACACTGAGAGATGTAACCCAAACACTGGAAGCTATAGACATTCAATTTACACAATATTCATGACCTGGTCAGCTGAACAGGAGTTAGTTGAAGTATTGTAGCAATAAGCTAAATAAATAAAGGAGAGAAATAATATTTTAAAAGTTTATATATCATGGGTGCAAATGGTTCGCTTCTGTTCTTTATTCAGCAGTACTTCTGGACATAGGCAATTAGGTCAGAAAAAGCCATGAGTTCTAAGCAAAAAGATCTTTTGGAAAGCTGCACAATATCTTATAGCTATTTAAATACTCTGGTGGGAATGGGGGAAGAAATCTGGCAAATACTGCATTGCTCAGATATTAACACCGAGTCTCCATTTTAATTCCTAAAGACGTATTTCCCAGGAGATGCTGAGAGAGACTTGCTCTCTGAAATAATCACTTTTAACAAAGAAGCCCAAAGTGGCAACAGTAAGAGTCATGCTTTAAACCAGAATTAAATTCAGCTCTTCCAAATTGTTCTTGAAGAAACCACTTATTTTCAAGAGACTCAGCTTTACACTCAATGAACACATGCTACTGCTTTGTGCAGCAGTTTGCATAAATAAGTCCTGACCTGGTTATTCATTAAATTAGCTGGAGTATAAATTTAAAATACTAATATTTATATTGCACCATGTAAGAGGTTGACATTTACATAAAACCCCAGGCAAGAGCTAATGTTCCCAGGGTAAGAAACTGGTCAGTTTTATTTTTTCTTTCCCTCGGTTGTGCTTCTTGGTAAGATATTTATCTCATCTGACACTGGTGGATACTATAACAGTCTGAGATGTCAGTATCTATGGCACTCACTTTTGAAACTAAAACTCCTTCAGTAAAAACAACAACATCCCACACCAAACCGGGAAGCTGGGAATAGTATTTTCCCTTAAGGGAAATCTTAATGAAATGACAGAAATACTTTCATTAATAATGCAAAATGAACTATGACCCAGTGAGCAACTCCACTATATTCAAAAACAAAAACAAGCACAATGGTAATAAAGTCTATTTCATTATTTCTTGTTGTCTTTGAAAGGGCTGGAGTAATACTGGGAGATATTTTCTACACTGGGATTGAGAAGTGCACTAGGACACGACTGAGAATGGCTGAGCTGTATCTGAAGGCAGGCTCCTCTTGCAAAGGATTATGGAAAGGATGCCAATGTTAAGTAGAGCTGAAGTAAAGAGCAACTGGAAGGCCACTAGGGAAACAGATACTTTAACTACAATAAGATAACAGGATTTGATGAAAATTATGGGTAAGTCTGTGGACAACAGAGCTGGAAAGATACTGAAAATGACCACTGGTTAAACACAGGAGTGGGGACACAGTGGGAAGATCTGGGGAAACTCAGAGCAATCACTCCTGCCCTGTCCTCCTCCTTTCCCTGAAGATGGCATTCCCTACAAAGGCAGCCTGACAGCTCTGATCGGCTATCAGCAGCTTGAGAAGAAAAGACAGAGTAAATGGAGAGTGTGGGGACTGAGGCTGCTGTGAGTCACATCAGAACTGCCACTTCCAGGGCTTGGTTTTCTATTGAGCAGGGAGGATTAGGAAACAAAGAAGAGGCAGTCAGGCTCCCCTCCATCTTCCATCCTTGTCCTCGATCACGTTTCTTCCCAGACTGGAAGAGTATCCCATTGGCTGTGAACCACTGCTTTGTCCCTTGGGACAGGAAAACGGAACTCTGAGAAAAACAATGAGAATGCACCAAAACCAGAGGACTCTTAGCTGAAGGCAGCAAATGAACTTCCAATTGAGTGACAATGCCTAGGAATCAAATTATGTAGATACATTACATAACCTATAATAACACTAATATAGTTACCTATTTTATGTATTTTCTTCATCTATATGTTGATAAATCAGATATCAGACACACTGATGCAGAAAGGTTTTACCTCACCTGTAAGTTTGCCTCTAATCAGTGTCAAAGGTTTCACCTACTGTGGCATGATTACAGCACATTAGGTTATTTTATTCCAAAGCTTAATCTATAAAGATTTATTACTAAAATCTAAAAAATATCCCTTTGGATGACCATACTCATTCACAAAAATAAATCTAAATATATTCATCGTTTTGGGGTTATTATTTTTTAAAAATCACAAAAACAATCAGTGCTTTCTCTTTATAATATTTCAGATGGGTTGCCCCCATGTTCTTCCAGACTTTTACAAGTCACCTCCTACCATGCTTCTAAACTAACTTCCACTTCCAGATTTCAGTGTGAGATTGAATCTGATATTGATCAACTGCATGTTCAGATGTCTAAGATGCTGAGAAAAGGGGAAAAGAATACTCATTTCTGCAAGGCTATTGGGAAGCCAGAGAAACAGCAACTCTCAGTAGGACCAGGGATTTCCTCAGCCCTGTCAGGGAACATTCCTCAACTCTGAGGCAACACAAGGATTGTAACACCCCACTCAATAGCACTCCTAGGCTGTGCCTGGGTCCATTTTGGTACATCTCATACAAATGATTCTGCCTTTTTTTTTTTTTCTGGTTCCCAAACTGGATTTAAAGAGAAATATGATGATTCAAAACACCTGTCCAAAATCATACTTTTTAAGATTGTAAATATGTTTCACATGCAAGGGGGAATAAAACATGAAAACTGCTCTCATGAATCCTAATGTTAAGTGTTTACAGAAGACATATGCCATCTCAGAAATATGTCTCAATTAAAATATTTAGTGGTTAATTAATTTAGAAATTAATAACAAGTTAAAAAGTATTATTATTGAAGCAGTTTTGTTTCCGTGTTCTTATTAATATTTTAACGGGCTAAAATTTTGAACTAAAACAGTTTCTTTCTTTCATTCCATTTAATATATTAGACTTCTTGTATGACATTAAGTTTGGACAATTACAAAAACCCCAGATATTCTGAATTACAAGTTGCTACTCAAGTAACAAGACTGGCATGGTTTTGTTGGCAACGGAAGGATGAAAGTTTAAATCCAAATTTTAAACAAACCTGAGTTAGTTGTGTACACTTACAAAAAATGTACAGATCCGTAAAAATTAAACTATTTTATCACAGTTTAAAAAAATTAAATCATATAACCTCTTACTGAAAACTTGACTATCCCTACCCTTTTTTTAATGCACACTTTTATTCAAATATAAAGCTAAGCAATGAACACAAAAAGCATGAAAGATAACATGCTTTTAGGGAAAATAAATATCTCCTCCCAATTTACTCTGCATAACAATCAACATGACACTCACTGCAGAATGACTGATGATATTTTTTTCATTCGTAATTTTCCCCAATATAAAGATGTGTCAAAACAGTAAAATTTTACCTACAGTAAACTTCTATCCATCAATGACATAAAAATAATCTTTTGCTGAGAAACACTGTAAAGTTTTCCCTTTGACTGTGTTTGAATTTCTTGTCACCCAAGAGGCCAGAATATAACAGAACCACAGAATCTTTTGGTTTGGAAAAGACCTCTGAGATCATCGAGTCCACCTTATGAATGATCTCCACCTTGTCAACCAGACCATGGTACTGAGTTCCACATCCACTCTTTCCTGAAACACATCCAGAGACAGGTACTCCATCACCTCCCTGGGCAGCCCATTCCAATGTTTAACAAACCTTTCAGTAAAGAAATGCCCCCTGATATCCAGCCTGAACCTACATGGGTGCAGCTTCAGACTGTCACTTTTCCTGTCACTTGTGACCTGGGAGAAGAGACCAGTCCCCACCTGGCTGAAACCTCCTGTCAGGGAGCTCTAGAGAGCCACAAGGTCTCCCCTTGCTCCTTTTCTCCAGGCTAAGCACCCCCAGCTCCCTCAGCTGCTCCTCCTCAGACTTGTGCTCCAGAGCCTTCCCCACCTCTGTTCCCTTCTCTGTGAGTACAGCATAAATCCCAGCACACCAATTTCTTTTCTTGTTTTCAGGGGCCCAAATCTGAACACAGCACTCAAGGCTGTGACCTCACCGATGCCAAGTACAAGGGGAGCCCACTGGGTTTGGTTTTTGTTCCTTCAAAGGCTTCTTTGGTTCCAAAAATCAAACTGAGAAATCTGCAATCCTCCACATGGCCAATTCTTTTGCAATGGTTCCTACTTAGACCTTTGCACAAAGCATAATTTTGCAATGCTCAGTTGAATCAGATTGATTCAATGCTCAGATTGAATCAGCGAGATTCAATGCTCAGTTGAATCCCACTGCAGGGAATGGCATCCCACAGAGAAAGCCACATTCCAGGACTTGCTTAAATGCACAAAAGTATGGGCCCAGAAGATTCATGTACTGAGTTTTCTTCTCATGAAGAAGCAATATCATCTTGAGGTCTGAAGTCCTACCCCACAGCATGACTGCTGAAAACCTAGTGAAAAGCTATCAAAAATGTCAACCAACATCTCTGCTAACCCTGTACCTTTCCAGCTGGATTTTAGTTCTGGTTGTGTGACAATGGTACAACCACCTGAACACATCACAAAGAAGAATTCATTCAGTAGCTAAAACCAGGCCTCTATATCAAATTGTCAGGGGAAAAAACACATACTTATGAAGTTGTTTCTGTAAAATAAATGGTAAAAAGAAATACTATCAGATTATTTTCCTGAATATTCATAGTGGATTCTTCAGAAAACTTATGGCTAATAGTCTGGGTGTTCAGCAGCCTGAAGTGTATTTAAACATGTAAAACAAAGCTTTTGAGATGTTCTATATGATAGGCACACTCAAGTAAGATATTTAAATAACACCAGTTTTCAGCAACTTTTTCAAGACAAAGTACCAAACCACAATTTCAGGAATAGTTGTCTGAAGTAATTTATACTTTAAAGAAAACAAAATATTTGAAATGGCCTTTTAAAGGATTAGTAACAAATCCCTAGAGGAATGCAGCCCACCTCAGTCAATTTTCAACCTTAAAAGCAAATTTTGACATATACAGAACATTAATGAAGACAATGTTTATGCCTTACATAGCATGCTAAGTGTGAGAACTCTACAGATAAAAATGCTGTTGAATGTATACTGAAGCTCATAATGGAATGTAAAAAGAAGATGAAAAATAGCAGTAGCTTATGGTTGTTGATGATAAGATCTAAAGTAATGAAGAACAGTTTTAAAAATAAGAAAAAGTTAAAATTTTAATTATTTTATTAAAACAAAAATGGCAGGTGTCTATTTTCTATGACTTTATTTTATAATTATTTCTTAAAAGCTAGCTTAATGACTAGCTTTTGAATAACTGTTATAAGGGGTTCTGGTGAAAGAATCAGTACTGAGAAACACAGATCAATATTCAGCGGTCATAAATGGAAAAAGGAAGGAGAAGGGAGAGGTAAGAGAAAAACAGTGCTATACAACCACAAGGCTGAGTCAAAAAGCATAGAGGAATATTCAAGCATGGGAAAAGACAAAGACCTCAAGAGCTCCATAGAGCTGTGAAAGAAAGAAAAAAAACAGTAAATGAAAATGAGAAGAATGGAGCTGTGTGATTTGAGAAGATTTTAATGCATAATATCAACAAAAGCAAGCAGGCAGAGGTTTGTGTGGTTTGCACATATAAATGCAAATGCTGACAAAGCCTTCAAAATTGTAAAGGAGAATAGGTGTTTGAAAACAAGGGAAAAGAATGATTATTTTTATTATTACTTCAAGCAACAATCACCATGACAGGGGCGAGGGTTCAAGCAGCAAAGAAAAATAGGTTATTGCCAGAAATGAATTAACCCCAGAGCAATCTGAGTGCCCAGAAATACTATCTATCTTTTTTTTTCAAGTTTATCAATAGCTCTGGTAGAAGAGATTACTTCTCTGCATCAGGCTTGTTTAACTAGTTAAGATATCCCCACACAGAGAGGAAAGTGGAAAAACAGCAGCAGCCACCTACAAAAACATTAGATTAAAAGAATTCAACTAAGTATGCTCCGTCAGCTCAGGAAAGCCAGTCAGTCTTATTCTCCAGTCTGCAAGACTTTAAGGTATGATTATATATTGGAGTTTCCCTTCCAACCAATTAAACTATATTTCACAAGGATGTAGAAATGCTGATTTAAAAAAAAAAAAAAACAGCTACTTATATTCATATAAAGAAACAAATTTTATCTTATTTACAAGTATCTCTGCTTAGGATTAAGGTAAAGAAGCTACCTGTTCACTAAATTTGTAATAAACTGGAGAAGAACTCCTATGGGAGAAACTCCTTTCTCCTGTAGTTACTCCATGCAGGATTTGGTCAGTGCTTCCTGAGAGGTGGAAGCTGTCTGGGACCTTTACTGCCAACATGTAACGTAAATATCACTACAAACTCACTCACACTGCTCAAGCAGCTCCGCCAATCACTGCTACAGCACTGTCCAGCACAGGTGGGCAGGTGGGTACAAGGAACCTGAGGATTTGCTTGGTTTCATCCTTGCAAAGCACCATCCAAGGATTTAAGCATCCTTTTTCTTTTTTTTTTCTTTTTTTAGTAGGGTTTTCAAGGCTAAACTATTTTTTTTGTATCATGATTATAATTACAACATAGTTTCCTATGCTAAAAGGCAACCAGTATACAGACTTTTCCACTTTGTGTAAAGAGCTATTTGAAACAAAACCCTAAATTAAGGCTTCCTGAAAGGCTGAAAGCCTTCAGTGGGACTAATTAGACAGAACCACTAGGCCTTGAGGCTCACAGCTGCTCACCAGTACCCTCTGCAAAGACTGAGAATTAAACACATGGTTAGGGGTTTAAATTGATTAACGGGCATCAGTTGTTCCTCCTTTACAGGTAAAGCCCCAATATCAATCTTTTTATTTTCTAATATACCATTATATGACTAATTAGTAGGCATTATGGCACATCTATCAGTTTAAATGAATTTTTAATGACAATTAATCTGCCCTTTTTAAAAATTCTTATTTTAAATAAATGGGAAATTCTCCCCTAGTGTTTTGACTAAAAACAAAAGCTAAGCAGTGCTAAAAAAAAAAGTCAATTAAAAATGAATGGATCTTTTAGAGAGAGACATACTGCAAACTGTCAGTCCTCTACATGTTATACAGGAATTAAGCTCTTAATTTGTTCTTTAATTTTGTGGTTGCTGCAAGTATTTATAAACTGGTATATCTGCATTAGGAACACCACACTGGAATAGCTACAGGACTTTACAAACAGAAGTGAATTTTAAGTAGTCAAGATACACAGGACAGACTAGACAGTATTTGATTCTTCACAAGGACTGTGGTAAACCACTCACTATCAAGACTGTCAGGTAGGAAACACTGGGGAAGGATTTGGAAATCTTTATTTCCATCAACTGCATCAATCTGTCAACACAGCACACCATCACCACTGAGGAACATTTTCATCAAGGGAGCAACTAATTCATCACCTTTGAAAACAATGATCCAACAAAACATAAAAGAAGAAGAAACCAGTGCTTAAGACTTAGACGGGAAGCAAAAGGTCTCTAAAATACATCAGCCCAAATTCCACATTTTCAAGGATAGCTCAAAGCTCTCACATAAGACTGTGTGCCACTCAACCCCGTGTTCTTCTTTCAGCTCAAGAGCGATGTGGTGAAAAGCCACTCCAGGTCCTCTCATGATAATATCCCTAAAAGAAACCACTTTATGCAAACACCAGGTACATGGCCTTGACAGTATTTTTTTTTAAGTATCTACATAAGAATAAATAGAAATTGAAATTTTCTATTAGGTACAGATAACGCCTACAGAGTGCAGAGCAAAGACAAAATGACTCATTATAAAATATTTTTTTTTAACATTCTAAGCAGAAAATTATGCAGAATTAGCCTGCTTGGTGTGAAACTGCCTAACCAAGCCAAAATCAAATCTCTCATTTCTTCATGCCTTGCCACTTAAGTAATGGTAAATTAGTCACTTCCTTCCATCTGAAATGAGCAGTCCATAGACTTCAGGTGTCTTTGGGGTGTTTAAGCCCTTCCTTCACAACCAGACAAGAATATTTATTCCCAAGAAGGATCTGAGAAAGGTGATGAGAGGCCTGTTTGTATCAACAATTACAGAAGTCCAGCAAATGGAAAAGTTTCTCCTCCAAGGGTATTGATCAATTTTATATAAGGCAATTAAAACACCAATTTTAAAAGAAAGCAGTTGCGACTTGTCTTCAAAACCCAATCTGGTAGGTCTGAGACAGTTACAGAACGTGTTAGTGGATGGAACGTTCTCAAGACCATTAGAAACACAAGTAGGCATGTGGGGAATGTGAAGCTCCAGGGCAGCCTCGGCTGCAGTGACCATGAAATTGTGGAGTTTGAGATCCTTAGGGCAGCAAGGAGAGTGAGAAGTGCACTCACTACCTTGGACTTCAGGACAGAAGAGGGTCTCTCTGGGAATCTCCTTGGTAGAGTGCCAGGGGATAGAGCCTTGGTGGGAAGAGAGAGAGCTGGAAGACACTCAAGGAGAGAGCTGGAGACACTCCCCCAGGCTCAAGAACAGTACACATCCTACAAAGAGAAAGTCAGGGAATATTGCCAAGAGGTCTCCATGGATTAACAAGGAGCTCCTAGACAAACACAAAGAGGTAGCACAGTGAGGGTGGAAGCAGGGAAAGTAGCCTGGGAGGAACACAGAGTAATTGTCTCAACAGGCAGGGAGATCATTAGGAAAGTAAAAGCACTGGCAGAAACCAATCTGGCCCAGGAGATCAACAGTAACAAAAAAACTTGTTAGGGATATCAGCAATAAAAGAACGCCTAGAAATGGAGGGGAAATGTTGAGTCCCCTCAGGAGGAATATGGGACACCTGGTTACCCAGGTAATGGAGAAGGCTCAAGAACTCAACAATGTCTTGCCCCAGTCTTCACCAGCAAGTTTTCCAGTAACACTGCCCAAGTTGCAGAAGGTGAAAGCAGGGATTGGGAGAATGAAATCCCACCCATTGTAGGAGAAGATCAGGTTTGAGAATGTCAAAGAAACCCAAAGGTGCACATGTTCCATGGGACCTGATGAGATACATCCACAGGTCCTGAGGGAACTGGTCGATGAAGCAGCCGAGCCACTATTCATCATATTTGAGAAAACAGCAGTCTACTGAAGTTTCCACTGACTGGAAAAGGGGAAACAAAATGCTCATTTTTAAAAATGGAAATAGGAGAAACCCAGGGAAACTCAGACCAGTCAGTCTCATGCAACTGTCTGGCAAGACCAAGGAGCAGATTCTTCTGGGAACTATGCTAAGGCACAGGGAGAATAAGAATGTGATTGGTGGCAACCAACATGGCTTCACTAAAGAAAAATCATTCCTGACATATTTGGCAACTTTCTACAGTGGGATTACAGCAGAGATGGGCAAGGAAAGAGCAAGAGATGTAATCTTCCTAACTTGAACAAAGCATTTGACACTGTGAAACATGACATCCTTGTCTCTGAGCTGGAGAGCCATGGATTTGACAGATGGACCACTTGCTGGATAAGGAATTGTCTGGATGGTCACACTCAGAGTTGCAGTTGATGTTCTAATGTCCAAGTTGAAAGTAGGGACAGTAATGTTCCTCAGGGGTCAGTACTGGGACCTGTGTTGTTTAAAATTTTTGTTGGTGACACAGACAGTAGGATTAATATGCACCCATAAATCCAACTTTACAACAAAACACAAATTTAATCACTATTGTAAAGCAAAGAACATATCCCAAAAACATCTTCCATCCTAGTTAAAATAAATGTCTTCAGTGCCTAAAAGTAAAAGGAACACTCATATAAACATGTAGCACCAAGTAGTAGAGATCATCCCTGACCTTGAAAAAAGCCCTTCTTGGTATACTTCAGTAGGAAAAAAAAGACCATTTTCCTGTTAATGCTGTCATAAAGCCCACAGTGAATTACTAAAAATCATTACTTTTATGTTAAAAGCTCTCACAATGACAAGAACGAATTAGCAGGGGATGGGAAGTAAAAAGACAAGCAATGCTTAAGAGGCCCATCTCCACAAAACACTGCTGGGAATGCAAATGTCTAAAGCTTTGCGTGCTTATTAACGTTGCTCCTTGTAGTCCCATCTCTGCAACGACTCACCTGCTCTCCTTTGCTAATGTACAATTTCCTTCTCCCCTCACCCATTAAGAAGATTCTCTCCCTTATAAATACCTATCACTCACCCCACAGCATCTAATAATGCTATTAATCATTCCTGGTTAAAAAAAAAAAAAAAAAAAAAAAAACAAAAACAAAAAAACCCCCCCAAAAAACGTGCAGGAGTAGACAAAACTGCAATGGCAAATTATGCATTGTTTCCAACATGGATGAGACAGTGCCCTACTACAGACAATAAGCCAGAAGAACTGAACTTTCAATCCTGGAAAAAGGAACCTACTTCTAAGAATTACTTCATGTAAGGAGGAGAAGGAAAAGCTAAATTTCAGCAAGTAAATATAAGAACTGCTCAAAATTTGAAGTAATTAGTGTCTCTCCTTCACTGAACAATAAAAAACCAAACTGCCTTAAGAAATTCTGCAAACAGCCCATACATGTCTACCAGAAACTACTATTGAATAGTAATCCATACAACTTAAGAGATTTCCACAAATCATAAAAGGTAAACATTACAAAAATAAAACATAACCCTGTAACAGTAAAGCTGGCTGGCCCATTTCCTCCAAGTAAATATGTTTTAAGTTGCTCTTTCAATCAAAATATAATAGATGGCATTATAACTAGGCACTGTTCTCAGGAGGAAAGATTTCTTCACACAGCTAAAAAAGAATATTCCCAACAGGGATCCTTAAAAAAAAACGCTAATATGTTCTTTATACTTGTTCCATTTTGTTTTGAAGGTCAACAAATTGCTGCATTCAGATGACAGATTTGCAAGGTATCTGCAAAAAAGATTTTATTCATTTTACCAAATCTTTATACTTCAAAAACCCACTATTTTTCTTGTCCTCCTCAAAAGCATTCCCAAAATATTTGTTATAGGGCCTTCTCAGGTCAGCAGAACCAACTGCAGAGAAAGATCTGACCAGTTCATTTTTTTTTGTAAAAACGCCCAAAAGAAAATGTCTGCTTAAATAATCAAGGGGAAAACATGTAAGATGGAGCTACAAAGACATCTATTATGTCTTTATATTGCTCCCATCATCATGCCCAATAGATCATTTTAGTGCCATAAATGCATAAATTTAGCTGAGTACAATTGCTTTCCAAGTCTAGCAGGATGAAGAAATCCCACAAAGTCCTACAGAAACAGCAGGTCAACCCATTCTCTGGGACAGGAGAACAAGAATCTAGGGATATTATAACATTGTCATGACGAAGATCAGTACAGGAATCCTGGAAAGAATGTATAGTTTGGTTGTTTCTCTGTGGTCCCTGAAGAAACTCGATGGAAACAAACAGCTATTTTCAAGTAAATTACTGCAAATGACATTCACAGGGCTAGAACGTACTTGTGGAATAGTTATGCATAGTACTAATAAATTCTTGTCATCCTTGTATTTTTGTTAATGAAAAGGTACAGTCTTGCAGAACTTGTCAGCAGATGAACTTAGATTTCTCATTACCATTAAATTACATGGGTCAGGTGGCTCATTTAATCAAAAAAGTACCTACAACATCAGTATTACAGACTTCCTAACTTAAAGACTCAGCTTATCTAATATTAACCTAAGTTAAACATTACAAAAGAATCACACAACAGCCAAACACAAGAAACTTGCTCATAATGAACAACTAAACCCCAAGTCATTACCTGACAGAAGTTGTCTCCCCTTCCCATCACCTCTAGCACTCACAATGGCATCATCACCTCATTGCCACTGCTCACACTTGGCACAAGTTGGACCTTTATTTAGCTTGCTTTTTTTCTGTCTTAACCCCTCCCACACAATTTTTTTTTTTTTTTTTTTATGTAATAGAACTCCTCAGATAAATTCACAATCTAACTATTGTGTCTTTATTCTCCTGTCTTGGCTAGATCCTCATTTACAAAGTGCAATTTTTGCTTGGATTCACCACAAGTTCCAGCAAAGAGAAGTGATCATTATTGCTCTGGAGACTGACCTTATATTACTTTCATTTCACAGATATTGGTAAACACCTCAGTGAGTCACAAGCAAAAGCACCACCATGCATCAGCACATCTTCACACAAGTATACATTTTAATAAAAATATATACCAATGTCCCTCTAAATCATCGCCATTAACAACATAATTTGCTTAGAGCATCAAGCTGTTTCTGCCAGCCACAAATGGCCAGACTGAGCAGTGTTGGTTACTAGTGGAACACACCATCTCAACTTACATGTGCTCTCTTCCTCTCCCACATCCTTACATTCAACCAGAATAATTTTTGAAGAAATGGATATTCCAACTACCACTGGCATAAATAAGTTTTCCTGACACTGAAGTATTTCAGAAGACAAACTATTAAATCTGATTAATGCACCATCAATCCAGTTGTAAAAACTTTATCTACATACATCAAATAGTTTCTAAAAGAACAAAACATTTTAAAATAATGATCTGCAAAATTAGCTATTCATATTTTATTTCTGTCCAGATTGCCCTACAGCTTCTATACTGTGATATAACTTGCCAACATATCATACAATACTGGAGAATCAACAGAGAAATTCGCTGGATGTACAAAAGGAAAGGGAAGTTGAGGGAAATTCCAGTGTGAATCACCATTGAGGATCGTTGGGAGGGGAAGGGGAACAGAATGGAAAAGAGGAACAGAAATAGTTCCTCCTATAAAGAATGCTTTTCTATTAGAGTTGGAAAGGGGAGGGCGTGGATTCCTCAGACAGATGGTGTCAATAGATCTGTCTATTAGTCACTGTGGCAGCAGCAGTATGGTGATGGGGCTCACAAAAAGCCACTTAAAAACTCCATATAAACAAAAGAGAAGTAAATTAAGAAGTTGATTCAATTTTCCAGTACAAGACACTGCTTCCCACATATCACACAAAACCTGCTACCGTTCACACCAGTTTGCAGTTTCTGCTGCAGTTACAGACTGAGGTAAATGTGGACTCAAAGCAAATCTCCATGTGGGACAGATCAGCTTCCCAGGTGAAAAGCCCAGACCTGAGGGCTTCCCTAAGTCCTTCTGCACCTTTGCTTTTGTGTAGGAACTGACAACACACAGGGCTCTTTTCTCAGCAATGTGACACTTAAAACTGGCAATCATGGTGGCCAATGCTTCTCCCTCTACTAACATGATCACAGAATCATTTAAGTTGAAAAAGAACTTTAAGAACATTGAGTCCAACTAGTACTACCAAGTCCCTAAGTGCCACATCTACACATCTTTTAAATACCTCCACGGATGGTAACTCAACCACCTCCCCAGACAGCCTGTTCTGCCCTTACCATGAATAATTTTTTTCTTAATAGCCCATCTAAACCCTCCCTGGCCCAGTTTGAGGTCACTTCATCTTGTCCTATCAATTTTGACCCGGGAGAAGATATCCACACCCACCCGGATGCATCATCCTTTCAGGCAGTTGTAGAGAGCCGTAAAGTCCCCCCGAGCCTCCTTTTCTCCAGGGGAAGGAAAAAAACAATCCCAGCCTTGTGCTCCAGACCCTTCCCCAGCTCCGTTGCCCTTCTCTGGACACAGTCCAGCCCTTCAGTGTCCTTCCCACAGTGAGGAGCCCAAAACTGAAGCCACCATTTGGGGTGTGCCCTCACCAGTGCCCAGCACAGGGGACAACCACTGTCCTGGTCCTGCTGCCACACCACTGCTGATCCAGGCCAGGTGCCATTGGCCTCCTTGGCCACACTGCTGGCTCATGGTCATACTTCCTTACATTTTAAGTAATCAATTCGTAATTCTTAAATGCTTTCACTTTAAATCTACCTGGTTTAATTTTCTGAATTGACATTTCAGAAGTGTGTAATCCCAACAGATATAAATAAGACATTCTTAAGTAAAAACACTTGAATATAAAACCCATCACAAACCCTACCAACCTGGTTAATTTCTGCTGAGAGGAAGTCTAACAAAGGAAAAAAAATAAGATAAAAAAATTAGAACAACAATATTACTATTGAAAAAACAAATTATTTTCATAGAACATGGTAGATTAAAAATAGCTAAATTTGACAAAGTAACTAAATGCAATGGAAATATAACACAAAGTCAACTTTGTATTATACATTAGCTATTAATTGGCATTCATATAAGTCCAAGAAGCATATTTTACTCTACAAGAAATTAAATATACTTTAAAAATACATATTCTTAGGATTACTCTCTTCCTCTCTGTTGGTTCACTGATTAAAATAAGCTGTAGCGATAATGTTAAACAGTCCTTTTGGTGGCAAGGAACTCAAAAATACATTTTTAATTCTCAGAAATATTTAGAACATTCAGGAAGTCACAGTCCATCCCACTGTCCTACTTTATCCCTCCAATGAGAAATTGAACTGAGAGAAGCAGAAGCTGAACCCTGTTTTTTGGGGTTTTTTTTAAGCAGAGGCAGATGTTTAACACTGTTCCAACAATCTTGGTTGTCAGGCACGTAGAAAGGAATGTATAAGTCAAACAAAGACAAGGTTGGTCTTATCACAGGTGATGCATATGGTCAGAAAACTCCTTGGAAAATGATCAAGAACTAAGAGCCAAAGAATTATAATTTAATTACCCACAACAAAGCATTCCACCTGCCTAGCACAAAATCTGAGTCATGCAGTTGCTGCTTTAATTACAGAAGATTCATTGCTTATAACTCTGCCTGCACTAGCATGGCAAATATATCTTCAAGAACATCTTCCCCCTTTTTGTTTCTGTGCTAGAAGGGGAAGCTTCCCTGGAAAAATCCACAGGATCCACTTGAAGACAGGCCACGGCTCTTGGAGGTGAGTACAGAGGCACACCCAGGGCTAAGGAAGGAAGCAAGACCTTAGTCTGCTTCTATGATCTAAGTCTGACCAAACCATCCATACATATGGAGAAAACACAATGCGTAAAATAGCAATGACACAAGTCTCCAAAATTCCTGTCTGCCACTCTCCGTCATTAAAGTCCATCTCTGGTCTTTCCTTGAAGCTGGATCATGAACTGCAAGCCCCACATGAGGCTATTCTTACAGGATCAGTCTGATGATGGGGAACCATCATTACCTTTACAGTGTCTTCCATTAAAAGCAATTAAAATGGGTATATAGAGCCATGTACAAGGATTTGTTTGCAGTTATAAGAAAGGTAAAACCATTTTCTATACTTTAAGAGTATTGCTGTAAGCAATTTGTAAAATACTACACTGCTACTTTGATCAATCATCTCATAAAACTTAATTCCAGGTTTTGTGTGTACGTTTTGAAGCCAACTATGTTCACCTGAAAAATAATTTGGTTTCTATTGAACCACAGCCTGACAGACAGACACACACACAGACAAAAGGCAGCTCCTGGCATTTCCTGCTGTTTATACAAATGGCAAGAGCAATACGGCTCTATAACCAGTGTTATGCTAAATTTTAATTCACTCAGTTTTATGCTGGTGGACATGTACTTCCTTTAGGGAAAGGGAAGGAATAGGAGCACTGTGGCCTTTTATTCACATGGCAGAATCAAGCCAGGTACAGCAATAAGAGAAGAGGATGTGGATGGAAGGGGAAGAGTGGCATTTCCTAAGGAAACTGCAGCATTACCATAGCAATCCTCCAATTAGTGTCTCAAACAGACGAAAAAGAAATCAAACAAAAAATGCTTAGCAATGTGCATGGGAGGGACAACGAAGCACTTGTCATTATATATTTTTTAAATGGCACTTTCTATTCAAATGGAACAGAAAATTCATTTTATAAACAACATTCTCCTGTCTGAAATTTCCCAAATTGTAACAAGCTGTTTAAATATACATATTCAAGCTACACCTTTTTTTTTTTTTCCTCTAAATAAACCTAAGTGTCGTTATTTTAATAACACTCTTCACTTCTTCTTTAAGGCTGAATATTTTCTCAGAGAAAACATTCCCCCCACCCCAGCATGCCTAAACCTGTGTTTGTAATGAAGGAGACAGGCAGCAGTAGAGGATTAAAGGCTTGTCTAAAAGGAGTTGCTGAAAATTGTCAAAACTATTGGCTATTCATGAGAAGGATGAATGTGCTTGGGCAAAAAAAAAAGAATCACAACAGACTTTTATCTGTATGCAATGCAAGGATGAATCTATTTCAGACTAAGTAACTGGGTATCATGAACATAAAATATGGCACTTTGTGATCTGGAAGAACAAATACAACCTCACACCTATCTCAAAGAAAGAATTTGAAGCAAGACAAAGATTTTGGAACAAAATTAAAGGAACTTTTACCTCAGGACAATGGATTTGCATTTGGGATTAAAGGATCCAATAAATAATCTAGCTCCATAGCTTGAACACTAGTGCACCAAAGAAGTAAGAAATTTAATTGCCTATTATCTTTAAGAAACATTCATTCTAATATAGTAAACTCCGCCATTTAAGTGTATTATGAACAATATATTTGTATGTATAGGATATACCAAAATAAACTAGAAAAATTTATTTCCTTTCCTGCAAAAGCCTTTGGAGAAAAGAAAAGTGAAGAAAGCTGAACAAGACACAGTCATGAGCATCTGCACACAGCAATCAAAAAAATCCATATAATACAGAGAAAGCTAAAACTCATGAAGGATGTGAAACAGGCAATAGACCAGTAACTGCCTATTTATGTACCTGTTCAAAAGTACTATAAAGCTTCAGCTACCTACCCTGAAATATGTTGGACCTGAAAATTCATTCTAGATTAGTCATGTTAGCAATTCTCCAAACCAGCTCTCTCTCAATTCTGACACACACTGAAACATAAGTGCATCAAAATAAATTGCCATATGGAGCCTCTGACTTGATTGTTCTAACAAGTACTTAATGATTTGTGCATGATTTTATTTATCAAAATTACTAACTGAACTTTGAAGTCTATTCCCATGACAAATTGCTTTCATTTCACAGAAGACAAGGAAGGAGAGAAAGAGCTTATCTTCAGAAACTAATATAATTTTTGCTTACAAGGTTTACTCCTTAAGACTGTTCAAAGTGAAAAAGTAAGATGAAAAAATATAATCAAAATAGTTAAGATTTTATCACTCTGGTGAGGATATCTTAATACAGCGAGAGGAAATATATTACTATATATAACTTAAAGAATTCTTATCTTCTTGATGTTCTTGAAATTGAAAAATGCTCTTTTTAATTATGTTGAGAAAATGTGTAGTTTTGTAGACTTCTATTTCAAACATTATACTAGAAGTTAAATGATTAATACCAACACATTCCAAGCAGATGTGACACTTCCTACACAGTTCCAAAATAAGGTAGTAACAAATATTACTACATAAAAGCTAGAATTTTTCTTGTTGGTAGCAATTCTAAGTATTGTAAACCTAACATGATGTCAGAACTCCTATAATGGACAAATAAATCTAATCCTTATTTCCATCTGTATCTGAAAGTATCCAAACCTTATCACAGGAAGAGCACTTGTAACATCTAACAATCCACTGTCATGTTTCCTGTAATACACATCAACAGGGAAGATTAAGTGAATATCCAATACTTCTCAATTATCCCTAATAGAAGGTAAATGCAGTGAGGATAAAGAATTCTGTGGGTTTTTTTTTTTTGGTTTTGTTTTTTTTTGTTGCTGTTTTTCTTTTTAAATACTTAAAAGCACACACATACACAGAAAAACAAACAGAACTAGTCCTTCATTGTTAAAGGATATATAAAATATTTATCCCTAACACAACATTCCTTCAACTGTGAGTCTGAAACCACTTCCTCATGATGGCAAGATAATACTGGCTACACTCTAATTTTGCATTCATGCTGTTGAATGGAGTCTTGTTCCAGGGCTACACCCAAAAAGGTAAAATTATTTCAAAAGTCAGTATGTAGCTATTTTAATGAATCTTGTTCTTCAGACTCTCTATCAAATTCCTTCATGCTAGAAGTATTTCCTTAAAAACCAAATACACCTAGGGAAGCACCTACTTTTTAACGAATGCACATAATTAAAGGTGGCCAATGTACAAGAGGGCTAATACAGAGAAATTAATTAGCTCGAGTGCTGAGTACTTCCCAGATTGCTATTGCTTCTGATGGCTAGGTGCTGTGATCTTCTTCCCTGGCTTTCGTGGCATTCTAATTGGCGATTTCTTAAGCCCATTAAAACAAACAAACACACACAATAGCCACAAAGAAAACCCCCCAAAACAACAATCACCAAACCACAACACAACCACAAAAAACAACACAAAACCAACCTGAACTTTAGGTTCAACGGGTGGCTATTTACATCAGGTCAAACCAAAAGAGCCCATAAAAGCATCTCTATTCAGTTAATGAAAATCAGAATGAAAAAAAATCCTGAATCATCAATCTTTCTAGATTCCAACTAATGAAAACACACACTCCCTAAATTACAGCTCTGTTGATATCCCACACATACCATACCAGCAAGAAGGGGTGAATATATGTCATAAACAGCTGTTTAAATGCACAGTTTCCAAAAGAATCTATTTGAAAATTCTGATGCCCTATATCAGGTTCCAATTCAGTCTTCACCTTTTTTCCCAAATTTCTTTGCATGTATGAGCAGAATGTTTTTAAGTTTCAAGGGTTTAAAGTCTACATGCTTACAAGCCAGACAGTGTCTCTAAAACTGAACCAAATCTATGAAAACTAAGAAACTTTATATGCAATCTTTCAGGTGTGTGGGCACACCAGCACACAGCTTTTGACACTTTTCACAACCAAACTGTGGAAATATTCCTAGAACGGTCTGGGCTGGAAGGGACCTTCAAGATCATCCTGTACCAACCCCCTGCCATGGGCAGCAACACCTTCCACTAGACCAGGATGCCCTGAGCCCCATCCATCCTGGTCTTGAACATTGCTTCCTTTAGCTTAATTCACCCCAGAAACAAACAGGACTCTGACTCTCTTACTTGGTGTGTAATGACATAGAAAACAAAGTTTAGGAGGAACAGTTTGGTTTGACACCTGCCCTGAAACTGGGTATTAGCCCTCAAGACTGACAAGTCATTTCACTAGCTACAAATATTAGCAAAATTGCAGTATTAACACTGACAATATTTAACCCAACTTCTTAAATAGAAATGGCTTTTGATCCTACTTTCTCCCCAAGGGTATTACTTCATATTTAAAAAAAATAATTAACTTGGTATGTAACTTAAGACTAAAATAATAATTTCCTACACTACAATATACATAAAGGCATAATTTTGCTTAACAGTTGCCAGGGAACTATGCACATTCCAAAACATACCAGATAAATTATATAATATCTGACTTTCAAAACAAAATACATATTTATTTCAGAGACATACCTTAACATGTTCAAAGAAAAGTTAACTCAAGCTGTAATTAAAATAAATAGGGCAGGGCAAGCAAGACGCCTGGAATAGACTGCTTAAAAGAAAAAAAAGAAACAAAACTAAGTGAAGCACTAAATGTCAGAGCAATCACATAACCAACAAGCCAAACCAAGAAATTTTCTGTTGTCATCTCCCACAACACTATCCATGCTAAGGAACCTCAGACCAGGAAGGAAGTAACTGCAGAGGAAGTCCTGCATACAAGGCTTGTTTCTGATTTATTAGTGGAGATCACACGTGGCTGAGGTCCTCTCTGTCTCTAACCCTCCATCACCCTTCTGTCACACTTGCTGTGCTAAACACTGCTTCACAATCTGCTCACATCCAAGTGCCTTCAGATCCCCACCGATCCGGAGCTAGAAAATTACTTCCTAATCTGCAGGCACACAGCTCAGGGCAGGTCTTTGGGCCACCACTGCTGCTGCTGTCCAGCTGATGTACACAAGGCAAGAGAATGCCCATGCTGTGAAAAAGACACCAAACAAAACAGGTACCTGTGCTGGAGGATGTGCCCTCACCACAGACTAATGTGACAGAGACCCAACTTAGCCCTGATTGCAGCCCTGGAGAATTTAAGGCCATGCTTGGGTTACCCTAAACACAAAACCACATAGAATCCTGCTTCCTTATATATACAAAGCACATTACAGAGCTGGGAAAAAAGAAATATTAAGGAGCCTCTCTTTGCATTTGGCTTTCTTTACAACCCTGACTTCATACAGCCAGAAGATTAAATGTCTGATGATTCAAAGATTCTCTAAGACTACAGTCCTAGATACAAATGGCAACTAGTCTTACACAGTCAACCAGGGTGCAACCTGGGACAGTCATTTAAAAAAAAAAAAAAAAAACAAAAACAAACAAACAAACAAACAACACTCTCACATACAATGTGATCATACTTGATACTGTTTTCCACTACCCAAAAAAAATTCAGGCTGAACATTTAATTTGAAGTGCCTGTGGACGGGGAAAGTAGCAAAGCTCCTGATCATGTGTTTATGAATGTTTAAAAGTAAAATGCAGCTGTATTCCTGGAGCTATTTGATCACAAAAATAGGAAATACACATTAAAGAGTAAACATTTTGCATAGTTGCACCTAGTGTAAACACAGAGCAATTGCTATGCAAAGCACCTCATATAAGAAACTTCAATGTATCTCCTTACAAGAGGAACCAAAGCACTGAGCAGTGAAGAGCTGTAATTCAAACTGAACAAAATAAAATTTTCCAGGCCTGCAGACACTTTTAACAACATTAAAACCAGGTAACCAAATTATCTCATCAGCTGGAAGAGTTTAGTCTGAGAGTCCCTGGCTAGAACGGAATTCTTTAGGACAACAATAAAACTGAGTCAGTTGGCATTTTCTTTCCTCATTTAATGCACACTCTTCCAATAGGTGTGTATGTAGTACACTATGGAATTAAGCTTTTCCTTTTTATTTGTACATTTTTAAGGAGCGCACAGGCTAGTTACTAAAAGTATCTGATCCCTCTCAAAGATTACAAACAATTACTTGATGACATTAGATTAGGAAACTTTAATGGCTTAGTTGCTCTGACACAGCTTTTGCAGTCACCAGATTTGTCATCTAGCTTGCCAGATCATTTGATCCGTAAGGTTATTATTTTCTGAACAATAGAAGATTGTAAGTGTTACCAGTCTTGCAATTTCCTGTGACATACATTTGCATCTGTAAGGACCAGGCTGACCCAAGCCTGCCTTTGATGAAGTAGTTTTGAATGCACAGATCATACAGTCTCACGAGCCTCATCAAAGGTGTAACCAGCCTACATCCTGTTCTTTTACTATTTCACAGCATCAGGTAAACACCAACTACAACACAGCCAAGTAAGCTTTTGGGGTAAAACAGTGTATATGTAATTTTCACTAGACATACTAAAACCCCTGGGATCCATGATGCCTGTGTTCTGTGAGCAGGGCAAAGCCAAGTGTTAGCAGTTTCCACCAAAAGCAATCTTCAACCTCCTCCAGCTAGAAGCTGCTAATTATGTCAGTCATGCTGAATGCTGGCTGACAGTTTTGTGCTGTGAAGTGATACCCACTCATTTTATTAGCAAAGAGAGGATCTACAGTGAGAAGCTGAAACACCTATTATCCCTTTATTTCCAAAACAGCAACAGTTTACAAGCTCTCTCTTGGTGAATAAAATTCTACTTTCACTAAACACCATTGGGATGTAGGAATGTTAACTTCTTCCTCAGAAGAGAGGGAGAAGAAAACAAATACAAAACACCTCCCTGGTTTTGAAGTTCTCTTGCTGGATAAGCACTTCCCTTTGAGTTTTCTAGTTGCTCATCTACTTGAGCAGATTCTCAAGTGCAGTAAATTAACAGCGGCTTATTGACTTCACCAGAACTACACTCATTTACAACAGTTACAGCTGACCTACATTAAAGCAGCATTTCATACCAAGGAAGAGCTGCCTAGAGCCAGCTGGAGCCAGGAACTGCAGAGTGTTTCTTCCTCATACCTAATCACTATATTGAACACCCATCTTCCTCTCCTGCAAGAGCCTGCAGCCTTCTTTAGTGACAGCTCATACAACCAGACATTTCAAACTGGGCAGCCCCAGCCAGCTCACAGCTGGGGGATGGCTGCACAAAGCCTCTGAAAGCCTGAGCAACTGCCCTGGAAACTTCTGGGAGGGAGTGGTGCCTGTGCTTGCCAGATTAAGTTCCAGAACTCCATTTCCAATTTAAGTCATATGGGTTTTGCCAACCCTCCTTCTTTAACCAGTCAGAGACATGTTCTGTCTGGAGCTGCTGGTTCGCTGTGACTGGTGATGTACTGTAATGAAAGGAGGCTCAACACAAGGAGTCAAAGATGAGGCAGGGGGAAAAGAAACAAAATTCCTGTCATTCAGAAGGGAGAACTGTCAGGAGACCCCTACATCCTTGAATTTCTTCTCTACCACACATAAATTTAAGTCTGAATACATAATCCAAACCACTAATGAAGAAAATCAAACCCTACAGTCACTGAAACTAAATAAAAATATATTATAACTGGGGAGATATACAGCAACATTTGAGGTCAGGTTAGAGCTCTGAGCAACCCGATTAAGTTGAAGATGTCCCTGCTCACTGGAGGAGGAGTTGGAAGTGACCCCCTGAAGGTCACTTGTCCAACTCAAACAATTCTAGGGTTCTATGAATCATGAGTACAAGCAACATAAGAACATGAACTACCCAGCAAAAGAAAACAGTATTCAATGGACGTAACTAGAAATACAAAATTCTGTGAAGAAGTCTCAATTTGAAACAGAGGCAAAACCAAACTGCCCACCTGCAGATTTTAAGGAATAGGCTCAGGGAAAGCTAGAGAGATGTTACTGCACAAAGCCAAACACCACAGAATCACTCAGAAGCAATAGCCATCCCCAACAGAAGCCTATTCTTCACCTTTCATCTTTTCCCATCAACTGGTTAGAAGAAGATATGGAAGCTGCACTCAAATTTTTATACCAAATAAATACACCTTTGTGCTGAATTTGTTTTCTCCTAGATTGTTTGTTTTTTCTGGTGCTTTTTTATTGTTTGAGGGGTTTTATTACTTTGTTTGGGTTTTTTTTTAAATTACCTTAACCTAGTTAAATCAATTCTTACTCTTACCAAGGCATGACATTGTTTACATAAGACTAAGTGCAAAACCCTGACCTTTGTATTTCCACCACGACCTCAGAGAATAGAGCCCACTCACCTTACCCCAGTTCTTACAACTTTAATTATATTCGACAAGGCTGCTGTGCTTTAAAGGTATCATTTACCGAGACTAAAAGATGTTTATTTTTATTCCCGCTAATCACTTCCCTTTTGTTTCATTCCTTTTATACACCCTGGCTTTTGCACACAGAATGGCTATAAGATCACTACAGATGCAGCTGAACAGCTTCTTCTGCTACTATGTAGTCCTATAAAAATCCACACTATTTAACTTTTAGCCAATGTACATAGAATCCATCACAGAAGTTCTAAAGAGCTTCTCAATTGCTAGGCTATTTAAGAAATCTTTAAGGGCGAGGGAGGGAGATACAAGGACAGAGAACACAGACCCTACCTGTGTCATTATTTACAATTTTAACATCATAAATCAGGCCGATACCTTTAAAAAAAAAAATCCTGCCTTTGTATACAACTTCCCTGTCATTTAAAACATGGTCATTCTTTTCCCATATGCTGAACTTACTGTTTCAGAAATACAGCTAAGTCAAGAGAATTGAGTGAAAATCCAAGTTATCGATACTACTTTAAAACTAGAAGTAAAGTTTAAACACAGTATGAGCATTTGATGTGATACTTCAACAGGTTCTTCTAATTATTTAATGAAATTATGAGGAAATCTATAAAAATACATTAATGCTAAAAGTTAAGCTATAATAGTTTAAAGCCATTATCATTTAGTTTATCATTATCACTTACTTTAAAGCCATTTTCCTTTCACTTTACATTTAGATGATGAAGAGCCTAAAAAAAGTTATTAGATTCAGTCTATTTAATGGAACTTCTAAATTGAAGTAAAAAGTACATACTTTTAACTTTATGGCAAACTGCACAATAATCCCATTTTCTTTTCTGTACCACAAGCTACTTGCTCATTAGACACAAATGGGTAGAAAACAAGAGTTTCTTTGTTTGCATACATTAACTTAAAGCTGTAAAACTCATTCAGCCAAACTTTCACCTTTAAACCTTAACCTGATTTGTAACAACATTTGTAGCCTCTAAAATTACACTGCATGCACCCAGACAGAGTTAATCACCCTTCACTTTTGATGCGCAGAATAATGATCTACCATTTAAACTTGAGCCCTTAAAAGCCTGAAGAAAGCTATGTACATATCTGTGTCTTAAATCAGTAGTGAAATAACAAAACTCTACCCAGCAGTGACCAGTTGAAAAGCAAAACAAAAAGAAACACACAACTTCTAGCTCATGGAAGTTGTAAATAAGAGCATTTCAAGTCACCTCAGATCAAGTTATTGCTTCCCAGCACATTTGCTATTGATCAGACACCTGGTACCCTCTAGGAAAAAAGGACAAGTCACAGGGAAAGTCTGGTTTTATTTTTTGTGTAATTTAAAACTTCATAGAGAAATTGAAAAAAAAAAAAAGAAATTTAGTAGAGATCTGAAAATAAAATATTCTAAAACCTGATGAGCTTACTGTCATTTTAAATCTAGACTATATCACAGCTCCCTTCAAATACTGTCTAGAAGGAATCAAATTGTATTAGTTTTCAAAACTGACAGCTGAGTATTTTTGCTACCTAAAAAATCACAACTACGGAAAACAAACTCTAGTATTTTACGTATTATACTTCCCTAAATGCAACCAAAAACAACAACCGAAAAAAAAAGTATATTGTACAGAACAGGAAAATTCCAAAGCAGAGATGTTTAGAAAAAGCTATCAGACTCAAAAAAAAAAAAAAAAAATTTAAAAAAAAAATCAAAGCAGATAAAAATAAGAAGCTAAAACAAAACCAGTTTGGCTGTTCTGAGAGCAGGGGAAAGACTGGCTACCACATAAAAGCCACCAACAGCACCAAGAACACACAAGAAATTCAATCTTACAATCAGTGAAAAAAGGGAACCTAAATCACAGAATTTTATAAGTTGTTAAATGCTTCTCATTTTTTAAGCTGAGAACAAACAATTAGTAATCATCTCCTTTTTTCCACTATTAAGGTTTCTATGTAATATCACACAGAGTGAGACCCAACTTGAGTTTCTGCAAAGTAAGATAAAAACTGACATCAACAGTTAAATCTCCTTTGACTTTAAGGGGCTGAGAACTCATCCGAATTTTGTTTTATTTCCTCAGGTCACAAAAGGAACGAGTTGCTGCTACTCTTTCATTTACGCTAATAAAGGAGAGGGAGCTATTTTTATTTTCCTTTTATTACTGCTTTAAAAAAAAAGTAATCCTCAATTTGAAACAAGTTTTAACAAGTACGATAAAGTCTGCACACATAATGCACTGGGTGGAGTAAAAGCCCTCAGCAGCCCTGCTCAGAGCCAATAATGGACTTGTCGCCAACACCCTTTGATTTCATGACTGCCAGAACAAAAACAAATGCCACGTTCAGTTCATTGCAAAGAAAGGGACTCATTAACTTGATGTGGCTTTTTACCTGACCTTAGTAAGGTGAGTAAAATAAAATTTCATTTTATGAGATTCAAAATTATCAGCTGCATGCCTACAGGAATTGTGATGAAACGACCAAGTGAAATTACTAACTCTGTTCAATTCTAATTATTACTAGACTGTAGGTCACTGTGAATTTCTAGCTGAGAGGTTGCTGCCTTTTCTCCTTTAATAAGGTAACAGAAAAACAAACTTTAAGTGTCTTTCTGGGAACTGATGTAAAATGAAATGTAAATTTCTGTCAAAGACATAACTATCAATTCTGAAGACACAATAATCTCAATGCAGACTTCATTCCAATCTTTTTGGAATAATAATTGACTTCATAGACATCTAAACAGTCATTTCACTGCAAAAAAAAAAAAAAAATCCTAGTTATTATACAAAAATCAAACACATAATCTATCAATAAACCTTATAGTAAGAGAATTAGAAAAACACAAACAAACCCTAAGAAAACCCCCAGAAAACAAACAAACCCCCAAGCAAACAAAATAAAACAAACAAAAACCCCAAACAAACAAAACCACCACAAAAGTTGCCTGTCAAAATAACATTCACTCCTCCTGGTCACAACATTAAAGCACTAGGTCAACTGCCCTACCTTGGCTGTCCCAGCAAATGCAGGGGGAAAACAAATCCCTATCTAATATGAAGCACTGGAGGGTGGATGAGGATTAAAAAATCTCCTTCCACATTATGGTCATGGGAAACACATTAGAGTATGAATGAGAAAGACCTTTTGCTTAAAAAAAAAAAAAAAATGTTTCTTCCTTATTTTCTGCTGAATACACCACTATCCCCCTCCCCAAATAAAAGCCAGACAGCCAGTAAAGAAGTGAAAAAAACAGCAAGGCAGAATCCAAAACTATTGTGAGCAGAGGTTTTTCAGCAGTGCATTTTAGGGATCTTCATCCCCTAGCGGGTAGAAATTAAAGTAGAATCCTATTTTAGCTCCAGAGGGATAACCCCTTACTGTAGCTCCCTTTTATTTTCTACCTATATGAACCTGCTGTGGAAAGGTCAATCATTTTAAGCAATAGCTCCATTAATGATGCCTCTATTTGGGTTTGGGATTTTTTTTCACAATTCTGAAGAAAAAAATCTAACACTCGAACACACACTTCACTGGTTTCTGTACTTGCTCCACTAAAAACTTGAAAGTAAACAGAAGTGTATTCATATCAGTACTGTAATCCTCCTACAGAGCAGGAGCCTTTGAACATTCTGAACATTTATTCCTTATATGACACCAAGCAACATCACCATTCAGCTCAGCAACTGCCAGAACCACGCTCAAGGAAAGTTAAATTGCAAGGTCTCTAAGCTTGTTTCACTTTGTGTGTTTCAATATTTGCTTTCCCTACAGGTAACACAGATTAACACTCATGAGTGGGAGAGAAAACAGAAATCACTATTTTCTGAGGTTTTCTAAAAAGCAAAGTACTCACCAGCAGCAAAATCCCATCTGCACACTCCTTCCCATTTCAAGGTCTGGATTGCTACATACATGTTTGAAAAATCACAAAATGCTCCTCAAAGCAATTACTCAGAAGTTCATCTCTTAGTTTCTAAGCTTAACAACAGCATTTAACAGATCTCACCTTGTATTAAAAGCTAGAGAAGACTTCATTCTGCCCTCTGCATTCAAGAGATAAATAAAGCAATGGTTCCTTCTTTCTGCTTTGCATCTACTTTTAAATTTCTCCTTTTAATTTTTAAAGGCTGTATAACCTGAGCAATGAGCCTCATTAATCACCACTGAATGATTTAACCCAGCCATTCAGTTCCAGATGCCAGTCGGTGCTAGAGATATGCTAATTCCTTCCAAGCTTCACCTCCTTCCACAGTTGAAACCATAATTTTCCACAGTGGTGAAGACAGAATTTTACTCCACGCATGGGGCCTCCTGCCAATCATTTTTTACAACCAGCACAGTGCAAGTTTCATTCCACAGATACATCAGACCTTTGTGCTCAACCTGTTCATTATAAACAGGTTTATTCCTCTCTCCTGCATTCTACTGCTACAGCACTATAGTTCCAAACTCCAACCTCTCTTGCGCCAATTCCTGCTTTGGGAAGAAAAAGGTAAGAGTTTGTTACTATCCCCACTTACCTTGTTTCCTCACACTACTTTTATTTTTTTTCTCCCTTTATCACCTCCTACCATTGAACACTTTGATTATGAAGTATCTGTCAGCTGCAGTACCTAGGGCCTTAGACATATTCCAAAACCAGAAAGCTGCACTGACAGAATTGTTTTGTGAGTGGGAGGTGAGGGGAGAAGCATTCAGAGTTTGCAAATCCCAGTTCTGAACCTGCCTGGCATCCGAGAGATCTCCTAGCACAAAGCTACACCAGGTGCCAAGCTTCATACCAGGTGCCAAGAGGTTTTGATAAAAGAAAAAGCCTGGTGACACTGCTGAACAATTGATCCAAAAATGGTATTTTAGGACCTTGTATTACACTTTCAACACAAATACAGACCCATCTGTGGATTTAGGGACTGCTATCCTCATCTGGGGCTTACAAGCTTGGGCCTATTTAGCCAGCAGGAGATGTCTGGCTTGAAAAGTCTGCTTTTGACCAGTGTTAGTAAAGTGCACTACTAAAGTGGCAAGCTGAGAAGTTCCTAGAAGAATACATACTCAAATACATTTTTGACTGTCTTCTCACCCTTCACATAGCTAGCGTGAGGCCCATGCAAATTTAAAGTTACACAGCTTTTTTTTCAGTTAATTGGCTCTTAAGCCAATGTTCACTACAATCTCAATTTTCAGACTGGCTAAGAACCCACAATGATCCACAAACATTTGCAACTGAAGATAAAGTCAAACACTTTAGGCAATTTAATTTAAACACTAGAATCTAGATTTTCAACAGGCACTACTAATTTTAAGTGGCTCCAAATTTAGATTGTAGGTTCCCAACTTCAACATATCACAAGGTCCTGGATTCCAAAAATCTGAGGTCTAGTGTCTACTGAAAAATGCAGCCACTCTTTCAAGCATGTCCGTCTGGTTGCCAGCAAACACCATTTCTTTCTCCCTTCACCTGTTTCCAGAGTGAAGTGGAGCCAATGCACACCTTTAGGCCTACACTAAATCCTTGGCCACGTATTAAAACCTAATTTCTAAGATAAAAACTGTTAATGTCTGTTATGCTACTGTAGAAGCAAATAGTAAAACTAAGTCTTCTATACTTGAATTTATAGCCATGAACTGCTCTGTGCATCTAATCTTCAACATAAAGGCATTTAAGCAATTAGATAAGAGGCAATATAACTAACCAAAAATCTAAAATAAATACTTTGCCTGAGGACATGCAAATTTCAGAAGGCACAAAAATGCCAGCCAAGCAAGTTTTAATGCAATGCTAGCATGAAACAGTTTAACAGTTCTAAAGAAATCACAATTCTGATTTATGTTCAAGACAGTCAAGGGAACAGAAGACAAAGAGTACACAACTGAACAACATCAAGAGCACAGACTATACAGTTCTCTCAGATAGCTGCCATGGAAGACTCCAACCTGCACAGGTTAAACCCTGATCCTTGTCCTACCCTGCACGTCTGAAGACATAGGCTGTCACAAAACTGAGCTTATTCCACTGCTAATTCACTATGCAAGATGAAGAAAATAAAATATCAAGTTTAAGATTTTAAATCCAGAGCTCAGCACAGGCTTGTCAGATTTTCAGACCTTTAATCTACAGTCAGGGGTGTTCATATTATTTTAATCATTCACAATATTAGTATTAGACTTAAGGCAATGCAATACCATATTGAGCAAATACTTCCCAACAGAAAAGGGCAGCTTGAATAATTTTGCATATCTGACTATTCATTTCTTCAAAGAAACAGTATGTATTTCAAGATGGCAGCAGTCCAGAAAACATGCTTGTTTTCTGATTAAGAATATTCATACCACTTCAATAATAATAGCAATAATAATAATATTAATAATAGTAATAATAATAATAATAATAATGTATTCAACTACCCATTTTGGTCTAAGCTGAATTTATAGTAAGTTGTACTAAAATTAAATGCTCTGATTATTTAATTTCCAGTTATTTACTTACATGTAAATAAATAGAAACATTTAACATAGTACAAAAAGCCCTATGCCTCTCTAGAGGAGTAAAGACAGAAAAAAATACTTAAATAGGAATACCTTGTGGAATTTACTTCTACCACCACTGAGCAAACCCCTAGAGGTCCTCTCCTGTTGTTTAGATATGAAATCCAGTCATTTTTAATGGAATTTCTTTGAATGCTAAGGAAGAAATCTTCAGCAACACATTTACTATTATGTGAAAGTACAGATGCTAATACAAGTAGTCTATACATGTCAGCCTTCTGAATGAGAAGATAAATATCTAAGATGCTTTTACTAAAAAAATGGTTTTATGCACCAGCCATATAGAGTTTATATACATATAAAAAACCCCTTAAGATAAAACAAAAATGTGTTAAAAATGAGGTAGGAGATGATATTATGCTACTGCTTTTACCAAAATCCAAGTACTGAACATTTACATCTGAAGGCCAAGTGCAAGCCCAAGTTGCACCATGAGGACCTCCACTCCTCCAACAGCACATCTGTTCACCAAAACCTGGATGGAAAAGTGCCCAAGTTCTGAGTAGGTCTTTGGGTAATGGCACTGAAAGAAACTACGAGTAAACTTGAGGACCTGAAATGCATCTTCCACTAAGACACAAAATTGCCTTATAAACTCATAAAAAAAACGTATCTTTTATTTAAATCCACAACTACATTTTCCGCCTATTAACAGTAGATCCTTCTTTCTAATTTTCCAAGTTTCTGCTTCCAGGGAACACAACATTATTTCCCACTAAAATACAAGGCAAAAGGTTTTCTATTCCCCTCCTCAGCATGACTTGCCTCCTTTTGGTAAGGCCACCTTAAGGTTATACCATCCCATAAACCATTCTGTCCTCAGCAAAGGTGAAATGACTTGACTGCTCACGGGTGTGAGCAGAGCACTCTGCACCTTCCCCTTGGCTGCAGCTGCTCAGATGGCAAGCAGGCTCTAATTAAAAAGACTGGCCTGACGCCACTCACAAATCTCATTACTGTCAATTTATCAATTTTGTTTTAATCAGTCATACACAGACACACATGAGTCTCAGTCAGAAATTTTCCTAAGCTTCAGAACAAGAGAGGCATGGAAAATACCAACGAGTCTGAGAATAGTTCTCAGTATTTGACAGTATTTAACTTCATTGGTTGTTCATACAGTCCTTCACTTTCTCTCCAAAAAAAAAAAAAAAATTTCCTCACCTTGTTTACAAAATACAGGAAAATAAATAGAATATATTTTCCCTAAGTCCCTATTCATTGTTTTATTTAAGTAGGGGACATTTCCCCTACTACTTACACCTGAAATGGACAATCCCACATAAACAAACATCTCTCCCTCTGTGCTGTTGAATTAACACCAATTATATCATATACATTCCTGGTCCAAAAGGATGATGTTCCAGAACCATATTTTATCATTTTTGTGGATAAATCTGGATAAATACACCGCTTTCCTAAAGAACAGTGAACCAACAAAGAATTTCTGACATCTAGAATTAAATTCATATATTGAAATTCTTATTACACTACATCTGTATCATCACCTTCAGGTTAAGGTAACTCACAGTACTGGCTTACATTAATTATCAGGATACCAAAAGATTTAGCTCTTTAAAAATCAGAACTCAAGACCAACAACAGAATAACACAACTCTGCACACCTGACTGAAAACTCAAGTCATTATTAGCTTTGCAGGTGTTTCACTTTTTTCCCTGTTGAGATTTTCATTAGTACCAAGTCTCAGCTGTGAGAGTCCAACATAGCTGGCTGCATCTATGTCAGCAATACAAAATATTTGTGCTCATAAAATATTTTCTTTCTCCACATAAAATGTCCCTCTACCCACAGTAATTTAGTGCTGATGCTAAGGCTGACACAGTAAGCCAAGAGTCAGCACTGTATGACTGAAATATACATGTATGTGTATAGAATGCACATCTTTCTCCTAAAGAAGATATAAACTAGCAAATTATCTCCCCTTAAAAGCATCTCTAGCTTTCAAGATACTTAAGAATATTTTTTTTGTTGCTCTACTCTCACCTTCTGGTCAAACTGCTCATCACTAACAGAAACATACTCTTAGTTCCTCTGTTTACAAAATTTATTGGACTTAAAACACACATTGGTTGCTACTTCTGTTACCTCACTATTTACCTTACAATTTTATAAAGAGGCACTCAGGTGAAAAGCTAAGAAAGGTTATCACTACCAAACGAGATTATATAACAGAGCACACCAATAAAATGTGTCAGGATCTCAGCATAAGAAATTCTTAAATGCCATTTTGTTTGCTTGGAAAGAGCAAGGTCACAAAATAACCTCAAAACATTAACTATCAACAACCAAATGACTCAAACCAAACTATTCAAATACACAAAACACATAACAATAACTTAAAAATTGACAATGGGAATCTTCACTATGAAAGGCAAATTTTTGAAGAAGAATCCAAGGCAGCTACCAGGACACCAAGCCAAGTGACCGTTATCCACACAGTGCATTTAACAGCAACAGAAATACCACACTGAGAACTGCAGCAAGTGACCAGACCTGCTAGACCCAGCAAATTATTATTATATTCATTAGGGAAAGCTATCCCATAATGAGACATAATATTACAGTTGTTTAGGATTGTGAAATAAAACTCTTCCAGTTATTTAGGAAAATTATGTGCCAACCAAAACCAACATTACTTGAAAGTGAGGGAACAGGTTCCCAGATACTGTAAGTAGAAATATAGATTTTTCTCTCTTGAATTTCTAAGTATTTTCTCTTTCCACCTTCTAATGAAAACTAAATTGGTCTTTGACCATCATTTCCAAAGCATTTTATGGTCAAGCATTGTTTGGCAAAGGTACTTGATGTATAGTATTAACATGGTAACACTGATACCTAAGTGTCACTAGTTTCTGATAATATTTTTAATGGCTCTTCTATTTTTGTAAATGCAATCAAAACCTTTATCATGTACCCTCGGAAGTAATCTTCACATAAATTCAGGTTTTCCAATAAAATCTAATGGACAGTACACATGATTCCCCTAAAATTCAGTATCCTAAACATTACAGATGATCCCTACTAATGAAGTTATTCTGTAACTTCAACAAAAAAACATGTGACAACCAACACTGACTGCAGTGAGCAAAAATCAGCTTGAGTGTTCTTCTGGTTTAAATTAAGATAATTGACAGGCAATAGGGAAAAAAAAAAAAAAGTGACTCGTTCCAGCTGAAAGATAACAAAATTCACACGCAAATTGAAAAAAAAAATAAGACTTCTGCTCTCCACAGATACTATCAGTACTCATAAGGATAAGTGGCTTTGTATCAAATACCTGGACACTTGGAGAATATTTCATCACAAGTAAGGAATTATCAATTTTACAGCATGTGATTATTTCTTTGCTAGCTTGAAGTCTTCAAATACAATACAAGTGGGGCAGCTTCTTCAGGTCTAAGCTGCTGGCTCACTCTTTCTTAAATATTATTCCAGTAAAATTACTTAGAACAGCACACAATGCATTAGGGATAGGTGAAAAATGCATATTTTTTAAGTTTTCTTGGGTGACTTATTTGCTTTTACAGATTAGGCACTTAATACTTTCATAATCCTTTGAATTACTGTGTATTTTTTTAAATCTCTCCTAATTTATTACTATTAGACAGAGAATACATAAAAGGAGTAGAACCATTTCCAGAAATGCTCTAGCACTTCACGATGGAGCTTTTAAGAGCTTCTGAGACAAACAAACAAAATGTATCAAGGAAGTGGCTGCTTTATTTACTCCAATAGGTAGCTTAGCCAGCCGGAAAATACTTTGGGGACTCTCCGTGGGCACCCTTAAACTATTAACCATCAGAAGACAACTCTCCCATGAAGGAATGAATACAAGAGACAATTTTGCCCTCCACTGGCTAGAACTATCACTGAAAAACACGCCTGCCTCACTGTGTCAGCGCTGCCTGTTCCACACAGCATGGAAAAACCTCTGGAGCAAAGGCACCAATCCCATTTCAAGTGCAGTAATTAGTAAGGGATAACATGGACAGGAAAGGGGGAAAGGGTGGGTGTTGAGCAGATGCGAATCAGCAATGCAATGAAATAACTCGTCAAAATATAAAGATTTCCAGGGAGCAAAACAGAAAAATCACACAGTAACATATTTAGCCTTGAAAATTGCTAGAGCAGTGAACACCCATGTGGAAAAGCAGAACTTGACACTCGTTCCCAGCAAAAATGTTCTGCGTGTTGCCCTTCAGATAAGTGAAAGCTTTTCTTTTCCAAACATACTCATTTGATGCTGCTGGTTCCTGGGGAGCGGAGAGATGAAAAATCCACGGAATCTGAAGCAAAAATCTGCCTCAGAATGAAGGAAAAAGGGCAGAAAGCAGGTAAGTATTCAAGAAAACAAGGACACCAGAGAAGTATCCCTTAAAGCAATTCTTATTCTGTATGCAAAGAAGCATTGAAATTACACTGGGAGAAGAGGGGAGGAAAGCTCCTATATTCCAATTTTCAACACTATTCAAATTTAAATGTATTCAACATTTATTAACCACAGGCTTACATGAAAGAAGGTACTTCACAGGATCCAATAGAGACAACACCAAGGTAAAAATTAGGGGTTTTAAATTTTAAGTGGTTTACCAATTACTGTTTTAACAAACATTAACCCACTTACTTTTCTATTATTTTTTTTTCTCTTTCCCATCCCTCAATTATTTCCCACCTCTCAGCAGAAGTTTCTAACACCCCATTTAGAGTGTGGCCACACAAACCATTGATTCAGTAGTGGGTGTAAGTGAGGGAAGTGAGAACCTTCAGTGGAAGAGGGAGGAAAGGATCAATCAACTTGCAAGATCAGCTGTCAGCAGAACTCAAAGGATTTCAGTGTGGAAACTGCTGTAGATTACTCCTGTCCTTCCTTCTGCACTGCAGCCATCTGCCCTCAAACTTCATCCTGCCATCTTGTGTCTGGCATCTCCATTGTTCCAGACACAAGACTAAGTATTTGACCACACTCTAGTTGAGAGGAAAAAGAAATTCCTCCTGGTGAAGGAGCTGAAACAGCGTTATTATCTGGTGCTTGTATCTTATCTTTGTTACTGAGTTTGCTTACATGACAAAATTAAAAGACTTTATAAAAAATCATGGCTATTTTCCCTTTTTTTTTCCTCTCCAACTCAGCTGGAATCAACATTATTAGAGAGAGCATCCCATCCTGGGGGTGGGGGAGAGAAAAAAAAAAAAGAAAAAAAACCATTGCAAGCAGCTTTATTGAGCATTTATATGATTAACAGATGAGAGGATTAGAAGATAAATTAAACAAAACTGTTTCTTAACTTGAGAGTTTAAAACATCCCAATACATGATCAAGTTACAGAGTACACCATCTATGAAGTCAACTTTTCTTCATAGGTGGGGAAAATTGCCATGAAAGATTCAGAAAGAGCAAATAGGTGCGAAGGCTCTTCCCCATTCCATTTTTCTTCCATCACATGAAGGAGGCAATACAGAGAAAACTCAAAGATGGCATGACTGACATTGTCAAAAGTGAACAGGGCAAGAGCTACTCAGGGATGCAAAGTTTGCCATATCCAAAGCCACAAGGAGCAAAGTAATACCTAAGAGCAAAAATAGAGTAGTTAAATTTATGATATAATCTAGAAACAGACATAAGTTACTACATTTAGTGACATAATTAAGACTTAAAGCTTCAGGCAGTGAACATAAGCCTTTCAAAAACTTCATTCATTCACTCATTCACAGACCAGATGCCTCATGCTATCACAACTTCAATGACTCAAGGGGGTCCTCTACAAACTCACAAGAATCGGTTAAGGCAGAAAAGTTAGCGCCCAAACCAACCTTCACTATGGCACAAGCATTTACTGCGTTCACTTAGCGTGTGATAAAAGGCGTTCCTAAGAACGAGATGCAATACTGCGGGGAGGCAAACCCGTCTCCCGAGGGAGACGGGTCCCTTGTGCCGAGGCAAATCCGAAAAGCCCCCGAGCCCCCAGGCCCAGCGCGGCCACATGGGCGCTCCGAGCCCCGCGGGGCGAACTGAGCCAAACCCGCCCTCCACAACGCCCTCCTAGTGCCTCTGAGATCTGTAACCTACCAGGCATGATAAGATGCCCCAACACGCATAAGTCCCGCGCAAACTGTGCCTAATGAGCATTAATCCCTCCTATCTCCTCGGCCATCTCCCCCCTACTCCCCTTTAGCACGCCGGCGCTCCACTTCACACACGTGCGTAAACTTTATTCGCCAAGGTGAAGCAAAACCCATCCCCACAAGCCTTCCCTACCCTCCCTCACCGCCGCGGTCCTCCCCGGTGGCGGCTGTGCGGGGTTAACCCGGCCCGGGGGCTGGGAGCGGGGGATGCGCCAGGGACCGCCCGGCCGAGGGCGCGCGGTACCCCGGGCAGCAGCACCGAGCGGCAGCACAGCCACCTCCCGCGGGACCTCGGGGTCCCAGCCCGCCGACCCTCGCCGCCAGAGCTGAACACCAGCCGTGGTGGGAGCCCTGGGACCAGGGCAGGACCCGGCGCTGCGCACCTCACCGCGCCCGGCCCCGGGCAGCCCCCACGGCCGGCAGCAGCTCCCAGGGCAAACGCGGGCCGGGCGCCCGCAGGGTGGAAGCCGAGCTTCGTTTCCGAGCAAAGGAGGGGGCCGGGAGGCGCGGAGGGGCCAAACTGGGGGTGCGAGGTGGGGGAGGAGGAGAGCGGCTGCGGGAGCGCTGCCACCGCCGCGGCCGCGTATCTGACCCGCCTGCGTGCGGTGGTTACCTGAGGTGACACATATGAATCCAAAGAGGTAAAAGTGAGCAAACTCCGCGATCATTGTCCTCGGGTGGCGCCTGCAAGCAGTCTCATGCCAGAAGAGCGGGGGGAGAAACGAAGAGCCCCCAGTTGTAATTCCACAGAAGCTTAACGCAAGCGAGGTTCTCTAATCCCGCCGGACTCCGGGGCGAGCCCCCTCCGCGTACGGCGCTGTCAGGTCCGCGGGGCTCCAGCCGCTCGCCAACTCCGGCCGGCCTCCCCTCTCCTGGCCCAGGCTTTCCTCAGCAGCGCCTTGACACTTCCCAGGACTATCCAAAGCGATAGGAGAAAACAAAAGATCCTCGAGTTCCCGCAGCGGAGGTCCGCCGCCTCCCGAGCACAAGTTGCTGCCCCCGCCCCAGACTCCGCTCTGGGCACCCGGGACGAGCCGGTAACGGAGCGCAGGCGGGACGGTCACGGACCGGCCACCGCCGCCCTCCGTGAAGGAGAGGGGCGGGCAGGGAGCTCCGCGAAGTGTCCCCGCCGAGTCACTGCGCGCCCGGCGAGCGGCGGGCAGAGCGCGGCGGCGGAGCGGCGGCAGCGCCCGCTCCCATGGCGGGGGAAGGAGGCGGGCGCGTCGGGGGCCGCGGCGGAGCCCGGCCGCGGTCAGGCGGGGCGGCGGGCAGGGGAGCCCCGGCGGCTGCCCCGAGCCCAGCCCAGCATCGCCGCCGCCCCCGCCCCTGCACGCGGGAATCCCACACTCGCCCCCGCCCCAGCGCCGGAGGAGGGCACAAGAGGGGCGATGGAAGAAGAAAGAAAAGGCAGAGAGAGAGGGCGAGCAAAACTTCCCCGGGCCAACGCCCCCGAGCCACCCACCCCAACCGCCCGCCCTCGGTGCGGAGGCTGCGGGAGGAGGAGAGGCAGGAGGAGGAGGAGGAGCGGCTCCTCGCCTTGCCCCGCCGCCGGGGCAGGGGTGCACGAGTCAGGCGGGGCCGAGCCCGCCGCGCCTGAACTTTCTGCTGTCACGTCGAGCCGCTCGCCTCCGCCGCGGGTTTCCCCTTCCCCCTCCCGGCCGCCTCCGCCTCCTGCCCGCGCTGCCGCCGCCGCGGCAGGTCTGGTGCCGCCTCGGGACACCTTAAAGGAGCCGCACCTACACGGCCCCCGCACGCCCCGAGCGGCGCTGCCCGGCCCGGCGCGCCCCTCCCCGCCCCGCCCTGCGCGGAGCCGGCGCCGCCTCCCGCCCCTTCCCCCGCGAAGGTAACGCGCGGGGCGGCTCCCGGAGCCCCCCGTGCCCCGGGCGCGGCACAGCCAGGAGCAGGGGGAGGGGATGGGCGAAGAAGTTCAGATTCCCCCCCGCCGCAAACAAGCAAACACAAAACCCCGCGCGGGTCTCCACCGGTACTCCCGAGACTGCGCTTCGCCGGGTGGTTCCCGACGCCTGTGGCCCGGCCGTGCTCCAGGCGTGGACCATATCTCTAGGAGAAGCATCCTCAACTCGTCACTCCTGCGGCTGAGTGCACCGACAAACACTACAGGAGCAACTCCGCATGGCCATGCCACACCATGAGGTGTAGTGGTAGGGAAAGAAGGAGAACACTGCGGGGAAGAAAGGGAAGGTGGACTTGGAAGAAGTAGCACTACCACTTCACAGAAAAGCTCCAGCTATTCCTAGATTTGATTCATTAAGTTAGGAGGATTGAGTGAGGCAGAAGAAGAAATTTCATTTCCAAGCAGCGTATTGAATATATTAACGCCATTGCAAGGGAGGCTGTAGTGGCATAATAAAACTATATAGAAAGACTCTTGATGTGCTTCCTGTCAGAGGATTTATACGGACCCCATGCTGTTATCAGCCAAACAGGTTTGGGTGCTGGCAGCCACCATCAGTCAAACCACAAGGAATGTCAGAGTTTGCCGCATGTTGCATCCCTCAGGGCAAACTGACCAAAAGTCCAACAACAGAAAGGTCCTATGCATTGCACTGAGTCTGTTTCAGTCCGCTGTTATGAGATCCATAAAGACAGATTTTCAATACTGTAAAGCAAAACAGGTTTACATTGGGAGAGGAAGCTCCTGTTTATATGTATACAGTGTATCTGTATCAGCAGCAATCCAACTGGCAAGATTTTCTTCCAAAACTGATGAGAACTGATGAGCATCCAAAACTTAGAAAAACAATCTAGTTTTTTACACCAATTAATTTTCACAGAGAAAAAAAGAATTAGTGTCCTACTTCAAACACATTTAGAAAGCAATCATAACTGTGGAATCAGTAGCAGTGAACACTTCTGAATATGAGCAGATTTTTTTAAGCTGTACCTAGCCAACCATTTCTCTTCCTGTTGTGACCTCATGCACTTCATGAAAGAAAAATGCATTAGCACCTCCGGAGTTAAAACCACACCGCAAAAACAGTGAAGAGCCCTGAGATAATCCTTGAATCCTAGTGAAAAGTTTGAGATTTCAATAAATTAGATTTGGGGTTGTTCTTTTATAATTGATTAAATAAACAGGACTCACATGCAGGTCTGGAAATGGGCCTCAAGAGTACATTTATTTCACCTCTGTTCTCAGATAGGGTCAAATATACGTAAGACCCTAACTAGCAGGTATTTTGTAATCCCTCTTCTAGCTATTTCTCATGACTGGAATTTTATACTATATTTAGTTAACCTGTCCCAGTTACTATATAGTCAGATTTCTTTCCTTTTTTTTTTTAAGCCTAGACTAAATACTCTTCTGGAAGGAAACACACACTATCACCACCAATAACATTTTGAAGACCTTTTTTTTTTTATTCCTTTTGTAGTATCAATACTTGGCAGACTCACATTGTACCAAGTTTTGTACACATTTTAAGTGATTGCATCTCTTTAAAAAGCAAATCTACACATCTACCAGTAGGCCACTCTAAAAGGAATAAATGGGTTCACTTATTCTAGGAATGTACCTTCACACATATATTTTATGTGTGTACATGTATTTATTTACTTGTAAAGTGTCATTCTTATGTATTACTCTGTTTATATGGGATATATTTCTTCTAATCTTTAATTATAAAATGTAATTTTTAATGCATTTCTATGGCATATGTATTATGTAGCAATGTAAATTAGTCCATTTGCATTGTAACTGACAAGAAATACATACAATGTGTACAGAAGGTAAATAAAGCATTTTCCTAATTCCCAGAGAGTTTTCTCAACCCGAGATGAATCTGTTTCCTGTTCATTACTGCAATAGTAGGTTTCTAGATTCACTCACGCTTTTGCTTAGGTAATTTAAAAAAAAAAGGCCTGTAAAATTTTATGCCATGTCAAAGTCTTGCTGTATGCTGACTGCTAATTTGAAATTCACATGCAGAGAAATTCTCCATACAGCAGTGGATTAAAGCTCTGAAGCTTGAATGACCTTACCATGAGATGAGCCTACGTAAAACAGTTTAAAGCTTTTGTGCCACGGTTACCCCATCTTTAATGAGCCTCTAAGATTGTTTCAATCACTATAAAGAATTTTTTATCCTTTGAGAAGAAGAGAGTCATTCTACTTTAGGTACCTATAGTGAAAGTACAGTAGAGCTTCAAAGGCTTGTTCAATTTGTACTGTCTCAGATACTTCATAACATAATGTTTAGCTGTCAGTGCTTTCTTACTTCAGAAAAATTGCTAGGAGTGAATGTATACTGCTCTAATTATCTTAAAATTCATTTAGATTGTAATAATATATAACAGCTGCACGGCTGAGTGAATCTCTTCAAATTGTAAGCCTACAGAATTTCATCAGAATGTCTTGTAAGTAATTGACATCATCTTTAATTCTGCAGATGTTCTTACAAAATGTGTGCTATTAAAGCACCCTTATTGTCCTTGATACTGAGGCATACAGACATCCATGTGAGACACACACGTATATGTGTGTCTGTCAGAAAATGTTTCTAGGAAAAGAAGCACGGCTTTAACCTCTTCAGATGTGGGGAACAGTACATCGATGAGTATTATAAAGCAGATGTACTTGCTGTGTTTATTCCATAATATTTTAAGACTTACACAAACATGTAATTTCTGGGAGAACAGAACTACTTTGAAAATTCCACGATGCCTGAGTTTGAGGCACAGGACTCGCATGAAACCTCCAACAAAAAAGGTTCTCCAGAACTGATAGTTGTGATTCAGCAGATGGCACTCTTCCCTCAAAGAGACTAAAATCAGTTCTGCCTCTGATACAAGGGATGATGTGCTTTGAGAGATTACTGAGAAGAACTTGAACTTCTGTAAGCACTGAAGATCCCAGGCACTTCTCTCCAAGGGCAGAGACACGCACGTGACATTTTGGATGTGTTGTAGGGGCAAACACACTGTCTCTCCACAAACCTCTTTGAACTTCAAGTGAATCTCCCCCTTCCTGATCTCCAGAGTACCGTGTAGCCTTGGGGTTATCTGCGGAGCTGGCTGCCAGGAATGCCTCTGTGCGTGCATTACACGGTCACACGCGCCCGTGTCTGCGGAGGCTCACCGCGTTTATCGTTCCGAGGCTGGCAGCCAGGATTGCTGAATCAGTGCCTTTATTCTACAGGCTGCAGCTGAGCTCCCATTGACATCATAGGGATTATATAGATACAGCCAAGTTTCAAAAACTCTTTCTTCCAGACCTTTTTGGAAGTGATGGGTTGCATTATTTAGTGAACTGCCTTAAAAAATATTTTTTTTTCTAAGTGTAAGCTGAAATTAAGTGGAAAAATATGAGGAATTATATATACATCTCTCTTTGTGTGTTTTTCTCCAAGTATATTATGGGCCTTGACCATGGCAGGAATCCTAGCTGAAGTCAGTAAACATACCTGAACAGTACATTATTTCAGTGATATTTTCATTAGGAGAAAAAAATTGGATTTTTCTACATTAGATCTAAACAAGCACTGAAATGATAGAAGAAGGAACACTGTAAAGGACGGCTGAATATCAAAAGTGCATGAATAGCAAAAGCTTGAAAACCTACAGTTGCCATATAATTAATTAGGATAATTATTATGAACAAACAAGAAATGTTATGATTTCCATGCCCATATAAGTAAATTTCTGTCTCTTTCTTGACCTGTCTGGTTACTGTTTAAACATGCTGTTCAAAGACATTGTTTTCCTGTGTTTGATTGCTCGACCTTACCATGATTTTGCTTTTATTTACATTAATTTTATGATGCAATCCTTATTTTCTTTGATGTTACTCTTAATTACACTACTAGTGAATTCAGACTTCCAGTGTCTTTCACTACATACAACATTTAAAATAGTACTCGAGTCATTGCAGAGCAAGGAATAATAACAATAAAATATAATATTTTAAATAGAATATTTTAAAATATAATATTTTATTTGCTATGATGAATTCACAGATAGAGACCCTAAGGAAGCTCATGCCTCATTATGCTAGGTATATAAAAACACCATGATAAAAGATGCTTTCTTCAAAGGATTTATAAAAGCATCATTATCAACATGAAGAACTTAAAGAAAAAAATCACCAGTGGCATAAACAGGCAAAATCCCATTGAATTTTATCCTTTAATATTCCTTTGTATTAGGGGTGAATGGGTCTTTTCATTTCTGTTCAAAGATGCTATAGCACATCCCCACTGGAAAAAAAAAAAAACACTGAAGCTATATTCCTTCTGTTGCCCCAGTAGAAAATGCTAAAGGCATATTTGCCATTCAGTCTACTCAGCAGACTAGCTCAAACGCTTTTAAAAAATTATTATAATTATAGGAAATATTGCCTAGAACTCCTGCTTTGTGGTTTTGTTCTTGTTAGTGACAAAATGCTAATCTGCTTAATATGTAATTTATATACAAACAACACAGTATTTATTACAAAACCAGTGTTATCTCTGATATTGCCAAACAAAGAGAGACCTGTCCCTGAAATCTCAGTATTTGCTTTAAATGTTTAACAAATGAGCCATTCAGTACTCACTAGCTCCTTGCCTCAATAGGAGGAGTATGAGGGTGTCACCTAGTGGATTGTTCTGGCTGCCTGGAAGAGAGCTCACACACAAGCCAAATCACCCAAATGGCATTGAATGAACTAACAAAATGAAAGAGAAAGGCTTCTTTTTTCTTTATTTAATTACTCCGGGAATTGTGAGAGCTTCAACAGAGCGTTATTGTTCTGTAATATCTGCCTTTGGGTTTCCATTCATGCCACAGAATCTGTTGGCACTGAAAAGGGCTGTAAGAATGATGCATCCAAAATTTTGAAGAGAAAATTACCTATGTTCCTGGATCAGAGGAAAGGTTTAATATTACCAGAGACAACCATTTTAAATGAGTTGCACAAAACTTTTGTTTGAGATTACAAATAATAAGTGGAAGAAAGTGCCTGTAAGTTTCATCAATTATATTTTTAAAGAAGGAACTATTCCATGGTTTTCAGCAGGCCATCAAAAAAAGGGGGGTTTGAGTGTATTAATTTGAGATTGCTGTATGCATTTATAATTCATGAATAGTTAAGGTTAACCTTAGCAATCTGGAGATGAAAAGGATTACATAAACTATCCATCTTATTTCTTTGATTGAATTACTGCACATATTTAAAGCAGACGCCACTTAAGAACTGAATACCTGCAGTGAATTAACTCAGTCAAATGCAAAGCAGATACCCAGCCAGCTCACCCAGTACCATTGCAATTGCATGTTGAAATTTAAAATAACCAGCATACAATTTATAATTGCATGATGAAAGCCTATCTGATCCCATATATTTAACCTCTTTTAATTAAAAAAATGCTTACTATAGTTTTAATATTGCATTCTGCCCTTGAGTGGAGGAAGGGAAGAAAGCAAGGATGGAACTACAGATGATAAAGACATCCTATTTTCATGCCTAGAGCATGCATTTAAATTACACCCCCTGAAATTCTTCAGTGTGTGCTGTGTGACCAGCATGGGAAGAGGAGAAAGTCTTTGCCCCATGGTGGTATGCTTATTTTTTTGTGTCAGAAGTACATCCTACCCATCAGCAGACACAGTATGCTACTGGAAGCAGCAGCAAAAATCTTGCATTAGCACTACGCTTTGCTGGCCTTGCTGCTGGTGCTCTGCCGTAATATGTCTGTTTTAATGAACAAGTGGATCTGCCTTCCTCTGTGTAGGAGGGCTAACACATCCTTAGCCTTTTTTGCATATAAAAAATACACAGTCAATCTAAATTTCCTTGAAAAATACCCCTGGTGAAAAGGTATGAAGACTCCAGCAATCCTTACCCATATTAAAAGCTCTCAGAATCACACTTCAAGAGAACTGTGAAAGTGTGTATTACTTAATTTAATTAGAAAAAGAAAATGTATAAAGGTATTTCAATTGTTTGACTACAAACTACCTCTACTTTTTGAGGTAGGAAATGAAGAAAAGGAAAATATGGTTAGTTAAATTCCTCACCCTCAAAACAGAGAACAGAGTTCTGTTGGTCAGAAGTATCTTATTCTGCCAGTTATTAAATGTTTTCTGGCCCTTAGAAGCATTTCTCCACTCTTTGGGACATAGAATTATTTGGGGATTTTATTTTTTAATGTATTTTGTCTTGTCAACACTGTTGGTCTATATCCTAATGGATTCTGCTGTGAAGTGCCCAGGTGATGTACATTGTGGAGTTCAGTAGGAGACACTGACAAAGTACTAGACCTGCAGGGCAAATAAGGATTACTGCTGAGGGAGGGAATACTGTCAATGAGCCTTGTATACCTGTTCATACAGCAAGCTATTTCATTCTGAAACAGTTCCTTCCAGCAGCAGTACCAGGCTCCCATACCTCATACATCTCCTTTTGTACAGAAGGTCAGACTGCCTTCAGAATGGGGGGGAAAAAAGGAAAACAAACTAGAGGGAAGGCCTTGGACCCCAGCTAAATATTTCATTAAAAAGAAAACTGTTCTTGCATGTGTTCTCTTTAAAACCTCCCAAAGGACAAATCTGTCAGGGAATGTCTACATAGTTAGGAGCATCCAGTAACACAACTATTCCTCCCACTCTCCGAGACGGCCTGACACGAGCCAGCTCCATTGCAGAAGCTGAGTAAATATTCTCTGCTGGTGCCAAGGCTGAGCTAACACAGGTTGTGTCTCAACAGGCCTTATTAGCTCAGGCTCATTACTGTAATAACTGGGCTCCGTGGCAGCAGGCGCTCCAGGATCTGCTCCTGGCGCTACAGACATGCCGTCAGCGGGGTCCTCCTCTTCTTCCCGGAGATTCTCTCATTGCATTTCAAGCCGGCAGCTGCTCCTCTCAAAAAGCTGCCCTGGCATACAAGACCATTTCAAAAATAGTGGAAGGTTGTGAAGTGCTGGCAGGGCAGGGGATCACCCCTGCTGCATCGTAATGGCGTTTTCCCAAGTACAAAGAACAACCTTAGGCAAGGATCATGCAGGTATACAACTTCCACTTTCCTCTTCTGTCACCTCTTAACAGAGAAAATGTGAGAGTAAATTACACATTGCCTTAAAAAGGCAGCAATTTGCTTTCAAATAAAAAGTTGAAAATTCACCCCTTTCTTTTATATAAATGAACAAGTTTTGTACTATCCTAGTTGTTACTCGGTAAACACAATTTAGTATTTGCCCTCAGTTGCACTGCTGGACAAACAACCTACTGTTTAGCTGGAGTGCACAGTCAGAGCTTCATGGGCTCACAAAACCCACTTCAAAGAACACAACAAGAACAGAAAAATTGCTTTTTAAATCTTCCTGCTGTACGGGCACAGGACCAGCATAGCAGTTCAGATAGCAATATCAGACTAGATAAATATTAAGACTGAAGAAAGTCTCAGGCAAAGTTCCTACAGACCACGATAGGAGAGGATGTTATCTGGGATCTGCACCTTCCACATATGATCCCTGTAGCTGTAGTTCTTAGGTGAGTAAGAAAGCAGCAGTGAGACACAAACATTATGTGTCAAAACCATAATTTGAAATTTACACCTACGCACAAAGATGAAGAAAATTATTCCAAATAATTTTGCATTATTTATTTATTAAATTATTTCAGGTTTTATTTCAACTGACATTTTGAGGTGTTGCTTCATGATGATGGAGCTGAGAAACCATCTGTTTTTGTGTGTTCAAAGTAGATAATCTCACATGGAGGTAATAACCTTAGGCCAGGGGAAGATTTCCTTGGCACTCAGAGGGTTTTTAATATTAAAATTTTGCATATTGCCATGGAAGGTTTCTACTAACCAAGAGGGAACTCTTTTTAAGTGGTAGAATAAGCTATTCACCTGAGTACAAGTTGGAGAGATTTTATTCAAGCATATTCAGTTGGTTCTCATTATGAACAACTTTATATTTCATTGTCAAATTTTATATTTTTTCCCAACTTTTAAGAAAATATACACACCTACTTTTTGAGACACATTTTGGTATGCAATATTACTTGTGTTGCAAGATTTGCATTTTGATTTATTGAAGAAAACAAGGTTTAAACCCCTGGCTTTTCTAATTAGAATGGGGAAATCCTCACAATCAATTCAATGTGATGATAAATACATGTCTTTCAGTAAAGTACTTATCTAACCTCCAATATACTTTGTTCTTATTTGGATTTATTCCAAAATATACAGTTTCAAGTGAACTATGCTATAATGCCCTCTGCTGGTACTGAGCTGGTAAAAGCACTCTAAATTTCCTTTGTAGTTCACCTAAAAAGGTACAAAAATGGCATGAAGACCTTGGGGCTCAAACCGTCATAAACTTCTACCAGTATCCCAGGCTGGTTATAGACTCTAATGAGACATTTTTTAAATAAAACCAGCCAACTTGATCTTACCAAATTTGACATAAACTTTTTACAAAGTTGCCAAGACCCTCAAGGTTTCTCAAGAAAGAATATTTGCTAATTTATCAAAATTCTGTGAAAAATTCCATAGCTAGAGGAAACAACTATTAAAGATCGTCAAATGAAATTTATTTAACTGCAAGAACTTGATCCTGCATTAGGAAGTCAAGACTGAAAATCTTACCAGAGTGGTCATGTTAGATTTCAGAATTTCAAAGCCCTTGGCTTATATTGTACCAATCCAATACATGGCAATATCCATAGGCTGAAGCCACTCTTCAAGTAAGGAACTGAATATATGTATGAGGACTTATATTGTAACTTTGGTTGATATTTTAATTGTCTTAAAATAAAAAAAAAAAAAAAGGGAATAACAACTCAAACAGTTAAGTACAGCTGTACCAGAGGATCTTCCTTCAGTACTTTTATGGCATGAATGTGTGGAAAAAAGGAAATACTGAAAAATCAACTTAAGTTTTTCCCTGCTCAACTTATTACTGTCTGACAGAAGGCTTAGTCAGAAGCTACCCATTCCCAAGGAGTTAATTAGTACCTTCTGTGAATAAATACCAATCACACCAACATCTTATATGCAGCAAGATTAAACAAGTAATGTTTTTTAAAGTTCCATATCCTTTGAAGTATGCTTGGTTAAAATTGCCTTAATTAGATAGCATAATGCTAAAAATAAGGTTAGGGTATTCTTGGTTTTGTCTTCCTTTTCTCTCTGAACACAGAGTAAAAATTATAAACCCGGGCCAAATTTGGAATAATGGAAACATGAATGAGATTTTCAAAACTGCTTTGTAGAGGGGGATATTCAATTGCCACTTAAAGAACTCCCCTTGGTATTTTTTTTAAAATCCCACCCTTAACCCTTTATTAAGAATCTCTTGAAAGAGATTTTTGCTTGAAGCCATATATCTGCCCATCAGATATGCAGGGCAAATCAGCAATTAACATGAGACATGAAGGATTTTCTTGATTACAGTTCGGACAAGCATTTCTCTGGAGAGCTGCTGCTTTTGTTCAAAGTCAGCCTGTCTCCTCCATGTTTGAGCATGCTGTATGCTTCACAGTCAGAACCCAGAGAGTTTTAGTGCCACAGAAACATGGCACTGAATGGCCCAAAATGTTTATGTTATAGTTTAGGCAAAATCTTAGTGTTGTGTCACATCATTTCAGATGGCAAAAGCTGGCATCTGAAACAATGTTCTGCTTTTGTGGGACACAATGGCACTGGACACAAATGATGAATACATGCAACATGGTAATAAACATGTTAAAGGCAAACATTTGCTCTCAAGACTATTGTGGAGATTCAGCCTAATCCTTAGAGGATTTCAGGTTCTTGGATCTGCCACGTCCTAAGCTGGCAGTAACCTGAGGTGATAACCCACTGCCTGAGAGCAGGTGTGGGAGGCATGCCTGCCACTTTCCAGATATGTGGGAAAAGCTGGAGTCCATCTGTTTTCTTCCCCAACATTTTTAATGATTTGCCATGTCTCTGATTAACTACATTATTGAAGCCATAGTGAAGAAAAGAGTAGAGGCAAGTTTTAAATAGCATAATGTAGTTCTCTTTGAAATCTTCTTCATTATCATAAAGACTGTAGTGACTTTTACTTCATCTGTTTGGGTTTATGTTTGAAACTTAACTTACTAACTACAGGAAACAGTTACGTCAGTGATCAGATTTCCTATCAATGAAATAATGTGATGCCTAGCTAGCCTGTGAAAAATTTGCTTTATTGCTACTGAAAGATATTGCCAAATGTAGTCTAGAAAAGTAACATGAATTTTCTCTTACCACTACTCTTCTCTGTAAAATACTGTATTACAGGTAACCCTAGTCGCAATTATATGTAATAATTTCCTACTTAGTAAGTTTGTATTGTGTACAGTGGTTAAAACAAGGCATGCTGAAGAAACAGCCTATTCTTTTACTACTCACTGGATTCAGGAGAAGCTATTTATTTGACACTGAATTCTCACTTAAATGGCAGAGAGACTGAGGTCCACTGTGAAAAACCCCTGTTACAGAGAGGAGAGAACTTATTTCCAGAATCTTGCTACACAAACATAGGTTGGTTCAGAATTTTAACAATATGAATGCTCCCATGTTTGTCACATGACACTACACAGAGCATAGGTCTAGTTCTGAATAACAATAAAAGAAATCTGTCTTGGTGTGAACTCTGCTGTTCCAGGGATGGCAGCTATTCCCATGGCACTGCAATATTCCCTGTTTCTCAGAAACAAAAACACACTAACAGCAACAGGCAGAGGGGAGGAGAGAAAGGCCTTGACCCCTCTATTTCTAAGCAGGTGACAACCCCATAAGTCTGACTGAGATTCCACGGCCATAAACTGTATCCAGAAAACCCCTAAGATCCAAAGTCCTTATGCTTTGTCTGCTCATCCTTGCCATCTGAAACACTGCCTTGTCCAAAAAACAATACAACAGTTCTACCTCATGAGGCCTGAAGTCATGTGTAATGTCAAAGTCTTATTTCTGTCATATCCTGGAAAACCATGAGCAATGCATTTGTACCCACAGGAGAAAAAGAAATAACAACAAATAAATATCTTTTTGCGCACAAAAGAGTCAAGGGAATAAGTGGAATTTTCATTTCTTGATCCCTGCAAATTAAGATAAGGTGCTTTTCTGGAAGCCTTAAGCAAATACCAGTGTGTCTTATGGATCCCAGCAGAGGAGTTAAATGGGTGAAATTTAAATGCCTTTTATCATAATTAATCAAATTATCCTCATTTTTTTTGATCATAGATGTCACAAATCAGATTATACTAGACAATATATCATTTATGAGATGAACATATGTATTTTAAAAAATTATATATTACAATGGATTTAAAAGGCTTTATTTATCTCTGTAAGTATAACCACGCCACAGCTTGCAAGTGATTCTTTTCTATTCTATTGACAAAAATGAACATAGATCTAAAACATGATAGCCCTTACCCACAAAATGGGGATTAATTACTCCTTTATCACCCCTTCAGTTTGTGGTTCACAGACACAACACAAGCTGATTATATTGATGTTCCTAATTATGAAAGTTAGGGGAATTTTTCCGTCTTTCACTGAAGAAATGTCTCCAGTTGATTACAAGTAAGATTGGAAAACAAATCTTTTAATGAAATATGCAACACAGAGTTCTACTAAATACAATCACACATTGCTCAGCAAAGCTGCCAATAGAGTGAAACAAATACAACTCCTCAAATATTTCAATGAAATGAGTAATTAACAGTTTTCTAGTATGTAGCTTCATGAAGCACAAAGAATAAATCTCATAAAATAAAGGCAAGACACTAGCAACCCAATTTCATGCAATGGGTTGGAGAATTCCAACTCCTGAAAGGTCTGAAGCCTCAGGTGCTTAGAATTTACTGTTCTCATTCACAGAAATTATTTGCGGACCTAAATGAATATTTTAGGGTTTTTTCCTTGAGTCAAATGATCCATCTGTTTACTAAAACAATACACCACAAAGCCAAAGAGGTCATTTCAGGGTAAAACCTCCATCTTAGCAAAGGGTAAACCAAACAGGGTGTCAAGTTGAACTATTTGAAGTATAAAGTAACATGAGATAACAGTTGATGATGGTCAAATTGTATGATCTATCTGCTTCAGCATTTTTGAGACTGAGACACAAAGATTTTTTTTCTTGGAAGGTATTAAATTAACAGAGATTTATATTTCTATGGCATTATCCCAGTTTTACACTGCTGAGCAGTGTTGATAATGAATGCTATTTGTAAAAATGAATATATTCTCCAGCTTACAGCCACACTACCCCACAAGGGAGTGTTTCCAGTAGGCTGTGAATGTGTAAGTTGAATCAAGGCAAGAAGCGTAAGCCACACAACTTTTTCATCTTATTCCATGAGAGAAGATGAGTGGGAGAAGATGAATGGAAGAACGAGAATGAGAGATATCATTTATTTAAAATTGTTAATTTTCAGTAAAATTGCCATGTTTTATGTGGGACTTTGCTGGCAAGGGAAAATGAATAAAATATATTCAGTAGGAATATGTTTGTCTGAACTGAAACTATACCATATCTCCTAATTTGAGCATTACCAAAAGTTTCAGTGGTGTTAGATTTACAATACATCTTCTATTATAAAAGGGAAAACTCCCTATAAATCCCTATATTCTCAAAAGTAGAATAAATTTTTGCTTCCTAAAATAGAAAAAAAATAATAGAGTACTTGCCATAATTTTTCAAATACAATCATCATTACCAAGAATTAGCAGAATCCATAGAAAATAAAATCTGTTCTCAGTGAGCTGATTCCCTCCAGTTGTGGTGGTTCTTTTTGCTAATCCTTGCACTGGCAACAGGCAGGTGTAAACACTGAATTAGATCTCAATGTTCTGGGTTGGAAGAGACCCACAAAGATCATCAAGTCTAACTCTTCAGTGAATGGCCCATATGGAGATCAAACCCACAACAATACAGAATCTAGTGGAAGAAAATAAATTAAGCACAAAAACCTGCATTGACAGTATGGTGTATAATTTTCCAACTTAAAACCTTATCTGATGGGTAGAAGTACAGCTCTGGGTCCCAATCAGAGTTTATTGATGCGTTTGTATCATCACACACAGTACAGCTCCTTGGACCCCAGGGTCTGTTCTGGTTAACCTAGATTTTCTTTCCATGAACATAAATATCAGTGATCACCTCCATCACAAAACTCCAGGATAATTTGTTTTACCCATATGTTTTTCAAAAGGTTTATTTTTCTAAATCCAGCAAAGACTACTAACTCTTGAAGAAGCAGTGAAACTCTTTTTTTAACTGTGTGCTGAACTTGAGTTGTTTGGTTGAATCATGGATCATCTGATTGGATCATTTCCCCAGAATATTCTACAACAGTTGTTTGCACACAATTAATTAGAAACTGGAGTAGCTATAAGCAAGGGGTGGACTAATTATGCTTCAGTTTCCTGTAACACTGTAACAATTCTCCTACTTTTATGCAAAAGACAATTTCTTTTCCTTGCCAGAAATTTTGCAGTACAAGAGGAAATTGCTCAAGCCACAGCAAAGGAATTCGGAAGGAAGGAAGGAAGGAAGGAAGGAAGGAAGGAAGGAAGGAAGGAAGGAAGGAAGGACAAGAAAGCTCGTTGTGTCTTCTGGCTATGGAACCACTAGAGTTTCCTGTGTTCTGCCATGTTCTGTACAGTACATATGAAGTGTGATTACAATGATGGTGGTAAGGAGTTGATTCTTGCTGTAATCTGTTTTCAAATCTCTCTTGAGTTTTAACATCCAGACAAGTGTTTAATCTTTACGTCTTGCCTTCAAAGCCGCAGATAGATTCCTACAAAGGTCTTTAGATAAACAGTAAAAGTGCTGAATGTTGTGAAAACATACGTGTTTCTTCTTTCAGATCCTTTCCTTTGTATACTCCTTTTTATTAGTTCTGAAAACATGCGTGTTTCTTCTTTCAGATCCTTTCCTTTTTATTAGTTCTGAGATTATTAGACACATCAGCTAGAGATAAAATACTGATATTACATAGATTTAATCTCATAAGAAAACAGATGCCATCTTTAAAATTATTTAAACTGTACAGGTGCTTTATATTAATCAAATTCTTTTTTTGCTTTGAGTATAGCTGTGTCAATTAAGGTTATCTGTTCATGTTCTGTTTAAATAAATTACTGCTAATCATGTTTGAGGGCATGTTTAAGAGTTTTTAGACTGGTAATAGACATTACACCTTTTCAAAACTATCATAAATATTGTACTGTAACAACTATAGTGCATCTGGACAGCATTCATTGAATTGAATTGATTCATAATCATTGGCACCTACTGCGCTGTTGTAACCAACCCTAAAAGAATGTTATTAGATTGTTATTAGACTGTGCAGAGTACACTTGAACTATGCAGTAAATATTTTTGGGGTGGGTACCACAGTCTCACCCATTTGACAATCACTTTATATCCGCATATTACAGTTTTTGAGTATTTATTGCAAGATTGTGACCTGTGCTATATATTCAAACTTGTTGTGGGAGTAGGCTGTTAGCAGCAGAAGCAAAAGAACCAAAGATATGATTTTCATTTCTCATTGGGAAACACAGTTTTAAAGTGGGGGAGGACACCAGGATTCAAATTTATTCAAATGAAAAATTTTTTAGACTGAAAACACAGAGGTTCATGTGAGGTGCTTCTCCTGAGCTGTAACCCTGCTGTTTTAAGTACCACCAACTAAATTATTTTCAGAATGGCAAGATGATAAAATTGAGACTAATAAAAGTGTTTGCAAGTAGCAAAGATCACAGTGGAAAAGATACACTGTGATTTGGTTGATGTCACAAGGTAGGGCCATACAAAGTGCTCACTGAGAGAAGGGAGTAGGAGAGGGAAAAAGGATTCAGAAAACTTGACCATGAATTTCATGTGATGATATTATGCTACCAGAAGGAGATAAGGGGAAAAGTGAGGGAGGGGAAATTGGAGAACTAATACTAAGGAGAGTTCAGTTAGAATATATTGAAGGAAACCAGGGAACAGGCAGATGCAGAAGCTGAGAAAAAGTGACAGCCATGCTCTAATGAGAAAGTGGAAAGGATTAGAATGGCTTCAGTAAGTCTAGCAGCATAGCATTAACCCTGAGGAACCTAATGACATTTGGGAACTTAAACACGGCCTCATATCTAGTCTGGATGCTATCAAGGCAAATGAAAATCTTTAGCAGCAGCACCACTTGAGTTCTTATTCCAGTGTTATGACAGTTACTGTTCATCAAAAGGCTGCACTGGTGAGAGGAAGACTGGCTTATGCATTAAATATCTGAATAGAAAAAAAACCCTTCATATTCTGAGCATACAGGAGTTCCTATCTCTTTCTTAATAATACTCCCCTCCTTATTTTCTTTGACAGGAGTCAAAATGTTCAGTGTTTGACAGGAACTGAGACTTAAGAATTGTCTCCAATCATCACTGTCTTTCTACTTTCCTCTTGGCTGCCTATTTTGTGAAATATGATTTCCCAAGCCCAGTGCCAGCCACCAGTGTTCTTCAATCAAATTCTTCGTAGAGACTCACAAGTGTCACATCAACCAGTCCAGCACCTCATTATAAAACAGAGGGTGAAACATTGGGGAAAGAAAGCAAACAGAAAAGAAAAATGTAAATAGCATCACTTCTTGGTTACCAGGTGCATTTTATCTTATCTCTCTCTGTCTCCCAGGCTGTAAATTCCTTAGGGATAAGGGCTGTTTTAACAAGTGCCTTTTCCAGTGTTTATCACAGCATCATGCATATGTTCTAGCACTGTGACAAATCTGTCACAGAGCTACTTTTCAGCTATTGTGTGTTATCTTATGAGATACTTCTTTGGGATTATTAATTATTATGTCACATGATTTCTGTTTTGCCATGGCAAAACAAAAGTCAAGACATTTTTATTTCATTGTCCTCTTTCTAGGAGATTTTTGCCAAGCCTAACTTCTCATCAGCCTGAAACATGAGGCAATGCATGAATAAAATTAGTACTCAATCTTTTCACTCTCACCTTCTTTATGCTGAGATTTGCTGCTGCTTTGTTGAATTTCACCATGCTGGTCAGATTACATGAGATTTAGCAAACTGAACTATCTTTATACCAAATTGCAGAAGAGTTCTAAAAACTAAACTTGCCATAGAGCCCTGTGTTCTGAGCAATACTGTTCACATGTTAGTCAACAGCAGACGTTTAAAGCATCTGTACTTTTATGTCTCCATCCAATTTCTTCTTGTTTGTATTCCTGCATAACCTTTTCACTTTAAATGTGCTGATTTCAGGTAGTGTCACTGTAATTTAATTCCAAATTCAAGGCATATTGTCTTTTTTAACCAAGCCCTGTCTAATACTTATCCTTGGGGCAAAGGTGTGTGGGTGAGCACTTTCTTTGCATTGTTTATAGTCCAAATTTGCATTTTTTCCTCCACGTAACAGGAATTTAAACTAAAGGAGGAATTTTGCCATTTTTGCTTCTTTTGGTACAGTGATCATTTACACTTTCTATTCATAATCCAAAATTTCAGTGGTAATATTTCTTGTTTAATTAATTTATTTTCTGCAGTTTCTTAATCTGTTTTTTTTTTACTATCTCAGTGAAGTGAGTAGGTTGCATAAGTAAAAAAGAACTTTTCCTGGTGGTTTAATACATTGTGTCAAACGGTAAAAAGGGATGGTTTATGGTCTGGGATTAGCCCTGAGAGATCACAGTTTAAGAAGGTGAACTCCAATTGAGTTTTACATCAGCATCTACATACATAAAGTGAAATTGCAATTTGCATAGAAGCCTAACAGTCCACTCACAAAACTATATGCTAATATACGTTTTATTCCTTCAGGTAAACCAGTGCATGTTCATACTAGGACCGTGAGAGAACAGGTCATATGTCTTATACTCAGTGAATGAGAGCAATATTTCACATTGGAGCTAACAAGACACAGGAGAGCTGTTCAACAGCTCTCGGCCTCTTATTTCTCATGTGTAGACTTCATAGTTGCTGGTATTAAGAGCAGAACTAACCCCAAAGTTTCAGTGGGCTGACAAGCAATGTCACTTGTGTCACTCCATTTCCTTAGAGAGGAAATGGGTGTGCTATTGCATAACTTCCTTCAAGCATCCATGTGGAACAGAATTACGTATTTGTACCACCATTTTGTGGCCAGTCCTGGAAAGAAAATACACACCCTTTTATGTGTGCCAGAACACATCCATACACTTTCAAATGATAAAAAGCAGCAGAGAATTTGGGGCTATGTATTTTTTTTTTCTTCTTAAACCTCAGGTTTTAGAGTCCTAGTTCTTCTAAAGCTACTTTAAATGAAAAGTGCTGCTGTTAAGCAGGACTTCTAAGTCCTACTGCTTGCCAAAACCAGGAGGTCTGAGAATACTGATTACTTTAAAAAACTAATTTGGCACCAGCTGCAGGCTACTGAGAAATAGTGCAAATGCAACCAATGGCTTATTTTGTTAGAGTTTGGTTGGTTATTTTCTTAGATGCTGCATATGAAAGATTTAGGCAGCTGTAAAGGAGGGAGCTGAGATTTCCTCTCATCTGGTGTGGGGAAACCCAGCCAGGGAGTTAGTGTGGGATAAAACAGGCTCTCCAGTCAGGTTTTCTCTGGTAATTGCCATGAGGAAGTAAGGACTCACTAGAATCTACATTTTGCTGTACATCCCCAGTGCGGAAGGGGTAAAGCAAAGGTAACGCTTATTTAACAAGGTTCCATGCCTATGAATAACATTTTCTGCCTCTGAGTGAATTCCATGTCTCAACATAACGTGACAGAAATATATCCATTTGCTACAGGATGAAACGCTACACCTAACCTATAATCACTGGAAGTCTTATTTTTTAAAACTCTCCATTTGGTGTTGATATAAAGACGTTTTCCCTTTAAAATGAAAGAACACTAAAGATATCATGCTGTGGAAATTATGCAAATTTAACAAAGTCCATACAAACCAATTAGTTTCAAGATCAGAGGTGACATATTTTCTAATTAATACCAGTTTAAGCTTCTATTTATGAGCCTGTAAATAAATATACACTCACAGGAACATGTAAAAAAGAAGACAGAGTATCTACAGAAGAGGACCAGCTTATTTTTTGTACCACTTGTTATACTAATAAATAATAATTCTGAAGAACAGCTTATTGATAATTTACAGAATTTCTATTATTGCACTGTATTTGTGAGTTTACACAGGAGTTACAGACTCCAAATTTGCTAAGACCATGGATATAATGGGTAGATCCCTGGGGAGCCTTATAAGAGAGCCTTTGATTCAGGATATGCTGCAGCAAGCATTCATTTGGGGGCTTTCCTTGTGGCCACAGTAACACCACCTGCCTTAAAATGGCCTCTTTGAGCCAGCTCTCCCCCAAAACAGGCAGCCAACTACTGCTCTCCAGTGCATTGCTGCCTCTTAATAACCATGCACTACTTTTTTCCCAAATTCCACAGCTTCTATTCATTTGGGAATCTGTGGCAAGCTGGACTGAGGCCAAATATTAGTCCCCCTGCTCTGCCTGCTTCTGGCAGAATGGCCATCCACAAACCTGCTGCTTGAAGCAGGATTACAGAGGTGTGGGGAAATTGCCCTGATGGCTTCAAAGGGAACTTGCAACTCTCTTTTTTTAACTGTTCAGGAAAAAAAAAAAAAAAAAAAAAAAAAAAAAAAAAAAGACACAAAGCCTGAAGTATTTGGTGGCTAAAGAGGATGTTCTTTAAATTTTCTCTTTACTGCTAAAATACACAGTCAGTTCCATGAGAAGCATTTAAAAAAGGAAAACTTAAATATCTCAATCCTTCTCCTATTAAATCACTGCATTTTTATTTTCTCTTTTTACCCTCTTTAGACTTTTTTTTTCACTCAGCTGGTATGTTTTGATTTTGATAAATCACCATTTGAAAGGAAAAATTGTTTTACTAAACACTAATTCCCATTTCACACATTAACTTTCCTGCCAAAGAATTTGATTTTGCACCATCTATCCCTGTAGGAAGGCTGTGCCAGAATTTTAGTCCTCTGATGCACAAATGCATTTTCCGAATTTATAAGTCCATTTTTAGCCATTTTATGCCTTCTTAGCGTTGTGCCAACATCATCTTTATGTTTGATCATTACCTTCTCTTTCTCTGATGTATGCTTTTGGGAACAAACCTTCTTCCTCAACTTCGCTTCTGCATCACTGTTTACCAGTTGTCATTTTTTGATTGATATGTACACTCAGGTGTTTTTCCTTTATCATTTCACAATCCTGAATTATAAAAGAAGCTGAAAATGAAATATAAGATTCAGCTGAAGTATTCTTTCCAAATTTGGTCTTTCTAGGAAGTTTGCTTTTCTTGTACCAGGTCCTTTTCAAGTCTTCAATCAAAGTCCTCATATCCAAAGGAATGAGCTGTAGCACCAGATGAAATCTCTTATTAATCCTTATTCAAATTAATTAAAAATAAATCTGAAAAATTTCAAGTCAAAATAAAATAGAAATAAACAGCGTATATAAAGATTCCCTCTCATGACTGTTATAACTAAACAGCAAATTTTTTTTCCCCTCAACCCAAAAGTTTGTTTTTAGCCTCCCCCCAAAATTCTACAAGTGTTCCAAGGCACCTTGTTGTCTTTGCAATGGTAGATTCTGTAGAACAGTGGAACAGCTAAAGCTTCTGAAAAGGCCTGATCCTTTGGGAAACAAATAATCCATGTTTGCTTTGCCTGCCTGATTTTGTATTCTTGTGAAAGATGAGACTCCAAGAAAACTGCAGAGTAACACTCCCCGCCCCACACACACAGACTAAAACACTGCCACTGGCTTAGGGACCAAGAGAATAGGCCAATGATTTTGGGGGCATCCCGTGCCTCAGAGCAGTTCCCACACTCAGATGCCTGTCAATGGTGGTGCCAGTGAAGCGTTACGCAAAGTCCCCCAAACACTTTGTGAGCCAGGATCCGGCGGGACAATGGCAAAGTTCAGTCCTGGAAAGAGATAGTGTGCTGAATGCACAATGCCAGGCTTTGTCTGCGGGGGCTTCTGTCGAGGAAGAGGGCTACTTAATCTCCCCACTTGCCCTGGGGATTCTGGCTGTTTTAATGTGTCCTTTTTGAGAGCCTGTGAACTGTAGAATATAGGCTGGTAACAACTTTCTTTAGGAGTGCCTCTGCAGAACCAAAAACTGCCAACACAGAATACCAGCACAGTGGTGTTAATGAGCACAAAGAAGACCTTTAACTGTTTTTACAGCTACCATGGCTAGAGTTTCATGTCATCCTTGGTGAAGGAACTAATTCTTTGGCTTGTTTTATATGAGACTAGCTTCCATCATGCTGCAGAGGATGGCCTCTTCACCCATTTTTCTTTTTCTTTCCCTCTTTTTTGAATGATAATAAAGCCTGATGCATCTTTAATGAACTGTGGGGCTTTCAGAGCTTTTTCCCCACTTCTTACTATAAGGTGTGGACACACAGTGCATATTTACTGAATGATAGAAAAAAAGAAAAAAAAATTTCAAATTACTGATTTTTTGAAGGATGAGTAGCAAATGCAAATCAAAACCACTGATATATTTAAACATTCCAGGATAAACTCCTGAAGTCACTAAAATTCCTGAAGTCAGAATAGAATACACGAATAATCTTTGCTTCAGACATTTTCTATTATCTCTATTTTTTGAAAATAGTAACGATTCTTTTTATGTAATTTGGGCCTTTGGCTGTTTATTATCTACTACAAATGAAACTATGACTGAGAAAGATACTGTAAAAATGATGCTATATATTAAAATGGATGCACAGTGCAAGCTCAAAGACCCTAAAACCATAGAAAAATAATGGAGACATCTTTTAGAGGAATTAATGACCCAAAGCAATTGAAGGAGTCCTACATCTAAACATACCAACCCGAGGGCTTTCCACTGTCCAAACAAAAATGTTTGCTTTATTAGCTGCATACCACATTACCTATATGTGGACATAAAAAGTATAAATCATTTTTAGTTTAGGCTCTGTGAAGGGTTCTCTCTGCATCAATCTATTGCCTGCACTTGTCAATTCACTCACAATAGTCTACGTGAACATTTGTGTTTGACTGCTCTCTCCTTCCCTCCAGGTATCCAGACACCGTGTGAAACCTGCATGTGCATATATCCATATTGGTCTCTGAATATCCTTTTGCTTCCTTTTCATCCTCCTTCACTTTCCTTTTCCTTTCTACTTCAGTCTGAATTTTTTTCATTAAAAATTAAATAGATACAGTGCAACTAAGGTTGAAGTGTTAATGAGTTACCCAGGGCAAAGGACACGTTCAAAAGCTGCAGAAAGTAGCTTTGTGCAGCAGTAGCATAAGACAAAGAAGTACAGTTGTTCTTTGTATGTATATTAGCACTTCCTATCAAATAACAAGTGGACCATAAGCAAGGAATTCTTGCATATGCAAGCCCAAAATGCAGCTGCATGTTTCAAAACTCACTAGCTTGGTGCTTGTGTCTTTGTGAATGAATACACTTTAGGGTCTCATGAGAAATCACAGATTCTTGCTCATATAACCAAATCAAAACCAGGCTGATTAGACTGACTCCACAAGAAATGCATGTGAGAGTTAATCTGGAAGCATTAAATTAAATTTACTTTTATTACTTTGGGGCTTTCCTTATCTAGAATCATTTACACACCACTAACTTTCTATGTAGAAAGCTCGGCTGTGAAGCAAACCTGCTTTAACGTATCCTGATGCCTCCTGAGACTCTCAGCAAGGTGAGAACTCATGCTGAGACACTGGCTTTACACCTGTATGTCACGAGCCAAATTCACAACCTGTTTTAGTAAATCGTTGCACACTTCACACATAACGGCGCAAGATGGTCAATGAGGTCAATTAAATAATGTGGTTTAAGAAGAAAAAATGCCATTAATAGAAAGCTATAAAATTTTCCTTCTAGTTTTTATATTAGAATCATGGGATACAGATTCAGGTATTTAGCAAGAAGATAAACTATGCATGGGATTTTACAGGCAATGGAGTTTTGATTGGCAGCAAACATTTACTGAGAACCAGAAGGTCATACAAAACCAGCAAATCAGTCCTGCTGTAGAAACTCAGATAAACTGTTTTGCTCAAGAATTTCTAGGGAACTAAACCAAGTTCTGCAGGGTCAATATTCAAAGATGTCTTTATGCAGCTAGCCTGACAGATTAGCTTTTCCCTGGAAATTGTTGTCTCAAGTCAAGCACAAGCCAGTTGCTCTCATTTACTTTTTCCTAATGGTATTTTGAACCAAACACGTTCCTATTGAATGTTACTGACTGTTTCAAGGATGACTCCAATATACATAGCTAGGATAGCAATGATGTTAGTGATTTAATTAGTCACAACCTCAAACAAAACAAAATAGAACAAAGCAAATCAGAGTGTGTTGGTTTTTGAAGGCAAGAGGAAACATGCAAACATGTCGTAAACTACTAATGAAAAACATGGCATTTATTACTCAACTTTGCAGGTAAATGTAGGTTATCTTATCCATGCAAAAGCTGTTGGATGAATCTGAAGAACAGGAGGGAAACACCTATTGTTTGGCTTCCACATGGGATAAAAAGTCACAAAGAAGTATAAATGCAGTTAAGTGTCTTTGAAGTGCCATTATGCCACTTGGTTAGTATATATTTGTCTGGAGAAAATGAATACGAGAAGATGTGATAGGTGTAGAAAGCATCAGTGGTATGACATTTCTACAGGCAGGTTTTCTGTCACTTGTAGTCACAGGCCCTGGGGTAGGGAACAGAAGTGAATATTTGGTGAAAGGAGGATGAATGTGGCCAGAGCGGACATAAAGTGGGTGGATTGATATATGTCATCATGTTTGATTACCTTGTGGAGGAGAGACTGCTTTGGATAGCAGAGGCTAAAGGAAAAATCTTTTTTCCAAACTTCAACGGTGAAAATTAATCTTTATATTAGCGGTTTAATTTCTGACCTAAAAAGAAAAGTTAGTTGGCCACAAGAGATTGAGTCTGGATTCTCATGAAACAAGCAAAAAAGTGATGAGGCAGAGAAAGGGAAATTAATTATATGAAAGCTACATCCACATTTCCCTCTCTGAAGCTGAAGTCCAAACAGAAAAGGTTCTGTGGCTTTGCTTTCCATGGAGCCAATGCCTGTGACCCTCTGTGGATACAGGGAGCCCCTAGGTGACTATAAATTGCAGATACCTGCAGGAATGCAAGTATAGCTATATTCACACATCTGTGTTTTATTAGATCAATGTTGGTTGCCAAAATAAGTATTATTATTTCCACTAATAAATAAATAGCATTCTTAGGACTAGTCAAATTCAAACTCAATTTTTAGACAGCCCTGCTTCCATAGAGAAAAGCTAAGGCCTCGTACCCATTATTTTTATGTACAGAAAGTTATTTGATAGTGGAGTAATACAGTTTCCAGAAATTATCTGCAGCAGAATCTTACTAATTCATCCTAATAAACAGCATTGTTATTTGTGATTTATATCTTGTCTATATGAGGAAATGAATGCACTGTGAGCTAGCATGTGAATTAAAAGTGTACTTGCTACTCAACACCAAGTCCTTGTATGGATATGCTAAGATCTAGATTAATCCACCTAATTTTGGGCATGTAACTGAAGAATCCAACTTAGGAGTGTAATCATCTTGTAGTTTTATTCTATTGCCAGTGAAGAATCCATTTGAAATTTCACTTATGCTCTAGAAGAAACTCTCTTTAGCTATTACCTGCAGAGAATAAGTAAATAGGTTGCCTCAATTACCTCAATGTGCCTCAATTAAATGCCAAAGGTTAGGTGAGATGTATCCTGGTGGGAGGATGCTCTAAAATAGTGAACCAAATGTATGTGCAAAGAAGCACCTTGTGTAGGTGTTGGGCTGGCTCTGTAATTGTTCCTTTTGTCCCCAGCTCAGCAGTGAACAGGGGTTTGTTACTGTGACTGCTTATGTTGTGCTGGCTCTCTACGTGAAAAGAAGAGCTGTCTTTGGGGCTGTCAAATCAATACTTCTTTTACAAGCTTCAAAAGTTTACAGATTTCTAAGGAAAGTGTATAAATAAAGAAAATAAAATCCTGAGGCCCTTCCCCTCTTTCACTCCCACTCCAAAGGACATTAGTATGTTCTGTCTGGTCTCTTTCAGCTTTAACATTTCCTGCTACACTCAGTGAAATTTAAACAAAATCACTTTTACAAACATTTAAATGGAAAAGTATGGAGTTTTGTCATTTCCCTCCTTGTGTAGCACTAATTAACAAAGCCTTTTTGTGAGAGGGAAAAGCTTTCCTTTTTTAGAACTGGCATGCTCCTCCTTACTGATTCCCAACTGTGGTGGCACAATCCAGTATTTTTGAACAATGATGAGAACAGAAATAGATGGAATTCAATAGGAGCATGAATAATGGCAAGCAGAAACTGAGTGGTGACATAATCTGTCTTCCAAACTGCCTTGAGATATAGTCAAGAAAACACCACATTGTATCTTGTATGTTGTGATCATCCCTGATAGGTATCACCAAATAGTTTTCAGGACAGATTTATCCACTCCAGTTAGCCATTTAAACATTTTTTAATGAAAGCTAGTTTACACACTTATGTCATATATGCCTTCAGTTCCCACTTCCTAATGATTATCAGATGTTTATTTTCCCTCTTATGCTTGAAAAAAAAGTGGAGGTTCTACAGTGTTTTCCATGTAGTGGTTTCTGAAAACACACTCGGGAGGGATAAGCCACATAAAATCCATATTGAATAAACATGTTCAAGGGGGCAAAAGAGGCGTAATGCTCAGGAAGTGTAAAGATGCATGAATATACAGCAGAATACATGGGAACAACCAGAATGTGGTAGGAGGCTGTTAAGATTTCAAAACTGAAGGAGGTGGATGAATTCATTTTCAAAAGAACAAGCCCTCTTTTCAGCTGATGCTATGTTTTTGTTCCAGCACCTAGCTTTAAGCATGTTTTCTCAATACTATTTTAGGGTATCAGAAAGATGAGAATATTTTTAAAAGTTGTATCATTTTGCAGGTCCTTTTTTTTTTTTTTTTTTTTTGGTAATGAAAAGCCACTCTAATTCATTACTAGTAAAATAATAAAAAAGTGAAGATACAAAGTATTTGAATACTGATTGAATTTACAGTCCTTGGGGGGGATATGAACCCTTACAGTTTGCCTATTATTATAGCTTTTAGGGGAACAAGAGATGCATGGCTGTTAAAGCTGTGCTACGATTTATCACAGTCTCCTGTTTTCATTTGTTTGGGACTTTCTGAGAGAGTCTTTTTTTGGGCTGAGACCTCTATAATTGGTCTCAGCACAATGCAACTCCTCCTCACTCATCCCTCTTCCTTTCCCATCCCCCCTGCCTTCAATCTGTTCAACATTTTTGTGTTAGTGGTGAGTGGAAAAAAATAGCACTTATTAGAGACTTTTCTTTGGGTTTCACCGTGATTCAAAAGCTGTCTAAAAAGAAACCAAGAGAATTTTTATTTGGCACAGAGAACAGTGCATGCTGCCCAGTTTAAAGGTGCAGTTGAAATATACTGGCAAAGTGCCCTAGGAGATGTTTTATTTATCTTTGCCACAGACAGGTAAAATCCTTCCAGCTCCTTCCTGCTCACTGACATAACATCACGCCCACAACTCTAGAACCTTTCTGATTGCAATTGCCAAAATCACCTCAAACTACTGGGAACACACAGAAGTCAATAAAGCAGCATGATCAAATAGAGCACAGTGAAAGCAATGGTGTATTTGGAGCAACTGCAAAGGCTTGCCAGCTCTTTAAGTAAAGACCTCTCCTGCTTCTTTCAGATGGATCTGTACATTATTTTCATCTCCATTTCCTTTGCATGCAGCAAGTGCTGCAGTTGACAGTCCTCCATCTTTTTTCCTTCTTCCCATCATTTCTTTCTGATCCTTCTTCTCCCTTTTCTTCTACCCTGTTGTGAAATTTGCTCCTTGGACTTCGGTCTTTTTCAAGAATTCAATGACTCGCAAAGCCATTCCATTTGGTTTTGTTCTACTGCCAGTGTCAGTTCATGGAGGTTACATGCAGCCCATAGTGACACAACCTACAAAAACTGTAGGGCTCCATTACACTGATAAAAAAGGCAACTCTGAAAGAGAGCTCAAACCCCTGCCAAAGGCAGAGCTATAGTTCAACCATACAGATCTAACACAGGACTGCAACAGAGGGCTGCAGAATCATAAAATTGTTTGAAAAAGGCCTCTAAGATCCTTGAGTCCAACTGTTAGTCCAGAATCACCACATTCACCACCAGACCATGACCTCAGCTGCCACATCCAGATGTTTCTTTTGAACACTTCCAGGGATGGAAATTTTCTACCACTTACCTGGGCACCTCGTTCTAATGTATGGCTGTCTTTCAGTGAAGAAAGTTTTCCTAATTACCAATTTTAACCTCCCCTGATGCAACTTGAGGCCATTTCCTCTTTTCCTGTCACTTGCTATCTGAGAGAAGACCCTGATCCCCACCTGGCTGCACCCTCCTGTCAGGGAGTTGTAGAAAGTAATCAGGTCCTTCCCTGAGCCTCTTTTGCTCCAGTTAACCACCCCCAGCTCCTCCTCACCAGACTTGTGCTCCAGACCCTTCCCCAGCTCCATTGGCCTTCTCTGGATGCTCCAGCACCCCCATGTCTTACTTGCAGTGAGGAGCCCTAAACTGAACACAAGTTTTGAGGTGCAGCCTCACCAGCGCTGAGTACAGGGAGAAGTCCAGATTGACTGGTAACTTGTTTTGCTCCCTGAAGTACATCCTAACCTTTGCCTGTAATAACTGGCAACTCTTTGGAATGGTTTCTCAGTATATGGAAGTGCAAAGTTTAGAACAAGAAGATACTGCTTTTATTTGGGGTACAGTGATATGATTTCCTGGCCTATAATTAATCACTGCAATGTTTGATGTGGGTTCAAACTTAAGACTTGCCCCTATTTTTCCTCTCTCTTGAGTTTTGAGAAGTCATTTGGGCAAAGATGGACCCTGGAGTCTCCTTTCATGCCAAGTCTGCACCAGTGGAATGGCCCAGATTTCACTCACGTTCCTCCTCAGCTGGATGAGGTCAAGGGGAGAAATACTCACAGTGCTGTATTGCTTGCGCTTGATTAAATACACTGACACTACCATTAATCAAAGTTATGCTTTAATGGCGACTTCACTGTGAAATATATGATTAATGCTGTTGATATCAGAAGAATAACCTTCTGTTATCTTGTAACCATTTTGTCTTCTTTAGAATGATTGGCACTTCGCATTTGAGGGTATACATGAATGAATGAGTGCACATATGTATTTATTAACAGCTTTTTTGTACTTATCTACAGTATCTGTAATGCAGATTTTCTTCTCTGGGTCTCAGGTTGCCACAAGTGATATGTGCAGACGCAATTTTGTTATTTACATGTGTGAATCACCAGTGGATGCTTCCAGAGCAGCTCACCACACCATTCCCTGGCACCCAAGGAAAGGCTGGGGCAGCTGAGCCCCAGCCCTCTGCAGCAGGACGTGGTTCCTGCTGCAGGGAACTGCCCTTCTCTGAAGGCACAAAACAGGGGTGTAAAGGAAAGAGCATATTTGGCATGACATTGATTTATGGGGTGCAATGTACTCCTTCTGCATTCCAAACACAGAGTGCAGGCTGGCGTGGAGATTAGGGGAGGTGAGGCCATGCTGTACTTCCCATCCCCTTGAGAGACTGCTGGCCAGTAAGGATGAGGCATAAAGAACTCTCTGTAAACACCTGTTTCTCTGATTTTCCCTTTGCCTTCTACACTGTTGCCATAACCACAGCAATCTAGCCATATATTAATACAATTCTTAAAAAAAAAAAAAAAAAAATTGCAATCCATAAGGAACAGGTTTAGCAAGCAAACAAGTTACATTCCTTTAACTGTTCTCTAACGGGGCTGCTTCAAGGCTTTGTAATTCCTGTCCCCGTGTTTACTTCATACACTGCTTTTCCCTAAAGGAACTGACAGAATTTGTCTTGATTACTGAAAACAGATGTTTGTAGCACATGCATCGTGTGTTACAGATCTGCTGCGTGAAAAACTGTGGAGATAAAATTCAAGTTTCATCTCATGCAGAGTTATAGGATTCCACTAGAGGGAGATCAGTAGATAGCAGAAAAAAACATTCTCTATCCAGAAAGAATGATAGCAGCATGATCCTATTTTCCCTAAATTGGCAGTTTCAGTTATGTTGCTCTTTCTGCATTCTTAACTAACTAGAATCTACCTATATGTACTTTTCAAGGTGTTTTCATATTTATGCTAGAATTTATGCATTTCAGTTATTTCAAAATTGTCTTCTCTATGAAACTAAACTTTGAAACTAAAATATCTACAGTGAAGATAGCATATTTAGCTTTTTGTGTTGAAATTTTGGTGTATATTTGTCTTGCAATTGAAAAATAAATATCAATACTCAAGAAATACAGCTACTGGATCACACTAATGTTTTGCTTTTGTCTGACCTCCCTAACTTTCATTGCATATACTGTAATTTGAGATTTCAGGAAATAAACATGTAAAATACTCTATGTATTTTAGATCATCTTCCTTATGAAAAGAAAAATATAATTCTCTGGAGGAGAAGAAATCACTTCAATCCTTTTAGCATTTAAAATATATAAACAGCAATAAGAATTTGAAATTTTGCTTAATAACTACACATTGTACTGTTGATAAAGGGAAACCGACACAACACAGACATGGTGTAGGAAACTAGAGAATGCTGTATAACCATGTCCTGGAATTTACAATTTCCATTCCTTGTTACCATTCATATATAATCATATTTTTGGTGTGCTGCCCCTTGGGAGCAGAATATTTCCCTGGACTCTGTGTGTATTCACAAGTTTTTCTAACATCCATGCAAGAGTAGACTCCACTCTTAAAAGTGGTGGCACAGACCTCACTATAATGACTCTGTTGGCTGTTACTTCTGACTATTTTAGGCAATAGCCTGAATGTGGCCTGGCTTGCACCCAGAACAGCTATAATTTTTAAGATAAAGTAACTGGAAAAAGGAAGAATTCTTTCATGGGTATTTTCAAGCTAGGTCCTTTGCCCACAAACAGGAAATAATTTGTGATGCTATAAAAATGTAAAAGCCTCTTTTATTTTTATCAAATATAGCCTATCTAGTCCAGGAGCTGGTCTCTGGGACTAATGAGTAACAGGGAACAAAACCTAATGTTACTTCATAGTAGACAATTAAGTTAATTCAATGCTACAGAAGAAAATATGGGCAGTTAGTCCATATTGGGAAACATTGTCTAATATTTTCAAGAAACTGCTTTTCTATATCTGTTATCTGTAGTTTGTGTATTTTTACATTCCATCCTAAAATAAGCAATTTTAATGCCGTCATGCTCATTTAATCTTTATTTCATCCAACTTCAATTGTTCTACCAGAACTGTAATAACATCAAGCTTCTGATTTTTAAGTTCTTATGTCTTAATGCTAATGTCTGTTTTACTTGAAATACATGCATTATCACACAAATAGAAGTAACACAGAAATCCAGTAGATCTATCTACAATTGTGTGACTTCCTGTAGGAATAAAGCAGAATATTTAATTTGGAAAGGACCTCTGCCAGTCCTCTAGGCCAGTTGCCTAGAGCAGCTGAGCAAAACTTAAGTCATGTAGTTAAGGGCACTGCCCAAATGCCTCTTTAACACTGGCAGGCCGGGAGCATTGGCCACCTCTCTAGTGTCCAACCTCTTGATAAAGAAATGCTTCCTAAAGTCCAGTCTGAACTTCCTACAGCTTCAAATCACTCCCACACATCTTATCTCTGCATCCCAGGGAGAAGCGATCAGCTCCTCCCTCCTCACTCTCCCTCCTCAGAAAACTGTAGAGAGCAACAAGGTCGCCCCTCAGGCTCCTTTTATCTCAACCTGGCAACCCAAAGTCCTCAGCATCTCCTCACAGGACATTCCTTTCAGCCCTTTCACACCTTTCTTGCCATACTCTGAACACATTCCAGGACTTTCACATCCTGCTTAAATCATGGGCTCAGAACTGCACACAACACTCAGGTGAGGCGACAGCGATAGTGAACACAGTGACAGGGATAATCACTTCTCTTGATGGGTTGGTTATACTGTGTTTGATGCACTCCAGGATGTATTTTTTTTTTTGACCAGCAGCGCCAGATCTCTTTTTACAGAGCTGCTTTCCAGCCACCCCTCTCCCAGTTTATATTTTTCATCTGATGTTACCCCACCATGGGTGAAGAATCCAGCTTTGGGCTTGTTAAATTTCATCCCATGAATCATTGCCCCTTGCTCCAATCTATGTGGACCTCTCTGCAAGGCTTTTTATCCCTCAAGAGAGTCCATGGCACCTCTCGGTATCATCAGTAAACTGTTTTGTTCCCCACATTTCTGTGAGTTCCAGTAAAGAAGAAGGACTCACTTCCCTGAACTTTGGACAACACCTTTCTTAAGATCTCCAAATAATTTTCCCTTCCTTCCAATATGCTTAGTAGAAGCACAATTTTTTTTTTTTTTTTTTTTAGTAAATAATACAATAATGAGAGAAATGAAAAAGAAGGTGTAAAATGTGAGGGTGTAAAATTCCTCCTTTGGCAGGAATGTTGCCTCAAAGTACAGTCAGTCAGGTAATTAATGGCAACATGCCTGTGGAGATGTTGGTGTCCCACTCAAAATTACTTGGGAATCCAGGGGCTGCCTCTGTAATGTCATAGGTACAAGATTCCAGCTTGCTCCTGGGGCAGGCAGCGGCTCCAGCCTGCCCTAGCAGCAAACACCAGTGCCACAAACAGCACCAGGGTACTAATGATGACACACTCAGAAGTGTCCCCTCTCCTGCTGTGCCTCCCAGCAGCTACATGGATGCACTTCATTGTGAATTCTTCAGAAGAGCACAGCCACTGAGTCAGCAAGAGGAAATTCACAGTTTGTATTGAAGCGCACCAGGGACAATGCATCCTGGAAGGCAGATGGCTAAAGTTTTGTTAAACAAAGCTATGTGAGATCAATTGGGTTCACTCAGTGGTAAACAGATGTTTTTTCAAAAGCTGAGATCTCTGCCTGGCTGTCTTTCCTGGTCTCATTCAAGCAATAACACATACATGGCTAGTACATTTTGCTAATGTTTATGCCACTTGGATCTGGGACAGTTGATGCTCAATTTGTATTTTTAACTCTTGATTTCTGGGAGTATAAACTTGTGTTTCCTAAAAGCTCTTCTTTAAAAAAAAAAAAAATCTATTTTGAAACCCGTTTTGCATTTTTAGTTGCAAATTTTATGAGTTTAGAATACGAAACTTCTTAGAATTTCCTTGAAATTCAGAAATACTAATCTGCCTGTAATTTTAAGCTAAACAAATACCTTAAAGACAATTTCTTCTATCACGTGAAATTCTCTTTCCCAGGATACAAAAAGGCAAGATTTGAAAAGAGAGGAGCTAAGGAAGCCAAGGAGAGGAATAAAATAATTTACCCATCTAAAAGGTGACAGAGGTAGATGGGAAAAATTAGCATGCAAATGACAAATTTATTTATATATATACACACTTTTATATATATTTATACATTATATTATATATATAATGCAAATTCATTTTTGCTTCTATTTACATTCACATTAAGATAGATGATTAATCAGTTTCATTCCACCATGTATGTAGGGAAAGTTGATAATAAAATAACCAAAGTAAAGCTGAAAAAGGTGCAGTTTTTGTGCTACCTGTAGTGATAGATTGTTTTTTCCTATCCCTTGGGAACTTCTGCTTTCAGAAGCATGAGACATGCATGCTCTCCACTTGGCTGATTCCTGAATATATTTATTCATAAATATGGGTATAAGCATTACTATACATTCACAGAGGTGTCTTATTATTTGCAGCACTGTATGTATATTATTTGTGGTACTGTAGCTTACAAACTTCATGGCACACAAGATGTTTGCAAGAGGTCATTGCAAGATATAGGAGGAGGAGTAAAAGTTGTACTAATTTGCTTTAGGAGAGATAGTATTAATTCAGTTTAACTTACACAGTGATTTTCATCCAGCTTACAGTAGGTGCTTACGAGACAGATCTTCTTTCAGCTAAAGCTGTGTCAGGTGGAGAAGATTTATCCATGAGTCAGTGCCTAACATTTCCCAGCTGGAAGTCAGGTTCCTGTCCAGTTACCCCCTAACCTGACCAGTGAAAATGAATGATGTGAGCTAAGCAGTGACTTGAGGTCTCCTTCACTCATTGATCTGGGAGCATTTGCAGGAGCAGCTGAGCCAGCAGGCTCCATACTCTCCAGCAAGGTGAGCCATGGACAAGACAGGGAAGACCAGAGGTGTGAGCTGAAGATGTATGAGCAAGGCCAACCAGTTCAGGTAGGTCCAGCTGTCAGCACCAGCAGACTGTGAGACTGATGTAAAGGTTCAGGAGCAGGTGCTCAGTGAGTATCCCTGTCTCTTCTGCAGTACTTCTGCATGGCATCCTGCAGGAACCACCAGCCATGAACATCCTGGCATGGTCTAGGTCACTAAAACTCAACAAGAGCACAGGAACACTGGCTGCTATTTAATCCCAAAGTCTGTGAAACCCTCTATGTTATGCAACAGAATTACAGAATCATTTCTGTTGGAAAAGACCTCCAACACTGTCCAGTCACCTCTGAGCCACCACTACCTTGTAAGCTAGACCATGGCACTAAGTGCCATGTCCAGTCATTTCTGGAACACTGCCAGGGATGGTGACTCCAACATCTTCCTGGGCAGCCTTTTCCAATGCTTAACAATCCTTTCCATTGGAGAAATTCCTCCTGATGTCCAACTGAACCTCAGCAGCTTGAGGCTATTGTTGCCTTGCCCTGTCACTCTACCTGGGAGAAGAGGACAACATAAATAAAGCCCCATATGAATAAAACAGCCATTAAGTTTTTTTTCTTCTGAAATCTGATCTAAACAACCTGCATCACAGAATGATCTGCACTTCACATTTATTTTAAGCATTTGAAATGTGAAATGATGAGGAACTCAGTGCTTATTTGGTCACTAGGTTAAAATGTGTTGCTTCTTTCTCAATCAAATATCTGTTTTTAACCACCATTCACTGTTCTGCTCCATGCTGCCACATTCCACATCAAAGGCCCTTAAGTGAGGAGGGTAACACACTCTGACCAAATTTCTCCTTGGTCTTACTTTAACAAGCTAAATAAACTTGGCTGATTAGTCTTCCAGTAAGAAACAGAGAACAGAGTGATGCCCTCCTGCATTCATTTTTTTCAATATCTTCTGATAACAAATATTGAAAAAACCCAAAGTATAAAACTTCCTTCATAATCTGTATTTGCATCTAAAATCCCAAACTACATAAATAGTATCACAGGCAGAGTTAATGGACACAAAACAACAGTTTAGTGGGCTTTCTATCTGTTTCAGATTCTGAAATACTCTTTTCAGGCTGGAGACGTTTGTTTCACTCATCTACCTTCTAAAGCTGCAAGTGGGAGAGTGTGATATATGTCAGCTATAGAGATAAGCATTTTGTGGATGTATAATTATATTGTTTGATATAAAATTATAATAATCAAGTGTAAGGGGTGGACCATTCTGTAGTTTGAATACACAAGTGCTGTTTAGAATGAAGAGTGAGATCCTAGACTCACTGAAACTAATGGAAAAGTCCTGTTAATTTCAGTGGGACAGATAGTAAGCATTTATATTTCCAGGGAAGGACTAGCAGCAAAATTTTTTAGTATTAGTATTTATATAGTATTTAGTATTTCTTTTTAGTTTTTTTTTTTTTTTTTTTTTTGTGTGTGTATTCTTACTGTACTGCACAAGAATGTTCACAGATTTGTCAAAAAAGGTAGACATTGAATAATGATGAAGTAAACTCACCATGCACACACAAGCCCCTATCATTTTACCTGCAGACCATCTAAAGAAAATTTGGAATGTTAGGTGTTGCTAATAAAGAAAGCTGTTCTAGCCACAGAGGTGCTATGAAGGCTGGAATACTAGGAATTTTATTAGTTTTATCCTCTTATGAACTCTGCTTTTTATTAAGACAAAATTAATTCAGCATAACATTATTTTTCTTAGCTCTTTAAAGACTGGTCATTCCTACCAGATTTTCCCATATACATGGATTTGATAATATATAAATTGCCAGCAGGAATTAGCTGAGCCACAAAGGCTGTTTATGATTCTTCCCTTTCAATTATGAACCAAGCTCTAGAAACACATCAATTTTTTTTTCCAGTAAGTCAATTTTTATCCTATAACCCAATTGACCCGAATATTTTATTTTCCTTTAATAATGGTATAGTCCTGTTTTAATCTCTTAACTACACACAACATTTCATATAAAGCTGTGAAAACTCAAGACCACTAATAATATGATGGGTCTCTTGTTCCCACAACAACAACAAGAAAAAAAGAACACCTGTATGACTTTTAAGCCACAGCACTGAATCATTTGGCAAGAGATCAAAGAAAGCAGCATTGTTTCCAATTGCTATTCATTTATGTGCTGCCAAAACATATTACACTGCTTTAAAAGTGTTGTGCTGATTACCACTTCCAAAGGAGATTGCATTTCTACAGGAGATGAGCTCTGCTTCACTGATTCTCTCAAAAATGAACACTTGCACTGTAAATGCTCTCTCTCACAGGTTCTAAAGCACATAAAAGGGCTTACAAAGTTTGTCAGAAATATAAGATTATTTAAGTGGTAGTTTTTGTTGGTATGATATCTAGGAAGCTTAACCTAAATAGCACCTAGGCAGGTGTTGATGTTGTAATTTTGTAGTTTTCTAAAAGATTGTGGTTTTGAGACAACCACGACTGACATCAACAGATAATTTAACAGTGCATTTTCAGTCAAGCCCAGAGAACTCTTTCCAAATGAGCAATATACTAAAGTGTATGAATGGATTGATTTTGTTTGTGTGGTTGAAATTGTACACGGAATCGGTGTTATGGTGAACTACTCCTTCAGCTTTCAAATTTTCTGACTAATCACATCTTCAGAACTTCAGCACACCTATTAGTAAATTAAGATTATTCACACACTCACAGCTATGCACCTACATGACTGGCAATTATAATGTGCCTATGATTTTTAGACTTGTTAGTGTTGAATTGCCATCACCCACTCAAATTTCAGGGCATCTGTCTCTTGACTAAAGGGTTAATGCTAAGAAGTGTCAATTGAATAAAATTAAAATACAGCATTTCAACACTAATTTACACATTGTATCAAAGTAATTTTCATGAGTAGCATTAAGTGCATCTTGTAAAGCAGATGGAGCTTTCATGGCTAGACTGTGCCTTCTGGGTCAAATTGAAAGAAGAATATGTCAGTGAACAAACTGCTATGGCATACAGAACACCAGGAAGGATTTCTGATGAAGCATAAAAAAGGTAAGTTACATAATTTAACAAGGTCCATCTTTTAAAAGTAGACATTTTCTTGCTTACTTTTCAGTAACATAAAATTTAAAACAAACAAATCAAAACAAAACTGCAACAAAACAACCCTCTTCCATGGATTTGTGACATACCTTTATAAAATGAAAAGGAACAGAAAAAATACTCAGTTTCTCAGGAGTCCACAGCCAACCAAAATGGTTAACAAGACTTCCAAAATGTAAAGGAAACTTTATAAAATTCCAGCCATAAAAAGCTGTCTTAGGTGTTCTACAAAAGTAATGATTCTTACAGATTTGAACAGTTATGACTCTTTCTCTATAGAGTTCCAAATCTTTGAGATAACTAAGGATGAAGAGCAATGGAGGAAGACAAAACTATTTCAAACAGAATTACTTTGGGGTGTCTTTGCCACAATAATTTCTGGTTGCCTGAACCACATTGTTATAATATGTGAAAATCTTCTATTTTTCAACTGGGCTTTTCATGAGAGCCAAAAGTTGAATATTCATCACACAAAGCTGATAAAGAAAAGCAATCACTTAGCAAAGATTGATCAAACTGAAGTAATCTCTTCTTTTTTTTCCTACTACAGTTACATGCCTGCACACTTAGATCTATTTCGCTTTCATTTTCACATCAAGTAAAAACTACGTATAGTAGAAAAGCAATTGAAAAAAATGCCTTGAATGCAGTCAAAATAAATGTTTTACTAAAATTTCTATGTTTTCATGTAAAAGAAGACAAGGACTTCTTCCAGAGATGGATAGCTTTTATGAAAAAATCTGAAAACACAATCTTGTTTAAAATAGTGTTGCAACAAAATTTCAGTCTGACATGATAAGAGCCTAACTGTACTCATCTAAAATAGATATGCATAAATGAAGAGCATATCTTTTTAGAAAATAATCTGGTTTTGGATAAATCAAAGTTTAAACAAGTTCCAACTACTGCATTTCCAAAATTTGGTTTTATCTACTACATTCTACAGCAAACTCACACTCATATCAGAACAACCAGTACTATTTACCCCACACAATAAATGAATGATTGTGGAGAAACTGCTTTTTGTTAACTGTTCTAAGCCAAAAATTGTATCACATCACACTATGGGAGGGATTTCAGATACAATTTCCCTAGAACATAGCGTGTATCTAGATGTACCCATGGGAAATGTTAAATGTCAGAATCTGCCCTAAGGATTTTTCTTTTGGGACCCACCCAAATGGGGACACAGACTCTTCTCCTGATCTGTTTTGGCCAGCTGTTTTCAGGGTTTTCAGACTAAGATAAAAGAAAACTCAAAGGAATAAATGACCTCATGAGATTTCCACTCCTCAGGGTAGAAGCCTACTAAGAGCAGTTTATGATATTTCCCAGCTGTCAAAGTCATAAGGAAAGCCTTGCATTAAATAATTTAATATAAACAAGAACCTCCAGACTCCATTGACTTGGCTAACATCAAGTTTGTATGCAAAGATGTTCCAAAAACTAAAAATCTGAGTTCATTTTCCACAGATATATGTGAAGCGATTCCACAAAATATAAGTTTTACAGAAAACATTTGACATTTCTTTCCATAATGTATCTGTTTTAATTAGCTGAATGTGATAATAGAACTGTGTCAGTTTTCAGGTTTCTAGCATTTAAACCAAATATTTTAGTTCACAAAGATGGGAGCTGCTCTGTGGGGTATTTCTCTGGCAGGTGGCAGCCTGCTTTCTTTCAACACACACCCCGCATGCATTAATAAAAAAAAAAATAAAAAAAAAAAAGCACTGAATAAATTCCAATTTGGCATGATTATGTGATGTGTGGCCTTGTGTTCATGGAAACTCTCACCTATTGGCAGTTGCAATTTTAGTATCATGTAATTAAATTGATTTTTTTGTCAAGTCAGTTTTAAACTATGTCTTTGAGGTAAAAGGCCAGTGCATTAATCCACTGTGGTATTTATTATTTAAATACTAATCAAGAGGTCAATTAATGTTTTCATTGCTTTTGCAAATGAGTAATGGAGTACTGTTCAGAGCTCTTGGGAGAGTCTACTGTTAAATAGGAATCCAATTTCATTCCTTTTCAAATAAATGCATTTATTATGCAGCTCTTACCTTTTTTTTTTTTGTGACTGGAGTGTTTCACTTGAGCTCTAATGCCTACATTGCACATCCAAAAGCTTCTCAAATACTCCAGTATTCTAGTTCCACTTTGCAAGTCTGTATCTATTTTCCTATAAAAGGGTGTGATGAATACACAGCGGATTAAATGTATGAATGAAAGTACCTCCCTGTGCCGGACATGAACTAGGAAGCTTCTATTTGATTCATATTATCTACAATATTGAACAGAAGGGAAATTAAGTCAGCAAGGAATGATTAGCCCCTTTGCTAGAATTGATTTATGTGTATGGAAAAAGAGGTTTTTATATATACACCTTCCCATGTTTGCTAAATATCTATATAAGCTCAATTTCCCCCACTCACTAGGGATAACACTAATTAATGCATTTTGTGTTAAAGCCAGAATTTCAGTTCCTTTATCCTACAGGAGTCAAACTTGCACAGCTACTTCATCCCATAATGGAACTCCACATTGCTATAAAGTGATTTTGGTGAAATGCTCTCCTCATGTTGTCTGTTTCGTGATAAATTGTAAAAATCTTTTGTCCCCAAAGCTTGCTGGTTATCCCAGCTTAGAGCAGAGATGCCAGATGTCAGCACAGGAGAGGAACAGGTTCAAGATCTTCACCCTATCACAGTCTTCCTCACAGTCTCTATGGCATCTGTTGCTTTTTGCTCTATTCCCTTTGTTCTCTTGTGCAAAGTAGAAAAATCAGATAGACACTAATATCACCTTCTGTGAAAAACATGTAGAACTTCTTAGGAATTGATACCTAATTTCTTCCTGCTGCTGTAGTTGGGAACAAGGTTGATTGACCAGCTAAAATCTCATTTCACTACTGTTTCTAATGTTATACAAGCAAGGAAAAGCTATAGAAACTGCCTAGAATATCTTAAATTGTTCAAATGCATTCTTCAAGTTAGATCTTTTATATGATTTTTGATATTTTTGGGCAGTTAGACTAGATTTTTTTAATCTAAATGAGTAACAATAAGTAATGACAAGCAAAATTTGCTTCTCTGTAACATTTTAGTGATTAAAATTATTTTTTAAAATCCTGTACAATACAGTTTAGAAGCCATCACTACTATACTATTAAATAAATCAAACCCAGAAATATATACCCTAGAACTGAGAGTTTGGGACGAATTTTAAGTATCTTAGCCCTTCAGAATGTAAGATTTACCATAGTAGACAAGAGAGTAGGATGCAACCATGACCATTAAAAAAGAAATGGAAAAAAACCAATGAACACTGCAGAACAGGAAGCATGACTGAGCTCGGCACTTTAAGACAGAAAATTTCCTGCATGTACTTTGTGTAAAACAAGCTCTTTGCTTAAGTAAAGTTGCAGACTGTCTGCCTCTTTCTTGACCTTGCTCATCCAGCCCTCATCCCTGATGTATGAAGCGCGAGGCGAGGCGCTGAAATGCAAATGGGGCTCCAAATGAGGATCGCGTCTGCGCGTGGGGTGCTGGGACCTTCAAAGAGGCTCTGAGAGCAAATCTGCCGCAGAAATCCGGCATCGCTGCTGCTCATCAGGACAGGCATGCTCTCAAGGCAATCAAGGAGGTTGTCTGTCACTTAGCAGAGGTAGTTAATTGGCAGTTCTCCACGTCCACTTGAAGAAAGGTGCTCAATAATAGGATTTTCTGCCTTCGTGTAAGGGATGAAGCTTCGTCACTGTGCAACAGATTTTTCTTTTTTTTATTGGACTTTTATCTGGCACTGAAGCTTTGAAGTCTAGGGTCCTGCTGTCAGACTTATTTCTTTTATTGGTTCTTCCTCCCTTTCAGACAAAAGCAACACAAAAAAATTGAAACTGACCTTTTTTTTTTTTAATTACTAATTTATTTTTCACAGGTTTTGGACTTCATATTCAAAGATTTGTTCTCTCAGGAAAAGAATATCATGTTCAATTTATATCACAGTAAGACCCAAAAGCTTACTTTCAGCCAAGTGCAATATGATGCTCTTAAAAAGACAATTTTACAGTATTTCCAACATATGAGTGTGCGGAATGCTTAGCCAAGATACAATCTGACAAATGAGGTTCAGAATATGACTACTGCTAATTAGAGGCTGTTAACAACTGAAGAGAAGCATGTGGTACCAATGCTTCAATGCCAGCAGAGGGAAGGGCTTCCTACGTGATGAGAGGTTACTCGCAGGGTTGCATTGGTTCCCTGAGCAAATCTATTGTTGTTGGCACCCATGCTGGAGGGACAAAGATCTTGTGGGCTGAGTGCAGGCACAAAGCCATCCCAACAGATGGCTTCTGTTGTGGGTACAGCGTGTGTGTTGTGTGCAATATGTCAGGGCAGTGATGCCTGCATACAACAAGTGAAGTGTCTGCTTCACCTTGATTTTCCACACTGCCATTAACTCGGTTCTTGAGTCAGTGCATTTTAAAAACCTGCTCGTAGAGAGATTTGTGGTATTCCTGGACTTGGCAGAGACCTTGAGAGGCAAGAAGGGTAACAATGACAATCCCATCACCACCTTTCTTCCTTCAGCTAGAAGAATCCAGTGGTACAAGCCAAAAAATTTTTGGTAGGCCTGCCAAGGTTTGTAAATCTGTCAAGAAGGGGAGGAAACTGTGTGACAGACCCTGTGCTTGAAGGAAAATCACATGTGAACAATTGACTCCCTGGTGCTTTAAAGGGAAAGAGCTTTCTGAGTAACTGCTGCTGCATTGTGGCAAAGCACTTCTAGATACTGGAGATATTTTAGCTAAGCGTGCTTACTCTCCATTAAGAAACAACACTATACTGAAAGCATTATTCCTGATGTTTGGTCTATTCACCTGCTTCACAGCAGAGAGTAATACAATGCTCCTGGAAGAAAACAAAAAACAGTCCCTAGACCTGAGAATGGGTAAATTATTTTCCTTAATATGATGATAACTTCAGCTTTCTTTCAAATTATGTAGTAATTGCCCAGTGCTATTGGCCATGAATAATACACGACAGCTCATGGCATGAGAAAAATGGCTTCCTGAACAACCAGATCAATGAGGTCTGGTTTCCTAAGAATTTGCCTTCTTCTCCCAGCATTCATGTGCCACAATTTGGTTCTGGCTCTTGTTGTGCTTTCTACATTGTGCACGGTGTAAGGCAGTTCTCCCGCAGTGTTCCTTGCACATCAAGACACTCAGCTCCTTCCTGTGCCTCCCTTTTACCATTTTGGAGATGCTGGCTGGCCAGGAGTCAGTCTGTGCTTGAAGGCAGCCTGCACGTACAGGTCTGTTCTTTTTTCAAGTAATCCAAAGAGAATCAGACCTGCCTTCTGGAGAGAAAACCAGAATCTCCCTCCTCTGTCAAATTTAGTTAACATTCAAATGTGAAAAGCAGGACTGCAATCACAGAAGTTTTGTTCACGTAAAGTTGCAGACAAATAAATACTGCTTTTGGCCTTAAATCTAAAATGTTTGTATTATTTTTATGTATTATTCTACCTTTGAAGCAACTCAACATTCGTTTTTTTGTCTTTACTACTTAGTATGCTACCACAAACACTTTACTGACTCAAAAATGTCTGATTATTATGGTTTATGTTCTGTACAGAAGCAGCCCCTGATGATCTTCCTTTGCTTTTCAACAGAGATTTACTAGAAAAGGCTGAAAAGCAGTCTTAGGGAGGTCTTGGGATATACAGTATATAATGATTTCGAGCACTTATTCCATTTTCATTACTTAACTGTACTTTCCAAACAAACTCTCTGTCATATAACAAAATGTAATGTACCTTCAATAAATATTTTCCTTTCATTTAGATTCTATTTACTCCAATGTGCAACAATTGCAACCATCATTTAAAATGAGGTTTTCCTTCAGAAGGAGGAATATAAGAGGCTCTTTCCTATTCAGTTGGAATTATACAGATCATAAAGTCAAGAAGAAATGGAAATCGAATTAAATTGTGAAACACAACCTTCTTATGAACCCTTGTAATTCATTGCTTGTGGAGATCATTCTTATTTAACCAGAACCCAAGAGGGAATATTCCAGAGACAGAATGTAAAGCTCCTTTCTGTAAACCTTGCTATATGTGATACTGCATAAAACTTATAACATCATTAGATTGCCAGTAGCTTGTTGAAGTCAGTAAGGACAGATGTTTTCTGATGTTTGTTTCACTTGAGGAGCTTATTCTCGGTTTCTATTGATTCTGTCTGATATACAGCAGCTACAACAGGAAATGTTCTCTTCTCTAAATTCTAAACAAAGGTTACTTGGGAAACTTCATGCATTTGTCTTACCAATTTATGTGATTATCTATGAAACTTACATTTAATATTTTTAATATAAATAGCCAGGCATTTCTCCATCCACTGTAACACTTCCAATGCTCAAACCAAATAAAAATCCATTCATTCTGACATACAAAGGAACAATATTCATTTCATCATTGATTTCTGTTTATGTTTACAGTTCATTAATGGAAATGTATTTCTGTAATGCAGCCATCTGTGAAATTCTACATGGTTTAGACCACAGCTTCATTTGATTAGTGCTCTGGACCAATAATATGTGTACCTGTCTTGCAATAAAGTAGATGTGTGAAAATTAACTACTCTAAAATCTTATTTACAGAGGTTATTTATCTAAGTCTTTCTAATTTGCTTATTTTCTTATTTTTGTTCTTTTTCCTAACCAATGCCCATGTTTTAAGAGAAGAAACCTTATTTATTCTAAGACAAAAATGTTGCAGTTTACCAGCTGAACAGATTGCTGGGCATTCATTCTCCCCTACCTTCAGAGACTGCTAAAGGAGTAGAGAACTGGTAGCTGCAGAGTGAATGAGGTGCTCACCACTTCAGTCAGCTAACTAATTACTGTTATATTTGCACACCTATCTTGGTAAAATCCCTATTGATTTAATTCCAGCTAGATCTATTTCTGCTAGTTTTACTATAGGATATATTTGAGGAAGAGGTGTGGAGTTTGCAGAGGTCAGATCCATAGTTAGATGGAATTTTAGGCATGGATCCATACAAATCCTTGTGAGGCTTAACCCTTCCTTTGAGGGTACTGAGTAAAGACCGGTAATCAAAAGCAATACCCTCTGGATTTCTGTCCACTTGGAACTGAACCACATCTCCATAAACAATTGTGCATTCATTTGTAACTCTATAGGTTAGAATAATCAGTATAAATGGGACTATGGCACTCAGTAACACACATGCAGCCTTTTAGTATGGAATAATTCAAGACAGCACTTGGCAAAGATCAACAGGCCCAAACTAACTAAATTTACTCATGCCAAAGGGGGTCTTTAATGAGATTTGGATGCCACATAATAACTTTTGCCAAAACAATGCTTCATCTACTGGCATTTCATAAAAATCATAATGATTTCCCAAAGATGTTAAAAAAAAAAATATACTTGCATTCAGCAGTCTATTTTTTTTCAACTGCTTGATAAAAAAAGAAACCCCCAGGACTTTTATTGAGAAATCCTTGTATTCTTACTTTATAAGTAGCAGCTAATAATACCAACCCTTCAATACCCTCCTCACTTGAACACAATGAAAACCTCTGGGGAGATCATTTAAGAAAATTAATGATATGGAGCTAACACATAAAATTCTGAATATCCTGAATGGGTTTTTTGAAAGAGATTTTTGATATATATCAGGCATTACAGTAAAATCTCTTTAGTGAATTAGAATTTTCCATCCTAACACACTGAGAGCCATGCAACGTGTAACAAAAAGGTATTATGCTTAATTTGGAAGCATGAGGAACTTGTATCTATCAATCACAGATGGACTGAATGCAACGCACACCAGGCACCTTTGGGGAACATAAAGCTGTGAAATGTAGTTAGAGTGTAGCAGTACAGTTAATTTATACTATTTTAGTATTATATTCCCAGGCTGTCTTTAGACAATCATTCTTTAAAGGAAATTTAATTGTTTCTAATCTCTTATGATTCTTGCCTGTACATGAAAGGGCACATTGAAAATAAAAACAATTTCAGAATGACACAAAGCTACTGCTTACTGCTTTTATTCTGTGGCACTATTCTTGGCTTCTTATTTGAATATTATATATTTAACTATTTAGTTTCTCTGCCAGAGGAGGTACTTGTGTTGCCCATAGGTAATTTAAATTAGAAAGAACACACCTAGGAAATAATTTTCATATTATATAAGCACTGAAGGCATTCTGGCCCAATTTTTTTGCACCCTTAGGTTTTTGCTAAAAGACCTTTCAATGCTGAAACACTGAAGGATCAGCTTCAGTGGAACTATTTTAAAGAATATTTATGTAGTAGGTCCGTTTATTGCATTTAAAATGAACACAAAATCTTCATATTTTATTTACTACATTATACTACATTAATAGAGTTAATGTTTTTCTTTTATATATATATATACACACATACACTTGTATGTTCATAAATAGTATTTTACCCTTTCACTTAAAAACCTTGATAATGAAATGTAGAAATTGTTACAATTTTAACATCATAGCTAACACACTTATTCTTCACTCAGATTATTTTCTGAATGCTCTTAATCAAGGAATTCATTGATTTGGAAAGGAAAATAAGGTGTGTTATTGTTTTCATTTAGTAGCTAATATGATAGATTAATAGACTCCATTTGAAAGAAAATGCATCTGCTCTGGAGAATTTTTTTTTCCATTTCTGTCTCAGGAAAGTAGAGTTTATTGTGCTAATGGCAGCATATTTTACATATGCCTATTAATGTAATATCCTTGCATGGATAAAGGAGTATATTTGTAAAAAAAAAAAAAAAAAAGAAATAGAGAAGATCTACTACTAGATGAATCAGAGTAAGATTGCATTTCCCAAAAGAAGGTGATCTTTTCTAATTCCCTGAAAAACTATTTAAATGAGGTCTCATTAGCCTCAGTGATTGGTGCTCAAGGTGTGCTGCTAGGTTTGCTAACCTTTTGATGAAATCCCAGGAGGTCCCTGACCTAGTTCTTCTGTGCTGACCATCTAGAATATGTTCTGATGCTTGCTGTTGTTAAGGTAGTCCCAGCACCAGTATAATTAGTGAGCCTTAAGCTATTTAGAGCTTGAAAAGACAAGAAACCATTGATATGGAAACTCACACCCCTGGTGTCTCTCCAAAAGGAATCAACAATCATGAGGTGCAACCCTGGGAGCTTTTAACATACCTTATAAGATTGATTTCCTATTTAACTCTCTTGCTTCAAAAAAATTAGTGTTTATAAATACAAAATATTATGCAGACAAAGCAGAGTTAGACGTTCTTAATAATGCTGAAAAGAAAGGACATGACAATAGTAATTGATTATAGGATTTTTTCAAATGCAATTGTTATTTAGCTCTGTTGGGAACAAAAGATATTCAAATACTATGAAGGTATTTGAATTTTGGTAGGCTTTATATATGTTGGAAGGAAGTAGTCATCTCTAGCTAAATAAAAAAGAAGTCCCTCTGGGCTTTGTTTTGAGCAATGTCACTTAATGTTACAGAAAATTCAAGTCAAGTTATGATTGATAACTTGTTTGATTCATAAAAACAAACAGTCATTGAAGGGTTTGGATTTGAAGGCGTCTTAAAGGTCATCATCATAAAATTCCAATACCCTTCCATGGGCAGGGATACCTTCCACTAGACCAGGTTGCTCAAAAACCCCATCCAGCTTGGCCTTGAACACTTCCAGGGATGGGGCATCCACAACTTCTGTTTGTTATAGACCAGTGTGTTCTGAAAACACATACAAAGAAACCTGGAAATCAGACAGCGCAAACCATATTTGACGTGCCATGAGTCTTAATAGCTTCTCTAATTGCACTTCTATGGAATACAAAAAAAGTACAGAAAACATCCAAACTCTTCCAGTAGTCTACAATTTCACCCCCAGACTTTCAATTTCTTTCTATCCTTGTAGTGGCACTAAGAAGCCAAACTCACTGGCTCAGAGGGAAATGCTGACTAAATAATTTGTAAGGAGCAAGGAGAACACCAGCTAATCACTCAAGATCTCCACTGCTGCTCCATTACAGCAGTAAAGACAAGTGGCCAGCGGGTATTTGCAGTGCTTCACTCACTGATTTCAGTGTAAGATGAAAATAAATATAAGATTCCATTTTTATGGAATACTTCACTTTATTATAAACTTCAGGTTATTTCACAAGAGGCTGGGTATAATCCAAGTTCTTGTCCTGACTATCTGACTGCTGTAATACAGCCCTAAATGTTCTTTATCCATACTGGAAAAGACCAATAAATAAGCAAATTAAAAACTCTAGTTAAGAAATACTCCACACCTCACAGGACAGGACTTTCCACTATCATTTGAGAAGCTGCTGGAGGACTTAGGGCCCTGTGTTGTTCTAGTAGGACATCATTCTCTTAACTCAGTTTTAAGTATTTTTTTTTTTTTAGATCTTCCCATGGATAGTATTTACTGAATCCACTGCTTGCTGAAATAATTCAACTGTAGTTGGATGGGCATTGGATCAGTCTTACTACGAACAGATGTGTTATGGTTAGAGGGAAATTAATATAAGCAGCAAGAGATTGTAGTGAACCATAATTTCTCACTCTGTTCGGTTCAAGCTGTGTCCTGACGGATGCACAACACTTCCTAGCTCTGTGTGCTGTGCCAGCAGCACTGCAGAGCATATCACAGGGACACAGTTTTGGGAATGCTAACTCAGCCTTTTCAAACTGCATCCCTTTGATACACTTGTCTGCCTAAATACAGCCGTCCTGCTTTGATCAGGCTGCCAAAATAACTGTGTCGTGACGCTTTCTCTTTATCTCAGTTCAGCTTCTGGACAGCAGATTTAAAGAGCATCTGCAGCTACAAAAAGACCTTAACCTTAATACAAGGGCATTTCCCAACAACAAAAAAAAAAAGTATAAAATTCATGAAGATGCCATATGGGTATTACAAAAGAATTAATTATTCAGATTTGAAAACTAGATCCATTCACTCTTCAGAGAACTTTTAAAGACCCAGATAAGAAGGAGATCTCAACAGGTATTTTCTGCCTAGGTATTATATTTACATCACATGGGTTTAAAATAGAAATAAATAATTTATTCTATTCAGTTATATAATCTATTCTATTCAGTTATAAACCATTCTGTTCTCCTCTGAGACCCTACTCTCTCGATATTTGTAGCTGCCTTGGTTTGAATCAATATTCACCATTTAGATAGATTACATGATATTCTGTGTAAACACAGAAACACAGAGGCAAGCTCTCCTGAGATACTTGTGTGTATACAGGTGGATAAGCCTATAAATGACATATTGAATTTATATAGCAATTAATTAGTTTATAAACCACATGAAGAGGCATATTATAACCCATTAGCATGGCAAAAGCACATCCCTCTCAATAATAGGGCTCTCTAACTCTAGCTTGTGCTTCTGGAAGAAAGAGCAAAGAGTTCCTAATCTTGGTGATGTTTTCCATCTTTTTCTGGAAAGAAAATGCCTCTGCATTCTGGGCATTATGGGCAGACAAGCAATCTTGCTGTTTCTCACATAAGTTTTAGTTTTTCAAGGAACATTTTTGGCCAAGAAAATTGTTACCTTCAGGTAGGTTAAGATCTACAAAGCTTTTTTTTTTTTTTTTTTTTTTTTTTTTTTTTTTTTTTTTTTTGTGTAAGTTTTTATATTATAGGATCACAGACTTCTTGAGCTTGGTAGGGACCTGCAGAGTTGATCTTGTCCAATTCCTTTTCTCAAGCAGGATCACCTATAGTTGAGTGCCCAGGACCTTGCCCAGGTGGCTTTTGATTATCTCCAAGGATGGAGATTCCACAGCCTCTCTGGGAAGCCTCTGCCAGGGGTCAGCCATGCTGACATGAAAAAGTGAAAAATCAAAACATTGTGGTTACTGAGAATTTTTTTTTTTTCCTCCAAATCATCAGTTCTTGAAAAGCCCTCCAAATATATGTGTGTGTATCAAATGCTGAGTGTGATGTCTATATCTGCTCTCTTTTAAATTTTTTTTGTTGTTGTTGTTGGGGTTTTTTTGTTTTGTTTTGGTTTTGGGTTTTGGTGTTTTTTTTTTTTTTTATAGAGGGTTTATTTAATTACTTGTTGCATAATATCTGCGGTTTTTTATCATGTTCTGGATATAATTTTATTAATTCTTAATAAGGACAGAAATAGAAGTACTTATATGTATGCATCTAAATTTTGCAAAAAATCCAGTCAACTTATGGGTGATGCTGTGTGCTCCAGAACTGAAAATCATTTGAGTGCATATTGCACAACAGTGTTCACAGTATTCCCACAAATTTCTACAGTATATTTCACAGGTAAGTTTCCTATTTGATCCATCTGATAATAGTCTGGATGTTGTAATTAAACAGCTGGAATTGTGAAGAAAAAGTAACACTAAAGCCATTTTCAGCCTCCTGTGATGTACTTACTCTCCATGAAAAATGGTCTATAAACTTTCTGCAATACTTGCACACTGCACAGTAGTTTTCCCAAGTGAAATAGGCATCGTCCTTCCCACCAGACTTTTATGGAAAATTTGCCTTTTAAGGTTTTGGAAAAAATTCAGAATACTAACTTTGTAATCACTTGATCAATAAGTTCCTTTTACCTTCCATTTCTTTTATCTTGAGCTTCCTGTAAAAGCTTGTAATTGCCATTGATGGAAAGACTGCAATAATATCCACTTGTTTTTAATCAAAAAATAAAGTAATCTACATATGAAGTGATGAAAGGCCTCATTACATATCAGAGCACAAGTAAACTACCTTGCTGAAATGGAAGAAATTATACTTTGCTATCAAAACTTTAAATCTACTGAAAAGTGTTTTGGTCTCTCTTGGCCCTTGGCCAGTACTTACTCCTAATAGAAAAAGAAAATTTTTGTATTTGGTTTTGCACTACTCTAGAAACAAGACAGAGAAATTTGTTCTGCAAAAGGCTAGACAAAAATAAATACAGAAAAATGGTTCTTCAGTGTTTTTTGAGTGATTGAGTTATAAATGTATGAGTGGGCTGGTTATTTTTTCTTTTCCTGATGATTATTCAGAAACAAACCATGAAATTAAGGAAATAAAATTAAAGAAAAGGGAAGAAGGATGAAGCAACTGGTTCTTATTACCTCACAAGGATGATCTGATGAGAAGAAAAGGAAGAGTCTAAGCAGAAGCAGAGAATCTAATAAAAAGGCTAGTGGTTTGGAAGAGATTATTTCAAAGTACTCACAGTTAAAAAACAACAGGGTTCTGCTTATATTTAGGAGTGAAAAATAATTTGGTATTTTCTGCAATAAAGACAGCAGCAGTGAGTTTTAGTAGTAGATTTTTCACTGCCTTTTAGGAAGTATTAGACAAAAGCCCTATAAATAATATGTTCTCCAGTAAATTGTACCACAGAAAAACATCTCCCTCCTTATACAAGGGTCACTGAAAATCAATACAGTTCCTTCTAGAAAGCTCCCTACAATGTTTTAACACTAGTAGGTGATGGTTCAACTTGTTACGGCTTATGGATAAGCAACACACAAGAATCACATACACACACAAAGCACTGAAAATAAATGGCTGGCAGCACTTCCACAGGGATCTGACAAAAGTAACTGTGGATCTTCTGATAGATGTTGATGTATTAACTCTGGGACAAGAGCTGCAGTTAAAAACAGTGCAAACAGGCATCAGTTTCCCATCAGTTTTGATGGAAAATCGTAAATCGATAGCCTGTTTGTGTTTTTAGACTCCCATGTATTGGGCTCAACATCATCTCCCCCAAAATTCTTCTATCCAAGCAGGGATGTTATGAGCAAAATCTTGATGATACACCACCTCTAAAGTTGTTGGTTGATGGGCTGCAGCCTACCCAGAGAACTGAAACAAAAGAGGGACCACCGTGCCTGTCCTGGGACCTGGCCTGCTCAAGGTCCTTGTCAGCCACCTGGAGCAGGGCAGGGAAGGCACTTTCCTCATGCTGTCAGGCAAAACCAAGTTGGGGGAATCAGTCCACATGTCCAACAGCAGGGCTGCCACCTGCAGGGAGCCAGGCTGGAGGAGAGGCCCAACAGGAACATAATTACAAGGACAGAAGGAAAGTCCTGCTGTGGAAAGGAAGGCAGGAAGAACCCCTTGCACCCATACAGGCTGGGAAGCAGCTCTGCTGGGTGAGCACTGGGGCTCTGAGCCAGCAGCAAGTTCAGCCTTTACTGGCCTCCCAGTGAAGTTATTACCTGAGCTCAACAGAGGGCCAAGCAGGATGCTCAGGGCTGGAGCACTTGCCTGGGGGGCTGAGGAAGCAGGGCTTGCTCAGCCTGGGGAAAAGGCAAGCACAGGGGGACTGAAGAGCCACAGCACAGGCTCCCTGCTGCTGACAGGGGTCACTGAGCACAGGGAGACATGCTCCTCACAGTGGTCTGTGGCAGGGAGAGGAACAACAGGCATTCGGCAAAGCAAGAGAGGTTCAGACTGAACAGGAGAAATCTTCTTCCCTATGAGGATGGGCAGCCAGTGGAGCAGGCTGCCCAAAGAGGCTGTGCCAGCTCTGTCCTTGGAAGTTTTCAAGACCTAACTGGGTGAAGCCCTGACAAGACTGGTCTGACCTCATACTTGACCCTGCTTGCTTAGCAAGTTGGACTTGAGACCTCCAATCATTTTCCAACCTAAATTAGCTTGCACATCCATGATCTTATATAGTAAATATTATGATAAATAACCAACAATGGTAATATCTAAATAATAGAAAATACATTTCAGTACTACTGAAAGTGCATTATTGTAGACACAATAAACTAATATTCTCATCTATGCAGGACTTTTCACTGCTACCCATGTAATGTAATCATCTGCATTACTAACTTCCTGCTTCTTTAAATAAAACAATTTCCCTGGCTAAAATCAAAGACTAACTTGTCTGATAAAGATGATGGGGAATGATGTCCTCTTACCTTGCTCATCCTGTGATAATTCATACTCTTTTGACCTAGTGGCAGAAATTTGCACTTCAGAACATCTTCACGAACTGCTTTGCATACTTAATTCACTGAACTGACAGCAGTATCTGAGGGTAATTTGCTCTGTCTTTGCTCTTACTAGGAGGCCCTCAGCAGAAAGCCTCTCATCAACTCCAGGGGTTCTTGTCTGTGACAGCCCAAATGGAAAAGAGAAACTATAATATGCTGTGAATGCATTTTATTTTGATTTTACTTGTCTTATAATTAATTAGGAACACATGAACTCGAGATTAAATGCTCATCCTGGGGAATCAAATCGAGCACACACAGCCTCTCATAACCTGTCACAAATTTTAATATATGGAAAGGAGATTTCAAACTCCTGGCTGAGAAGTGCTCTAGAATCTGCTAGGGTATCACATCCTAAATTTCTATCCTAAATTAACTAAAGCCCATTTTTTAACTGCTTCGTCTTTTGTCAAGGGGTAACACGAATAAAAGCTTAGAATCCCCTATTACAAAAGCCCAGATTTTGAGTATTGTTTGAAGATAGGCTATTTATCAATAACTGTATTTCTCCAAGTTAAAAAAGCAATATGCTTTTTTTCTATTTGTTTTCTAAAATCGCAAGGCTGGCAACAAATGCATCTCCCTTTCATTAAGGCCTCCATCAAAATAAAATTTCTATTCCCTAACTATTTTAATGTCTCTTTCCTCCACCTTCTCAAGTTCAAATTCACCCTCCTGAGATACGGTTGTTTGGAAAATTCCTAGCACCTCAACTATAAAAAAGGCATTTACTGCTGCTAAAGTCAGTATTGGACAAATTCTTCACACAATATTCTGGCTCTCACTGATTGAGAAACATGGGACACTGCCATAATTTCTGTTTTAATAAAAACTCTGCCTTGAAGTATAACACAATATTTGGAGGGGGAGATTTTTTATTAACTTTTTCATAAAAATTGGCAGTGCAAGATTTATATGTGGGAGTACTTGTGCTCCAATATTGCTAATATGAGTTTTGATTAAATTATTATTGCTTTAATATCAGTGTTGCCTGCTCTCATTGACAGGCAATCCTGTTGATTTGTGTTATATTTACATCTATATTTTAATACATATTAAAAGCAAATCCTCAGTATCTGTGTCAGAAGACTGCCTGCAAAGAGAAAGATAAAACTGAAAGGACTTTTCTGACAGTTTAGATTGACATGGGGAACAGAAAGCTTTGCTGATAGACAAGAGCAGGGGACTTTTTTTTCCTTTTATTTATTTTTTTTTTAATAGGCATAACAGTACCCATCTGTTCCTGGGTTTAGAGTGCAGATGTACTCTAAGAAGTAACTTTGTAAAATTGGAAGATTGGTGCCTGGGGCTTTGTGCTCATTCTCTCAGTGGCTCAAGCGCACACTTGCTCAGTTAGCATGTTTTAAAACAGAGAAAGACTGGGAAGAGGGTTTTAACTGCAAGGTTTGTACATATCCTGAGATGTAAATGCCCAGCTGAAATCTACTGTGTATTACCTCTAGCAATAAGGACTCTGTAACTAGAAAAAAATTTAATGTTGCTGCTATGTGACCCAGTGGTTCATTCAGCCCTGTCAGATGTCTGTTGGTTCTGCAGCGCAAACAAGTGTTTGTTTTTCTCTACAGGTGGTTGCCCTGATGAAAGCAGTGCAATATGAGACGTGCCAGTAGCTCACTTGGAATTCTTGCATGGAAATAAGGTTTTTGCTTTGTTCAGACATCACTAGCTACCTGTTTCCTGTCTGAAATTACAGCCTCCTCCAAATCAAAAATATCCACACTGCAGCTTACACCTTCATCCATCACTTTTTGCAACCCATTAGCCAAACTGCTTTTGCTGTGTGTTTTTTTCCCCCCAATATCAGTCTTTCTTTCCAACTTACACAAAAAATGATAATTTAGAAGGAATACCAAATAGCAAATGTTTCTTTCCAAAATTTTTATTTCTTATCCTGTTGCATATCACAGATTTTTCTCCTCTCCTTTCTTTCTCCAGCCACAAAATCTGTATGTACATTTACTACGTCTACTAATCTTAAAAATAGTGAAACATATTCCCATTCCTCACAAGGTATTAGTGTAAATTTCCACCTTTGATGCCAAAGAAATATTTTTTTAAACATGTTTACTGATCTACCACTTTTCAAAACAAGCACCCTGTAATATATAGCATAACCTATGCAAAATAACTGGACTAGAGGAAGAAATGTCTCAGACATGGCCATTAAATGAAGACAGATTTCCCCTTAAAATGCTCTCCAAGGCCAACCTGTCCTATTTCACATGGGACAAGCAGTGATCCACTAAGAACAATTCTCCTGATGACATAACAACATCCTAGTAACATCCTTCTTCCTAGTAAAGAAGGAAGGCAATGTGAGAAAAAATGAGTCTTTTGTTATACTAAAGAGTACCACCACAATATTTTCAGGATTAAAATCTGGGGGAAAAAGACTGAAGACTAATTTCAGGTCTCAGGTGGGAACCACAGGATTTCTTTGCATACTGGAAGACTTGTCTGAGAAAACTAGGAATAAAAAAGTATTTGGAAATATCCCTTTAAAAAGTTATGACTTTTCTTAGTGAGGAGTGGTGATCCTTGCCTGCAAATGTTTGGCTGCATAGTGTTAATTTAACAAGCCACCCTTCTGGTCTCTGTAACACAAGTGATACTCTGTGATCTGTTAAATGATCCCCAATATTTATGCCACAGTTGATTTAACAGGAAATGTGCTACTTCCTGGGATATCCTGCATGCACACACTTCAATAGCACAGCACAATGCAATCTCAGAGATTACTCTGCAGCCATTGATTATGTGGAAAATAACTGAGGTTCATACTTGACACCTACTGCCTTTGCACTGTTTTGGGGGAGGAAAAAAGAAGCCTGTGAGCCAAGAGGAAACATTTTCTTGACTATTCAGGCTGGCACGCCACATGTGATATCTGATGTGGAAATATTAATTACTTCAGCCTTTTCTTGAAATCTGCTCCAACAGTAAATATTAAACAGAGACATATGCTTAGTAGCTTTAGTCAAGATGGTTTTATCCGATGCTCTTCAGGTTCCCCTACTCCCTGCTGCAGAGTTGTGGCTCTCAAAGCTTCTCCAGGACTACAGAACATCACTCAACATATCATCTGCTCCATTTAGTGACTAAATACAAGCCCTTCTCTTGGAAAACCTGATGTTTTTAAAGGCATTTCCTTTTATGACCTTTTTTTCCTAAATTCTCCATCCCCTGAGTTCCTCCAGTATCTTATTCAGATTATTTTCCATATTCTTCCTCTGATATACAGTGGGAATTCTGCAAGGTCTTTTTCCTTGCTTCCTTTCCTCTTCTGTTTGTCCTCATTATTTTCTCCAGGAATTATTGAAAAAAAATTTAAAAGAACAACGATGGGTAACTTCAGGGCTTCTTTCCCCTCTAAAATAACTGCCTAAACTATAGCTTGGTTGGACATCTCCACAGCCTAAACCTGACAAAGAACTGAATTCCTACTTACATCTTCCATTCCCCTGTCTTCCTTTGGTGATCAAATAAAATTTCATTCTATTCTCTCACTCCTGTCACCTGGTTCTCCTTTCTGAAGTTAGGCCCAAGCTGATGGGGATGTGAAATTTCTTGCAATCATTTGTAAGTATCTACATGATTGTTAGTCATCTGAAGTCCCCTTAAAGTCTTGAGAAAGAGAAACAAGCATGCCCATGCAGCATTTCAGAAACCTACTTTGGGTGCCTTCCTTAGGACAAATTAAATACAACACAAAGTAACTAATTCATATTCTTTTATCATATTGAATTTCACTGTGATTTGGCATATTCTTTATGCATATGGTTTGAATAGCTATTTAGATTTTAACTATGCAGTTATTTTCCAATCTGGCCTTGACATGGTAGAACTGATCTTTTGTGAAGATGAAGGCAAGGTAATCTTCCAGCCTCGTTTCTTTACACTGACAGAGTTACAGTTGAAAGTTCTTAAATTTTTTAACCCCGAATTCTTTGCTGAATCAATCTAACTACATCTAGCATCTATGCTGCCTATGGGGTCACAATAGCTTTTAGAGGTATTTTTTATTCTTGAGTATTTCTCTGGTATTAAATATGCAAGAAAAAACCCTTCTCATGAACTCCTTTGGTCTAATACCAGTGTCATGCATATGGAAAAATCTTCAGTGGTTGAACTTCTTTTCTTGATTCTATGATTTATTCAGCCCCTACCACATTATAGATGTATTTTGAAAGTTATTATCTTTAACATAGATGCATATAAATCTTCTGCAGTTGTGTCTACAGTTAATAACTATTAATAATTGTATTAATTATAAAACCCTGATGATCTACAAAAAGTGCACTATCTAGTGGATGTCACTTTATCGTAATGATCAAAAAAACCCTAGAGTTCAGTCCTATAACATACTGAGAATCATGAGAAATCAAACAGAAGTTCATAATTTCCTTGTTGCAATAATATTGAAATGTATTAACAATTTCAAATTTGTCAGAAACACTTTGGGTTATTATCTCCTCTTGCCCCCTGAAACTGATGTGTTTACTGTTTGGCATGAGCTTATTTCTCAACCCAAGTGCTCACATCCATAATGGAGATAGCAAAACCTAAGTGGATAGGAAAAAATCTCCAGATTTAGGAGAATAAATAATAGTGATAAAGGGGGCTTTAGGAGAACACAATCAAATCCTCCCTAAGAGTTGTGTACATTCACTTAAAAACAGTATGAAACAGTTGTATATATTCACCATGCAAAACATTTCCGGAAAGAAAAATATGTAGGAAAAATGTATAATCTTCAATCCTGAAAGTTCCCATACATGAAAATTCTTTGCTTCTATAGCTTGCAGCTAAACTTATATGGAATGGGAGGAAGATGTGCCCTGCAGATGTGTCAGTGCCCTCAGCATGAGCAAAAGGAACAATCCTATGGTATGACAGCAGTTATCTACTCGCACGGGTTTTGTCCATTCAGGCACCACCTGAAGATAGATACATGACTGAAAAATAAACTGCTCTTTATTTCACCCCTGGGTCCAGGTATCCTGGACTTAATCCAAGTGATTTTAGGAAGGAGTCAGAGAATTTTCAGTACAAACAAGCTTCTGGAATGGTTTTCCTTTTGGAGAATAGAATTCTAAATGTAAGAGAGAATAAAAATGATCCAAGAATACTTCTGTAAAATCCATGAATTTAATATTAGGCCTGTATGAATGAGCCCACAATTAGGAGGGGAAAAAAAAGGCCAACTTTACCTATAAGGTTGCATTCCAATGAATATTATTTTTTAAACTCTTAATAATTACTAGAGAAACCAGTTGGTTTCTCTAGTATTTCAATAAAGGTATTTTAATAAATACCTCAGGGCTTTTCCATATAAACCAAGGTATACACACAGTGCTACTGATTACTATTACACAGTGGAGAAAAAATACTGGATCATTAAATCTTTAAACATGAAAAACTTGGTCTTTCCTTTGCTTGGTGCTCATTCAAATAGAAGTACAAAATATCCAATTAAACAAGACCAGTCATCTTCTTGGTGTTAATTTTTGTTCAGCTTGTGTTTGCCTCTGACTCGATCCTGACTTTTGTGCCCACTTGGAAAACACCTATTAAAATATGGCCTAGAGTTAAGAAGTGGAGCCTCTGGGGAGCTACTAGAGCAGAGTTGACTTTGTCAGTGCTCTCAAGTGACCCCATTAGTCCCTCAGAAGCAGGTTAAACAGCTGCAATGCCCCGCAGAGCCTTTCCTGGGATACTGGGATGCAGTGCCCAGCTGCTCGCGTGCACCTTGGAACGGGACAAGGATCCTTGGGGGTGCCAGATGCAGTAGGGTCTGTGCTCTGTTTGGGACATTGTCCCAAGCTTCCAGGCTCAGAGTGGAGGTATTGTCTTGAACACTGCCTTATTTGCCTTAAATACTGGAGCAGGACAGCCTGCAGCCCTTGCACCCTCTGCCTGCCATCACCCTCCCAGTGGTCATGGGAGGTCCTGCCTCAAGCCTCCAGCCCCTCTCCAGTGGAAAACAATGATGGGGTCTCCTTCTAAATTCTCACCCCTGTTGCTCTAGTGCCTAAGGGGGCTTTTGGGGTGCATACAGGATGCCTCGTGGGCAGGTGTGAGGCTGTCAGGTGCAGGAATCTGCCTGTAGAGCACCAGCCCCGCACCTGGGATGGGCGGGGAGCTGGAGGGGAACTGACTGCTCACCTCCAGGTAAAACTGAACCAGTTTATTATTAAAAGAGTCTGACTCGCTGTTCCAAGTAAATTAGTGGCTGTTTAAACACAAGAACTCGGGATCATGATTATCATCCCTCTTTTCTGAAAGCAAAAGTCTAACTTACAGTAAGGAAAAAACCCATTTTTAAAGTAATATTTTGTCAATATGATGATCCCATATGCATCAAAAATGAACACGTGACAGACTTGCAGCATGCAAAGGGAAGAATTTAGAACAAAATAGGAATATTCAGGAATTTAATATATTTAATAGGAATATTCAGAATGTAGAAAAGTCTAAATAATCCATGTGCAGCAGGATTCATGTGATGTTTTCCTAAAAAGGCATCTATCTTGACTGAGGTGAAATTTGTATTGCTTTACTTTTTTTTACCTTTCTAGAAAAAAAAAATATTTCAAAAGGAAATAAAATTATGTGTCAAGGTTTTAAACCACATGCGGAGATGATTGTGAGGGGCAGGTGATGAAAGCTGCAATCACTGTAAGTGGCACATAACAGGGCCTGAAGTTTTACGACTAGACAAGAAATTGCTCTCTCTTATATACCCGCCTATCCTCTTCTTGTACCTGCAAGACTGTCTTAGTTAGAAATATCTCAGTCACACTGGACCACCAGTGGTTCATGAAAACCCGTGACTGCAGCTGAGACTGGGCTGTGGGCAGTGACTGCTGGAGCTGGGTAACATTTCAGGCTGCAGAGGAGTTGCAGGATTGGGTTCCTTAGAGATCACTGCTGTATGGTGCTGCTTATTCTGTGGCTTTTCTTATTTGGCCTAGAGACACATTTCTGTAGTTTATGCAAAGCAGAAGTCAATGAAACACACTCTTCTCCAATCACAGTTTGGTCTCATTTGGGTTTTCTTCCCTGCTGTAGCGTATTTTACTTTTGTTTATAACAGAAACAAAGCAAAAAAAAAAAAAAAAATCCCCAAATAAACATATGGAAAAATCCCCTTGGTCTTTGGAAAAATTTCTTTGAGATGATACATTGCCTCATGCACTAATATATACAGTTCAAAGGAAAATAATGGGCGCATTGTCTCAACAAAGCAAATTTAAACATTTAAATCATTGACATGTACTAGCACACACACAAGGACAGTCATCTTGGTTAGTTAAAAGACACAATAACATTTCCCAACAGTGCTAACAATGTTGAACTTCTAAAGGTGACGGAGAAAAAGAGCCAGCTAGCAAAGACGATTAAAGGAACTTATACAGGTGGCAATGGCAGATGGGGTGGGAAGCGTCAGAAGGAGGCAGTCAGGAATATTTTGGAAAGGTGCACTCTACCTGTGTAGCCCAGCGAATTGTCGCCGTGATCAGAGGTGGGGAGTGGCGTCCCGCTGTCGTTCCCCCTGTCTGGCTCTTCGGAGTCTGTCGGAAACAACACCAGAGCTGCTGATGGGGTCACAGGAGTAACAGTAGTTGCCATTTTGATCACAACACGTCCAGACACAATTAAATCCACACACGACAGCAAGAGCCACAGTGCCAGCACACGGCACACCTCGTCCTTCCCCCTCCTGCGTGGCGGAGACACGGCCGAGAGCATTGTCCAGGCTCCCCAAAAAGCTGTCCCCTCTTGTCCCCTGGTGTCCCCTCTGCCAGTGTGGCTGTGCAGCCCGCCAGGCACGGTGGCCACCCTGCTAACCAGCCAGCGCAGGCTGCGGGGAGCATCTGGGCACGGCAAGGCAGGGGAGCTGAATGCTAGCATCGCTAATTTCCCACCTTATTGTTAATCAAAGCTATTGACTGCGATCACTCGCCATCATCGCTTCATCTCCTGGCAATTACACACCCAGGGGACTTCACCTCTTTGTGGGGAGGGGGCGGGGGGCGGCCGGGGCTTGGCGAGCCCCGGGAGATGGGGCAGGGAAAGGGGCTCAGCCCTGCGCCAAAAGACGCAGCTCAGCATCACCGAGGAAGATGCGCTTCCCGCTACAAGATCCTTGCAAGGAATCACTCCGTTTTCACGTTGGAAAAAGGAAAAAAAAAAAAAAAAAAAAAAAAAAAGGAAGGCAGCTGGTCAGCTAAACACATAAATGAACACATGTTTTAAGACGCCGGGATAAATTGCAGATCAAAACACCACAAAGCACCATGAATATAACTTGTAATGATGAACGAAATAATTCGAAACAACAACAACAACAACAACAACAAAGAATTAAATTCCAGTTGCTCTGAAAACAAAACGGCACAACTCAAAGGAATTTTGATTGCACCGCAAAAGGTGCGCCGTACCTTTTTGCTCTCAGTGTAAAACTGTTTATTAAACTGAAATCCTATTTAAGTTTACTTTTGAGAGTGCACTGTCCAACAGATAACACTTAAAAAGAAACATTAGTATTTTGTTCAGAAGAAAATTTCAAGAAGCAAATGTCTTTGCAAAAATAACACTGCCACAACAATAGGCTGCTTTTCTCCTTTTTTCTCTGTTGACAGGTGTCAGATAATTTATTAATTATTGCAAAGACATGTTTTGCTCTCTCAGACATATTCTGGACCTCTATAATGACTGAAAACTGTTCATTTTCAACAAAATCCACACTGCTAAAAATTACTCTGAACTTTGACAAAACACCTAAAGCAACTGTATATGAAACAAAACTAGAAAAAAAAAAAAGTGGTTTTTGTTTTTGGTTTTTTTTTTTTTTTTTCTGGATGCTGGATTTTACTAGCTCAGTCATTCTCATTTTTAAAATGCAATGCCAAACATTCATTTCTGTATTTGTTTTCTGAACAATCTTAAAGACAACATCTTTAAAAATCAGAATCTTTTTAATGAGTTAGAAAGGAAAAAAATATTAAGAAAACCAAAGTCCTCAAGACCAACCCACTCAAGGGGACTTATTGGAAAAAAATTTCTTTAGAAAAGTCAATTAAAGGATTGATAGCAAGCCTTTCAAAATACTGTCATGCAAATTAAGAAAATAAAAGACCAAACAACAAGAAAGCAGCCGAACACCAAGATGATGTTTCATCTTGGCAGATGAAAGAAGTGAAATATGTTCGTTTATTGGCCCATTCATCTTTGCTGGCTCACTAATGGCCAATGTCACGTACATCTTTAAAATCTGCTCTGAAAATGGCTGCAGATTGACTGGATCAACACTCTCTTTCTCCAGATTGCTCACTCATTTGCATTCAGGGGTTGATTGGGTCAAAGTTTTAAATTATTGCAGTAAAGAACAGAAGGATGGGACTTTTTATTAATTTAAGTGGCAGAGGCTGTGCCTACCTTTTTTAGTGCAAAGGTTTATAATCAGCTACAGGGAGCCAGACCAAATTTAACCAATGAACCTGCTGATCATCGTTCTGAGAGACTGATTGCCTTCTAGGAGATTTAACCACACACCGCTCAGAATGATTGAGGGGGAAGAAGATGCACTGAGAGCTACTGGAAGTGCCCTGTGTGTCCCTGTAATGTTTGGTCTCATGTGCAAAATATAATTGCACAATGAATCGGACTTTTTACCCAAGATAGCCCCTCAGATATGGAATTACAAACAGCACCTCACAACCAACCAATGCTAATACCCCTAGCAAAGCTCACTTAGGAGTTTTTACAGTATCAGTCTCCAATACAGAAATGCTGTGAATTCAAGAAAGCCAGCAGGCTGGGAGAGCAGCAGCTGTAAAAAACAGGCTACAACTACTTGCAGCTATTTAGGCTTTGCAAATCTTGGCTCCAATCACTCAGTAAAAGTAAATGAGGGAGGGAATTAGTCTCTTTTTGACACTACTGATACTTACATGATATTTGTTTGTGACAATGCACTGTTATTTACAATCTAAAACTATACAGACCTTGTTCACTGTCTCATTCTTTGAGAAATGCTACTTTTTCACCTGATATTGAAAATTATATTCAACTAATGTTAAATTATGGTCTCTGGCTGGAAATGACTTACTAATGATGAATTTACCCATTTCTTGAACAATAAGTGCTACATTTTGGGCTGTTGCCCTCTGTGCTGGGCTGAATTTAGTTTCAGCTCCATCAGAAGTTCCAGCTTTGCTTGGGAGTCTCTGTAATAACTTAACGAGGTAAGTAGTGTTGACTTAAATAACACATTTCACTGTAAGACTGCTGTGAAGGCACTCTGTTGAATGGCTAGTAAAAGTCTTGAATGTTAAGACATGATGTATTTCTTATGACTACCATGCTGTAGGATCAGGCAATTTTCAGCTTGGCTCTCTTAAACATAATAAACAATTTTACATCATTACACTTTTTGAAACTTATTGCAATGCCAGAAAATGTGAAGCAAATGAACTATAAGCCCAAGAACAATTCACCTGACATATGAAGAATTTACAGTTCAGTTTGAGTCAAAGCAGAGGCTGAGCCTGGTGCCTAATCCCTCAAAGAAATGTCATAATCAGTCCTTAAGAGGTTTCACAGGAGTGACAGAGAGAAATGTCCCTAAAAAACACCTCTCCAATGTGGTTGGACATTTTGGTTGAAATTCTGTATCAGAGAAGAACTACTTAAACCAAGGTTTCTATTTTCTCTTAGCTGCTCAATAAAAGAGAGAGCCCATTTTCACTGAAATAAACTTTGAAAAGATGCCTAGGTTGCAATTGTTTCATTCATTATGTAAAAAAAAAAAAAAAAAATCAAAACAACAAAAACAACCAAAGAAGCCCAAAAATCCAACACAGCACACCCCTCCCTACAAAAAAAAAAAAAAAAAAAATCAACAGAAAAAATTCTTTTATCTGTAAGTATGCAAAACTTCAGGAAGAAGTCAAAATTAGTTCCCTTCCTTTTTTTTTTTTTTTTTTTTTTCTTTTTAATATAGTTCCAAATGAGTTTATTTGGGAAGATGAAGTTGAAAAGTGAAACTTTGAGTAACAAAAAACAAGGATCAAGCCACCCCTTAGCAATTGCTATTACACTTTCCTTTCACAGGAGCACTTGAGATGCTCTTCATTTGAGAGAGTGAACACCCTCATCGTGATGAAAAAATCTCGTTCTGTCTTTCCACAGAAATTTCCAGAGCCAGCATTCATTAAGTTGGGCAAGACATTAAAAAAAAAAAAAAAGAAAATCAAAACAAGCAACAAACATCTATTTGGACTTGAGAGGAGAATGTTAAATTTACCAGCACTGAGTGCTTCAGCTTTTTGGTGGAATGTTTTCAGGTTTGGTCAGCCCAAGCACACATGACCCCTCCTAAGCATAAAGAGGATTTTGCATAATAATTCAGGTTCAGAACAATCTTAGGTGCTAATGGCAGTTGGAGAGCAGAGATTTGCATGAATGTGAGCAGCCTTTTCCAATTAAACTTCTAGTGAAATCTCAAAGTTATTCCATTTTATTGGATGGCCACACCACGCATGTTTTAATTTATGAATCTTTAGCTCTTCAAAATTATTAGAAAATCTAAATAGTACATATTTACTATTGCTATTCATTCTTTTGGCTCCTGGAACACCTCAAACTGGACAGATACACTTATTTTCACAGCTATTTATATTCAAGTGCATTTTACAATCCTAACTTCAAAAATCATATTAAACATGTTTTTTACCACAGCTCTGCTCCTCATAGAAAAGTCACCAGTGACTTTTTTCCCCACTGGTAAGAGAAAGTGATGCCATCAGTTATTGCTTCTTTTGAACCAGGAGATATATCTGGATGACACATTTTATTGATGATGCATCCTTAAAAATCCCCAGATAATTCAGTATTGATGCCCTGGCCCAGCCTCCTGGTGGACATAAAGAAAAATTGAAAAGATGTAAACCCACACAACTTCTTACTTCTGTAAGAATTTCATGTGTCTGACTTTCTACACTGGTCTTTGCCTATCTGAAATTAAAGTCATCTACTGAAAAATATCTGACTACAAAAACTAGTAACTGTTACCCATATTTAATTCCAAAATTTATAACTTCATTATTTCTTGTTATGTTTCTCTAAATTTCATTAACATCAGCAGCTTGGGGGTATAAAACTGGAAGGAAACAGCATGAACAGCATTTTGCAAATGAGCATTAATAAAAGATTAGGATGAAGCAAATGAATATAAACTACTATCAATATTAGAATTGTGTTCTACAAATTGGATCAATTCCCATTGATTAATTTCTAGTGATCTAGATGAATTCAGGAAGAGACATCAGAAAAAAAGCCCAACTGGGACTGCATCAAAACACAGCCTAAGAGGAACTAAATTAGTAAATTAGTAGCCAAGTTTTTTTCCCAGTGTTTTGATTTATTCTAGGTTTTCTTTGGAGTTACAGTAGAAATACACTATAATATGTCTTAAAGAATATTTAATTTATTCCTATTTCTTCACTTGGTTGTACACAATGACAAAACAGTTTATGCTCTCAGAGTATAACTAAGGATAGTGCCTAAAGGAGAGCTATTGATAAAAGACAAATCCTTAAATCCATGAGAAGAAAATTTTGTACAGGGAAAATACTATCTAATAGAATATGTTTATTTAGAAAACTACGGACAAGCTTTCAAGGATGTCGACCTACTCTTCAGATCTGGAACAAAAAGGAAAAACTTCAGGCTATGAGCAGAATTGGGAATAATTAGGCTATCTTTAGACTATCACAGCTTGGTGAACACTCACAGGTCTGTATCATAAACCTGTTAATCTCATGAATATCCTTAGCAATATTTCATAATAGCTCAAAGTATTTTTTTCATAAGACAATACAGCATCTTTCTAGAGTCTGGCATATTCAGCCAGCTAACTTGTTTAAGCTGGATAATTTAGCAAGTTATGACCACTTTCATCAGCTAAGAGGCTCCACAGGAAATAAGTAATTCTTCATTAAAGATTTACACTGCTCAGCTGCCTCATTTCAGAAGTAAAGAAAGACTCAAGCTAAGGGGAGAAGGGAAGAATTTGCTCTCCCATGATATCCTTAATGTGAGGATTTGGCTCAAGTAAATGGTAGATAACTCTGCAAGGATGTTTTTTTATTAATAGCTTGTACAAGTGTGTTCTAGCAATTCAATAAGTAGTCTAGAAAAGGAATGTACACTTAAACGCGGGTACAGAAATGTTATTCATTACACTCAAAATATATTCTTTTGATGAGCAAAGAACACTTTGTAGCGTAAAAGAAACCCCTTAGAAATGATTTTTTCTAAAACAAGGAAGAATAAAACATTTATTTAATGGTTCGAGTATCTCTTTCTTGCTTGTCTTCAAAGGACAGTGCATGACTGAAATCCTGACAAAACCTTAGTAAGGATGCTATTTAAAAACCTTTCCTTCCTTTTATTTTCACAACTCATTCAATAACAGCCTTTAAGTAAGAACAAAAAGTAAATGAGTGAGGGCTTTATTATGCATAAGTATGAAAAAACCTTGTTGTATCTCTGCAATTTATTTATTTATTTATGCAGTAGGTAATAAACAAAGGTGAGCAACTTCAATGCAGATCCAGCAAACATATTTTACTGAGAAGCAGAACCATAAGCAGAAGTCTTATGTGGGATCATCACTGTATGAATCCAATCACACAGAAACATTTCTGACTGAACACTCGAATTTCTCCAAACTTGGAATTTGGCAGTGAGCACAATAAGCTTGCACTGCAAGACTTTGATGCTACCAAACCTGCCTGTTGTTCTCTCTCTAGCTGCCCTTGCTCCTTGCCTTTTTCTGGCTTTTCCTTGCCCTTCTTGGGCTGTCCCTTGTAGCACTCTCTCCTGTTTGGCATCTGCTCCCATTTCTTTCCCTGCCAGACAAACCCGAAGGTAGCAGCCACTCAGGCTAATTAAATGGTGCTGGAAGTGAGTTAACAGGTGGTGGCCCCAGCTGCTTTTGTTGCAGGGGTAGATAAGAGACCCATCAGTAGCCTGTGCAAGGCACTATGATTAATTAGGACAAGAAGCCATTTTTCCAGGGAGGGAAAACAAGATTTACAATAGAATTTTCTACTCCAAGGTAACAAGCAATGTTTCTTCAGAAAATGCAGAAATAAATGACCTTTATCTTTTTTTTTTTTTAAGCACTCACCAGTCATCTTGAATATGTTTAGTATGGCATATGCATAAGACCTACTTGACATAGACTTGTTCATACCAGTATTTTCTTCATACCAGTATTTTCTCTTCACTCCAAACTATGAGTTTTAACTTGCTTCAGGAAATGTTCTCTCCCTTAGAAGACCCCTTATTTTGTTTTCTTCCAAGTAAACTTACATGTTTGTCGAGAAAGTTCTGACTGCTGTGGGAACTACTATCAAGACATTTAAATAATAGCAGCTAATACCATCTGCAGCTGAAGAACTGGTTATGCAAGCTTCCCATGCAATCCTCCATCTCCACTGGACTTCTTGCAGTAATCCCCTAGCTATTGAATTAAACTCTCTGAGACTACACCCAGTCCTCAAGGCATTAACTCCTGCAGCTCCTCTTCCATGGCTGAAGCCCTGCAAGGATGTTTTGAGGCTGAATTATGCAGCTGCTTTACAAGAAGCTGGCCCCAAAATAGCAGCAGAGATCTGGGTTCCCTTCCGCTTTTCTGCAGAGCTGGAAAACAGCAAGAATTTCACCATGCTTAATTACCCCTTATATTTTTCAGCTGAGTGGTAAACTTTGGGAAGGTGATGAATTTCCCTCATTAATGACAATTACAGACAAACAAGAAAAATGCAGGAACTAATTCAGCATACCAGCAGCCTTGCAGTGACATGATTTGAAATTAAAACTACCATAGAAATGAATATTGAAGGGGATGTACACAATCCCAACAGCTGAGAAAGTCCTTTCTCATTCCCTTGCTTTTCTGAATATGCAAAGTCATCTTCTGAGTTGTCAAAGATATATCTGCAACACAGCTGTGTCATTTGCATTTTGCCAGTCTATCTGCAGAGCTCAGCACGAAGAATAATGTTAAATCAATGTATGTCAATGCTTGCTTAAAGAAAGAACAGACATTGTTGCACTAATACACTGTCCAGCAAGGCAAGACACTGGCACATTAACTCAGCCTATTAACTCAGATATTTGAGCAAGAAACTCTCCCTGATATCACAAGAATCACAGGTTATTTGCCTCCAGAAGTCACTCCTAGCTCTTCTGGTTTGGTTTGACTCCTCCTTTAAAAAGGGCTACATTTTGAACCATTTTGGTGTTTCCAACACTTTTTCTACCTTTCAACAGTGACTTCAGTCACATTGTGATTACTGATGCCTTTAGCATATGGATTTCTTAGAGGATATATGTTTTATATAGGTTTTTGCTCTTCTGTGCTTTCCCTACTTTTTTGTCCCCCACATCCCAGCTCTCTGGCTATGACAAAGAAGCCAGCAGACAGGACAGGATGTAAAGGTCCCTGTCCTTCCATACTTAAAGCCAATCACATTCTATTTAAGTTGTCTTCTGTACAAAGCAAAAGTATGCTACAGCCTATGGGGTGATTCAAGGATTAAAAAAATGAAGCTTTAACCCTCTTGTAGTTGACAATTAAAATCACTGCGTCCTACCAGGAAAGTATTTGGTAGGTAATGTACAGGGATGATTTTGAAGTGAAGTGAAAAATGCATGATAAACAGATATTCACAGTGACTTGTAAAAAGGCATGGAGTTGAAAAACATGGACTGTCAGTCAGTACTTCTCTACAAGGATAAATTTACAGCAAGCTACAAACATCATCAAACCACACATACATATCCATACAACATGGTAGTCAGTCAAGCTGTCCAGAATTCCCCTTCCTCTTCACCTTCCAAATGTATTAAATTAAACTCATATGCAGCAATACCTATTTTTTTTTTTTTTTTATCCAAAGATTAAAAAAAATTGTCTTCTTTTATTCATGCTAAATAGAGGTAAGGACTTGAGGGAAGTTTTTTCCTTTTGTCATTTGATCACAGGCATTTTCTCTGTAAAGTTCTTCTGAGGAATTTCTGCTTTTTGCAGCATAATGAAATGCATTTTACAAAGTAGGTTTTTGACTTTGTGCCTTGGAGAGAAGCCGTACAACAGGTGTTCCTGCTTGCTTTGTTTACCTGAGCTGACTACTCACTGCTCAAAATCATATCCTTAAGAAAACAAATGATGGAGCATGTAAGCATTTGCCTGGAAAATTTGATATTAGGCTTGAAGCTCTTTCTTGTTAAAGCAGCAAAATGCTCCCATTGACTGGATGAAGGGTTCTGTTAGCACAGCTGTGAATACTTCAGGGAAGTGGGAGAAAGAGCCACAAATAAAGAATTAGCAATTACTATCTAGCTTACAATGAAACATACAGATATGTCCCAATCAACTTAATAATTCTCAGACTGAACCAGGAAAGATAAAATAGTGGTCAGTTAATGTAATAGTTCCTAATGGTTCTTTAGCATCTTCCAGCTGGGAATCTCATTTCTCAGTGTGATTAATGTCAGCCTCAAAAGAAAGCACAAGGTCAAAAATTACTCCAGGTTTATGAACTTAAACTCCAGACAAAATAGAACAATGATGAAATGAAATAGCTGAGGAGGAGAAAAATCAATAACTCTTCTATCTTGTCAGAATTCAACTCTGCAAAATTAATGCCAGATAAGAAATCATGCAACACAGCAAGGGGTACTTGGGTTTACAAGGATATACAGATTTCTCTAAATATTGTTAATTTGGAATACTATGTACACTGAGCATAGGAATTACTAGCTAGAGGCAGTAATTTTGAAACAAAAAGGGACCTTCAATAGATCCACAGGAATCCCAGAATTAGAGCTGTAACTGGAAGTAAGCACAAAGCCCAAAACAATCAAGTATGAACACTGAAAAATAAGTTTTAAACTACACAAATATGGCGAGAACAATGCCAGTGTAAATAACAAAAGCAGCCACGTCAAAATTTTGATGGGTAAGGTTATCAAAATGTTAAAAGATTAACCAAATTACACATCTGTGTTCAAAAACGTACCAGATCAGTGAGATAACTAGACAGAAAGACACAACCTTATCTGAAGCTTCAGTTTATGCATTGATAGATAGAGGAAAAACAGCTAAATAGCAAATGGAAAGAAATATTTGTATTTTGTGGTTGGTATTTTGTACCAGCTATGCCCCCCTTAAAAAGCAAAATCAAAACCTTCATAGTGCTAGAGACTAGGAAATTAGGCTTCTCATAATAAGGGACTCATTTATCACCAGTAGTGAACAGAAAATGGAAGCACAGATGACTAAGAATTCATTGTGTCAGATTTATGTGCAGAAAGTTTCCCAAGTATATCATTGCTGACTGGGTCACAGCTTTAATATCGCTGACCTAAAGTACAACACTGCAAGAGTGACAGCTTAAAAAAAGAAAAATTTCTTTATCAAGCCCTGTTTGTTTGTCCTACCTTCATTTAATGTGTTGGTGCAGCTGCTTTGGGCAGGATATAAAAAATACTTCTGAAGCAACATTATACATCTCGTGTATTTCTAGCGTGATTGGTTCCATATTGTTGGGGCCCTCAAGCGCCTCTAGCACAGATAGATCCTCAGCAAATTTAAACATGTCAAACTGGATAAAATCAGAAATAGATGCTTCATCCCTATGGGCTGGGATGACTGCTACCCAGCACTGAAATTCCAGCAGGGAAGATGATGCCCTGGCTTCCATCTGAGCGCCGTGTGCTGCCGTGGGGGGCCGAAATGGGCACAGGAGCTGAGCCCTGAGGTGGCTGTCAGCAGCCCCTGCCAGGCTCCTGCGTGCCCTGGTGCCCCTGGGGTTCTCTCTGCTCCTGGCTGACTCCTCAGCCCAGGGGTGGCCCAGCTGTGACACCGGGGACAGCAGGGCCAGCCCTTGCTGGGTGCTGCAGGTGGGCTCAGAGCACTGCAGATGGGACACTAGACCAAGAAAATGTCCTTCAGCAACATTTTTGCTGGCTGGTCAGTGGGGAAGCTTAGCATTTTGTTAGGTCTGCAGTGGAAAGCTTTAGTTCTCTACAAAGAGCCTTTAAACCTAAATAGGTGGAGCAGAGTTGAAATATCTTACATAACAGAATTTCAGAAGATCTAGGCACTGATAACCACAGAGCCATTGATCCTGTACAAATAACCTGTCAATCACAAACAAGTTGTGAGGCGGCTCAGAACTCATTGATACACCATTGCTACTGCTGCTGAATTTAAACATCTGTATCTAAGAGTTTGCCAGGTCGAAACTCCAACATATTATGATACTAAAGATTTTTAGGTATATCCAAGATATACCTAAAAAAATGTCTATATATAAGTGTACTCCAACTAGTATAAACTTGTACCATAAAACAGAACAATATGAAAAGAAATCTAATATTTTTTACTGGCTTCAAGTTTATTTGTTTTGGTGGGAATATAGGTTTGAAAATTATGGGAGAAGGAGACAGGAGAACAATACAAATGCACAAGACCCTTAGAGAAAGAAAAGCATTTGTAGTGTATTGAAGGCAATTATTCATATTTCCTTTTAGGAGGCCAGACTACAGAAGATTCCTGGAAAAGCACTGTAATTTCAGAAGGTGCTGGATATGAAAAAAAGAGAGTAACACATTGGATCAAATAACACATCCAGCTAGAGACTGATCTGGCATTGAACACTAGTTACAGAGTAAAACAACAAAGAATGCTATTATTTTATATTTCAAATAGGAAAACAAGTCTCAGAAAATACTGAGAAAATTAAACTTCAAACCCAAAGAAAACTACTGAGTTTACCCCATCATTCCTGTTACTGAAAATGTACAGTTTATTAAACTCTACCAAAATTGTGTTGCTGTTCTACAACTGTGGAGTGACCAAGGAGATGTGATATAATCTTGAAAGCTTAACAGTAGAGATAAATAAGCTGTAAGTGCACATAAATGCTCAAACTGAGCAAAACCAAAGCATGAAAGAACTCAGTGAAAAAGACTTTACACCTGAAGTGAAGACTATTTCAAATGCCCTTCAGGAAAAACTTCTAAAACTGATAAATGTTTTAGAACTTTTACCTTAGCTACAAAACACTGAGCAATAAAAACAGAAACATTTGTTATTAGAAATAATATAATTAAACTCAATCTAAGATGTTTTCCTTATGGTTTATTTTTTTTTCTAAATGGCTATGATGTTGAAAATACATTTAGTCTTAGAAAAGTGACAGATATAATATAAAGAAATTTATGTTCAATGATGGAGGGAAAACTGGGTAAAAAAATTGCAATAAATAAACAAAATCTACCATAAACACTGACTGAAATGTTAACTGGTTTTACACTGATTAGCACTCATGCCTAAGAAGGCTCCCTAGGTAAGCTCCTATTTAAGCTTTTCTCCTCAGCTTGAAACTTGAACATAATTATGTTTGACTAGATTCAGGCTGAGTGTCTCAGGGTCCTGCTCCCCCAATCATCCCAATCAAAGTCCTGGAAAAAAACCTTTTCCACTTTCATTGAAACCTCCCACCACAGGTATCTTTCTCAAGACCAAAAGAGAAAAGTTGGTTTATAGCGAAATCTTGCCTAATATGCAGATAAAATGTTACTGCACTTCACATCCACTGGTTCAGGTATAGCTTTGAGATTCGTTCTGTCTTTATTTAATATGTTAATGAATATTAGCAAGTGAATTCAGAAAAGACTAGAGCAGGAGATCCAACAGATGCTGACTCTATGATAGCAGAATCCCTATTCTGTAAAAAATCACACTAAAATAAAACACTCCCAAGCCCTTCCTCATCCCATTCAGCTTATTTTATCAACATATATTTAATAATCTGAATTTGTGAGATTAATACAAATTTCTTATTTCTTAAATGTGAACGAATAACTGATTCTGCCATTCAGATTCTTACAATTGAAAATAAAGGCCATTCATAAGTAGCAAAAAAAATGCACTTGATGAAAAATGCTATAGGTAGATGAAGATTTTTCTGATGATATACTATCAAGGAAAATTTAGGTGAATTTAAACTGGCCCCTCATTTATCATATCCTGTGGGCAAGTCAGTTAATAGCTATATTGATTCTCTTCTGTGTTCATTCTTATATACATCATCCAACCAAGGTGAAAGCAACCATGAGATATTAATTTTAGAGAAAAATATTTAAATGATAAATGTTTGAAATTGCAGTTTATAAATGATTATTATACAACGGATTTCCTGTTCTTAAATTATAGGATGTATGGATATAATCACACCAGGAAAAATCACATTAATAAATACTAGGTGATCCCTGGAAGTTCTGTACTGCGAGGAACTAGAAGAGATTCAAACAGAATTGTATCAGCTGAGGATCTGATACATGTTGAGCATCACTTTCACACAAAATTCAGGGGTACTGGGAATCTTTTCTCAAAGTGGAAAATTAAATAAATATCTGAAACTATGGTTTCTTTGGCCTGCCAGTATCTGAAGATTAGAAGAAGGAAAAATACTCCATTTCTATGCACATCTGATTTCACAGGCAACTTAAAAGATGTTTGTGTTTTTGCTCCCCCTGAAAAGTAAAGAGCAGAGCAGATGACTCCCACCCTAATGTTTGTCTGTTTTGAAGAAGGATGACCAATGAAAGAAAAGGAAATTATCTTCTTCCAAGGTCAGAAAGGATGCACTGCACTTTGTTCAAATGGCTTCAATTTTAATATTTTCTTTTCCTGGAAGAAAAGGTTTGGAGCAGACTGAACTAGGACACAAGCAAAACACAGCTCAAAAAGTTGAACACTAGGCATTACTATTAACACAATGTGTCTTTTAAAAATTCTAGAGGCAGCGTAATTTTTTTTCCTTTGGCCTCCTCCTTACAAAATGTAACTATTCTTGTACAACTGGTTTCCCTTTTTCAACTGAACAGTTTAACTAATGATAAATCCTTCATTCCTAGACTAATTCAATCAGTTGTTATTTTATTCAATGTGGATTTAGAAAGCTGAATCTTTGCAAGGATCTTTTTGATATTTTCTTTATTTTAAAAAAACCCTCTTTCTCAACAGCAAACATTTTCCCCAATCAAACCTGAAGACTTGGCATTTTTTTTCCAATGCTTCAGGATGTGCAGTGTTAAAAGTTTTGTCAGCAGAAAACAAGACAAAGTTTAGGATGCATTTGTGTAAAAACTGTTCACAGAGGCTTCCCTCAGCTGCTTCAAGGTCAAGGGGAGCTGCAAGATGGGAGGTGAAGTTTATCTTACCATCTCATTAATATCTTTGGAGAAAAGAGAAAGGGAGCAGGGAGAGCACACATTTGGTGCAGTCTGTGGCTCCTTTTAAGAAAACAATTGACTTCTTTTGTATTTTTATTACTGGAAAAAGTGAAAACAGATATCTGAGGAAAAAAGAGCCAGATCTCCTGTTGCAAGGACGCTTGGTGAAATCCGGCTGGTGTCTCACGCAGCGCTCAGGCACAGGGAAAGGCTGGGCTTGGGAAGAGCCCCCGACTGCTGCAGCTGAGGCTGGAGCCCCAGCGGGGTCAGGGAGGTGCCTCTGGGGAGAGCTTCCAGGGGCCTTTGGAGCTGAGCTCCAGCTGCTGCTGCTGGGAGGGGAGGAGATGAAATTATAGCGTGGAAAGGGGAGAAAAGCAGAAAGTCTGAAGGGATGAAAACACAGAGTTTTGCTTTCATCCCTCTCATATTCTCAGGAATCCCTTCAGGGGGATGAAAGCCACCCCTTCTAAGTCTGATTCCTCTGTCTTTATGTTTTGCAGGCATCTACAGACAAGAGAAATAAGTGATAATGAATAAGAATTGGAAACAGTAGAGACTGCTGCCTGAGTCTCATTGAAATGAGTGTAGCAAGACACAGGCTCTTTCAATGACCCTTGTGACCAGCTATTTTAGTGAACAGCAACAGCTAACATGCAGTTATGATACACCACCCTCTACAACTCCCAACCAAAAAACTCTGCAAGTTAAAAAAAAAAAAAATCCTGTATACTCTTACGGTCACAAAACCACAGACTTGAATCTTGGGAAACTGTAGAAGTGAAGCTGCATGAATGATCTTACTACAGCTTCCCAAGGCACCTCCGAGTCATTAATTTCATGACCCTTTCAGAGTGCTGTCCTTTCAGAGTGCAGAGAATAGATAGCAAGAAAGAGAAGTACAAAATGTTTGAGGTGTATGGACACTGTGTGATCAGGAATCAGCTTCTTTAAAACCATTTAATTCACAGACACCACTGCTGAATGCTCTCAAAAGGTGAGCTAATACAGTTTCCTCAAAAGTCTGCAAGATGGAGAAGGTAATATTATCATCTTATTTTAGCTGGACATCTGAGGTGCCATTGTGGCTAGAGACAAGTTTTCTGAAGAAAGTTGCTCTCCAGATTTCCACAACCAAGTCTTCCAGCCCCGTGTTTAGAAGCTTGTGGTGTTGGAGCTAATACAGGGAGAAAAAAGGACCCCAGCGAATGTCCCAAAACCCTGGTGATCTTTCAGAGCTTTCACTCTGCTGTCTGTACAAGGCTGACTAGTTTCAAAGTTTAACATAGCTAGCCCAAGGCATCAAGCAAGCCAAAGATATTATTAAGGCCTATATGGGGCCATCTCCTGGCTTCATGAGCACTTTCAGGCCAATAAATAACTAGCTGATTAGCATAAAAAGGAACATTTGTAATACTTATGAAAGGATCAGTAAGAATGTAATAAATTTTTCCCTTCCACTGACTGTATTTAATGTGTTAAACTGTAATATTCTGAATAAGAGACAAGTTTTAATGTCTGCTTTTCCAAAACATGTTTAAATGTTATATTAAATTCTTAAAAATCTAGGTTTTTGTTTATATAACTTACAAGAAATTAAATATAAAATGCAGGCTTTGATTGCTGTCTTCTAGTTTTCTCTCTTCCTCCTAGTCCTTTTCCCAGCAAAGCAAAATGTAAATCCTATTGCCATTTTTAAGTATGCATGTGAAAGAAAATTGATTCCCCAGCAAAGTTCTGAATGTGCTGCAGAAAATAAGATTAAGCTTACAAAAGTTCTTTTAATTTACAGGAAACAGTTTGTGACTGATTGCTTGGGAAGAAAACAAAGGAAAAATTTACTTTAGAAAATGCTCTGACTCCTAGAATCAAGACAGCTTAAAGCAGAGGAAATCTTAAGGAGTGACGAACATTTTGAAAGAAAGACTGCTAGCCTGGAAACCATCTCAGCTGCTTAGTTTTGAAATCAGATATCTTAATCTGTCACTTTCTTGCTGAGTTACCACGATCAGATCAAAAGAACTCAAATTCAGACAGGTACTAAGATGCCAGAGACTTCTCTCGATCTATTCCTGAGCCTCTCTGTACCCCTTCTATCAAACGGGAATAAAAGACTAATGAATAATACAATTTGCACATCCACAGCAAATTGAAATGTGCCTTCATGTCTTTGCTATTACTATAAATGAAATATATACAATGATTTGGTAAAAAGCTGAAAGTTTGTAAAGTTATGAAGCATACATTTATCTTAGACATTTCTTACCCACTGAAACTTTCAATACTTAAGAAGGTAAAGAATAGTGTAAGCACAATTCTTGTCTTACTACTCTTATACTTCAAAGAAGACATTGTATTGGTATTGCAATTACATCTTGAGAAATATCAACTGCTGTACCCTAAAAAAGGAATAGTTTTTGAGCTTAAATTTGCCACTACTCCTGAAACCCACTGTTTTTATAAGCCGGTATAGGTATTCACTATTTTGTAAAATAATGATTTATCTCACATAACACCATCCATGTTTTAGAAACAACAACAGGAATTTTTTTTAGCAAAAAGAGAAATATTAATATGTTAAGCATTCAAAATATTTTTATGTAATATTTTTTCTCTCTCTTAAACAATTAGCAACAACTTAGCCTTACAAACTCAACTTTCTTAGTATGAGACAACTAAGCTACAAAATAGAACTTTGCCTACCAAATATGAGCACAAAATCTTAACAGATTAGGTTTTGTCATTACTATAAACTAGTGTCAAAATGGTTTCTGGTATTTCGGTGGTACTATAGAAGCCCCCAGAATCATTTAAACATGATGTTTGACAACAGATCGATGATCCTGAAATGATACAAACTAGACAGATTTTCATTCTTCTCAGCGTCTCACTGCACACAAACCCCACATTTGCAGAAACCTTATAAGCAGCTTCTAAGACTGTTGGCTCAGGTTCTGCTAATTATGAAATGAACTGCAAAATGAGGGTTTTTTAAATTCTCTATTTCATAGAAGCAGCTCTTGTCACCCACCAAACTTATTTATGGGATCGTGTCTAAGTGAAGAAGCTACAGCAGCTTGCTTTTTTGTAGTTTAATAAGTTAGCGACATTTTAGATATAGCAAAAAGTTTAATTTGGAAAAAATAAATAATGTGATCTAAGTATTTTTTATTTCATATAGCTGAGCCAGCTGCAGCGCACCCAGGTTATTCTAAAGACAAAGAACTCCAGACAAAAAAAATCTTGGCATCTACAACTGCCATATGGAGGGTCCATGTGTCATTGTTGTGTAGCAAAATTATCTTCCAAATTTTTTCCCCAAGTTATTTATATTGTATTGACTTTTTTTTCCCAGCACTTTTTCTTTCAAATCCGAAAGAAGGAGAATCACATTATTTTTCAGTCCAGAAGCAGAGAAAAATAAATTTAGCTTGAAAAACTCCAGCTAAATTATGAAATGGCTTTTACAGGCATAAAAACAACTTCCTCTTAATGCCTGGTGCCGTGAGGCTGTCCGCGGCTTGAGGCTAATGCTCTCCCCAGGCAGAGCTGAGGGTCCATCCTTTCTCATGGTTTGATGCTCCTGTTTCTAACCTTCATGGTTTGTTAGCCAGGTGACCTTCAACCTTTGACTATTAGTGGTGACACCAGATTTGCCTCAGGAGCACGGCTGCAGGGGAGCAGTCCCAGGTGCACTACAAATGCACCTTCTCACATCATTCTACACTTAATCACTGGGATATCAAAATACACTCACAACGTGCATATATAAATATATTATAAATAAATACATGTGAATATAAATAAAAATTGGCATTTAGGGGAGATAAGTCAAGCTGCAGCCATTATACTGCTGTGACCCACTTTTACGCATGTATTCCCCACATATCCTAATCCAAAGTAGAATTTATGTACTTTGCTTCAAGCAAAATCTTAATGCCGTGACTGGGAAGTGTTCTTTAAACAAAGATGTAGAAATCAACAACACAAACTTCTAGAGAAATTATCTATGTGTTTCAGAAGCTTTTGTTGCATTGTGGTGTAATCCCAGCTCTTTTGAATACGAGCTAACATTTCAAAACTTGGGACAGGTTTGACTACATGTCAAGGAAACAATTCAACACCTGCCATATTTGGGACTTTATTGTAATAGCAATAATAAATAACATCCCTGAGCCTAGAGCTGTTTTAAAAAAAAATTTCCATTGAGAAACAAACAAAAAAAAAGCATACATCTTTTTCGTTGTAATTCCCCCTCTGTTTCTTTCCTTCAAGATTTTCATGGGTATCCTCTAAAAGATTTCTCTCAGAATAAAAGAACAAAAGGAAGCTTTCTATGGTGAAAATGGTTCACAAGTTAAATTCTGCTGTGTTAGATGCAGCTGTAAAATGAAGATATTCTTGATGAAGTAATGCTGTATCTAGATACTAATTTGAAAACAATCCAAGAATCACACTTTTTTCCCCTTCTACTTAAACCAGAATGAAAATGAAAGTATATGCCTAAGACAGGAAGAATAATAGCTATGACAATAAAAGGTCCAAAGAACATGCCAAAATACCACAATTCTCAAAGCAAGAAAGACAAAACAGTATTGTTTTACCAAGCTTATGGAATTTGAAATATGTATTTCACACACAACACACCATGATTCAAAACAGCTGACCTATTCTGAAAGAGAGTCCAGAGAAGATTTTATTGACAATTGCAACTTAAAATGGCTCCATTGACAAAACTGTAACGTGAACCAAAAGCCTCATCTTACAAAGTCTTTTGTCCTTTTTATAATGTGCAGTGGGAAGTTCCATTGACCTCATGGCTCTGCAGGTTAAGCAGGCAGCTACATCTTCTCCTCTTTATAGCTGAGTTTGCCTGTGATCCAGTAAATGAAGAACTAAAAACTACCAAGCTCAAAACTCTGCATTTTCATTTGAGGGCCAATAATTATGCGGACTCAAAGGAAGGAAATAACAGATAAAGAGAGAAGAGTCACAAGGAGATAAGAGAGAAGAAAAAAACTTGGCTGAGAAATGAGCTCCAGCTGCTGACTCACAGAGACATTTCTCAATAGAGTTCATGAGGATGTTGCATAGAGATTCAGTATGTGTGTGTGACAGCTGAATAATCCATGGATTAAGAGTCATAGACACAGTTAACATCCTTCCTGAGCTTTTAAATTGTCATGATTATCAAGCATGAAAGTTTCCTCTCTCTCTTCTTTTTCTTTGTTTTTTTTTTTTTTTTTTTTTTTAAACAAGAAAATTTATGGATTGTATTATACACACAGTATCTCTAGGGACTTCCCATACCTATTTTGGCTGTATGCATTACACTTTGGTAATATTGTTATATAAATAACCATAAAGAAAGGGGGAAAAGCCCTAAACAACCTTTTTCCAGAATATTTTTGTGAACTTAGAACTTAAGTAGTTAGAAACAAATATTAAGTCTATATAACTGATACCTTCCTCAGTACTGAGGGAAAGAGAAACCAGAAAAGTATAAAACCAGATGAGAAAAGTATAAAATCAGTCTCCAACTTTCTTCTCCTCTTATTCCACTATTCCCAGCAACACAAGAAAAACCTTTATTGGAATTTCTCCATCATCATTCGTAACAGGGGCTGCATCCCTGACAACACCACAGTTTAAAAGCATCAGGACAATCATCAACATCCTTTGATACAGTCTTCATTTGCATCTAGTCATATGACAAGATGCATAAAATATTACAACTTCAACAGGATATTGAGTTTTATGCCTTAAAACAGCAGTTAAGCAGATACTTTGTTTATTTCAATAGGCCTTAGCCTTGCTAGACAAGGAGGAAAGTGCTGAGAAATTAATGTCAGTTCTATGTTTGCATTTCCTGGCACCTCCAAAAAGACAGACTTTGGAAATGGTTTGTAAATATATTCATTTATTATTACATATTCACTAATAGACTTGTTCTGGGGAGTCCTATAATAGTGCAGTGCAGATTCCTCAGATTATGCAAAAAATCAAAATACCTATTATATGCAATGTCTCTCATGTAAAATGATATGCCAACTTCCATAATCATTTCCTATTCTCTCTTTAGAAAAATTTGATATATTTTAAACCTCCTAATTATAATAACAAATAGAAGACCTTTTTAGTAATAAGGAAGGAAACTGGCACAGAATCATAATAAAGAAAAGCCAGCTGAGGAGCCTGCTAGAAAACAATACTATGTATAATTGGTGTTTAATTATGCAGAATTAACAAATGGCAGCAGCACTGGTTGTATTACTTGACCAGGGCTCTTTGCCAAGTCAACAAGCTGGTTTTAATGTAGGAAGTAACCCATTCAGTTATCTGTGCCTTTGAGCAGGGCCCCGACTGCTGTGTTCTCCATCTGCGTTGCCAAAAACATTTAGCAGAAGAAAGAAATCTGTTGATTTGCTACAGCGTGATAAATTTTGGTCATTGATATGGGTGAATGCACCAATAAGATCATAAAAAAGTTTTCTAAACATTTTATTCATCTGGTGCCAATGGTTTAGTAACACCACGAGAGATCAAAATACTAATTAGTAAGAATTTGCAGGGTTGATATGTTATACAATAGAATATTGAACATGTTTATTTGAATATATTGCCTCCACTAACCCCTCCCCTCTCCATACACACATATTTGAATGTATTTAAAAACATGGTTAAATATTTATGTTCTCTAGAGCCTCATTACATAATTTTCTCCTATGGTAAGCAATTAATTTGCATTTTGGAATGAGCACAACTATGGTAATATGTAGGAGAAACTAGTGGAAAGAATCTGCCAATGTGCCCAAACTCACAACTGACCCCCGTGATAAACCTGAGCACTGCCTCACCAGCAGCATTTGCTGCTAAATGCAGATGAGAAAAACCTTTGGGGGAAGGAAGGCAACAGAAACTCTTGGAGATCCCCGAAAATGTGCAGCAGTCTGCCCTTCCTGCTGAAATTCTCTTTCACATGTAGGTTTCTTTGGGGGCTGTCGCCCTGATAACTGTGACAGTAGCAAGTGTACTGGCAAATGAATGAGAACCTTCAAAAAGAATTGCATTGACATATATATTTCTGCTGTATATTTTTGCTGGAAGGCACACAACCTATTGAAAGCTAAGGATAGAAAAGTGAAATTTGGGGTCTGACAGAACAGAGAATTCAGATTTAAATGAAACGATTGGGAAAGTCTCTGTCACCCTAACTGCTCTAGAGATTTGCATAGATTCAGGTTCACCTGCGGTTGGTACTGTTAAATCCTAACTGATTTTCTCTTAAGTGAGACCAGGATTTAGCTTACTGCAAGATATGATGGGCTACTCTCATCTGAAACTCTGGGAGAAAGGTTAATTTTGCCTGGTCTTTCTCATGAAGGCTCATTGTCCCAGAAATCTGGTTGCAGCTGAAGAAAAATTAAGAACAGAAGATTGGTCTTTGCTTTCAGTGCTTCTCAGAATGACAGAGTGCATGCAAACCAAGGACAGCAACCTGTGGAGCACCAAATGTGCTGCAGGACTAAATGGGGTCCTCTTTTACATCTTTAAAAATAATGGGCATTAGCATTCAAGACTCATTTTAACACCCACCTTTACTGGCAATGAACAGTGGTTCACTCTTTTTTTGCTGTACTATTTCAATGACATTCAGCATCATAAAAATCAATTCTTAAATTCACAGCATGTTATGTTTGGAAAGAGAATGTTAAATAAAAATGCTCCTCAGCGTGTGCACACACATCAGCACACGACTTTACAAAGTTGAGCTATTTCCAATGCAAACACAAGCAAATCTGGACATCCTCATATATTCACTATTTTATAGGCCCAGTAAAACTTGATCAAAATCCACTTATACTTGTGGGGTGTGTGACTTAACCTTTAGGATAGATTAATTAGATTAACAGACCACATACTGTAGATTCCAGTACTTCCTCAATGGCTATTAAATTACACAGAAGGAATTATGTTTTAAAGTCCTGCTTCCTTAAATCAAATTCCAACCGTCACCTTTCTCTCATTTATTAGCCTGCAAAGCTCTTGTTCCTTTCTTAATAAAAACTGAACCTCTGTTAAATTCCATCCTTACTGCTTGATGTTATTCGTCATTTCTGTGCTCAGGATCAGATAACTACAGAACCTGATCTACAGATTGAGAAGCTGAGAATCTACCGAGAATCTGGGTCTACACTGAAAAAATACATAACCAAAGAAGTGAAAAAGGTGTCACTTAATTTTTAAGAAGGCATAGAGTAGCAGAGTATTCTTACTTTTAAGTGACCAGTTTCAAAATGTTGTCCAGACATTAAATGAAAATTCTATACACTTTCCTACTATTCCCAGATGCCAGGGAGCCTGGGGATGCACACAAACATGAGCAGAACATCCAATATTTCTCAAAAAGCAGCATAGAAACTGTACTCACAACAAAACAAGGTGAATAAAAGAAAAAAGTTTTTAAGTTTTTTTGCACTAGCATCTACCTATAGAATGTTCTCAGGGTGTTATTAGCAGCACCACAATTTAGAAAATATGCCAAGCTTTGAACATTAACATCTAGCAGAGATCTCTGTACAGGTGGGAGGAATATAATAATAGACGTGCCAAGGGAAGGTCAGCCTTCTGCATTCCTTTGATGCAAGAAGGGAGAAGGTGGAATCTAAAGATCTGTGACACAAGAACACCACTATGGATATAGAATCTACTGCACACCTGCCTATGCATGCTCCTGCTTTCAGTATTCCAAGAAACATTGAGAAAGTATGGAAAAGTCTGCCATAGTGTATATTTTAAGCTTTCAGGATGCCAACACCAGCTTTGAAGCAGTGCCACTGTCCACTACTAAACACACTGGTGTGTGCCCAGCCTTGGTCCCCATTAGTGCTCTGGGCACCCAGGACTGTCCCATAAGGACATCAGAAATGCTTGTCATCATCAGGACACTGCAGTCTTGTTCTTTTTCTGCAGCTTCTGTCTGGCTTGTGATTAATTTTACAGCACATTCTGAGCTTGCTCACTGCATTTGCTGTCAATGGAGCTCTTTCTGTGCTCCCCATGTTGCTGGAAGTGGGTGCTAGAAGTGCCTTTGCAGACAATACAGTGGCTTTAGCAGCAAGGCCAGACCATGGATCCCAATGTCAGCCCAATTGTCTTTCAGGGTAACAACTTACCCACAACTTTATTTCTCCAAATCTATGTACCTAGAGACAGTGAACTCTGTTCTTCAGTAAACAGCAAAGCAGTCTTGGAGAAAAAGCTTGATGGAAAAAAGACAAATGATCCTTCACCTTTCTTTACAATGCACTGAAAGCCACCTACTTATATACATTTTTAAGAGAGAAATTTAATTTCATTCCTACCAGGCAGGCAGAGGCCCCAAGCAGCCTGAAACAAAGAGGGTTTGGGACAATGGATGACAAAGCAAATCCTGACAACCCTGCACTGTGTGATCAGGTAGCAGAGCCCAGGAGGGGAGCCTGCTAAGGCAATTAAGAGCAGGTGACACTTGCCAAGAGAGGTTTCAATCTTCAGGTAATTTACATTAAGAGAGACTTTGACAGATCCTACAGAGCAACCCAAAGCTGCCCTAAACTGCTCAGAACTTCTCCAGGATACGAACGGAGTCCCACATCTGGCACAAAGTGTGACAAACTGTGAAGCGCTCTTACCACAAGCATGGCAGTGCATAAAAACATTCTTTAAATAGTGTTATTTTATTCTATTGGACTTTTATGCCCTGCTGATGCTGACATCTTTGTGCTTTGCACAGCAGGAAAAGGAAATGCACATATTTTACACTATCTATCCCATCCTAATTTCAATGCCACCTCCATAGCGGTCTGAAGCACCTGAAGTACAACTACGACTGGAAGAGCCTGTCCTCATTTATCAAATAGTTGCCAGCTAGAGATAAGAGCTGAAATTGGTGACATGATACTGCACTGTAAATAATGCTAGAGGGTTTCTGCCCCCAAATGCTTACAGCTGTAAAACAGAAAAAAAAGCAAAACAGAGAGGCTTAATTTGCTGTATGGCACAAGTTAGCAGCACAGAGGGAAACAGTACCCAAAGCCTCATTTCCATTCAGTAGACTTCATTTGCAAAGCCAAAGGTCTTTGTAGAATCATATTTTATGCAAAAAATCCCTTCCTAAAGAAAATTTTACCATGAGTATTAGCAAAAATTCTAAGAAAACATTATTTTCTTTTCCATGCATCCATGAAAAAAAAAATTCTTTAATGCCTTCGCCTTCCCACTCAAGATAGAAATCACCATTCTGGACTCCATTTTTCTCCCACCTGATTACCATATTGAATCTGGGGGGGAAAAGGCACACAGTGAAAGATACATTCTTTAAATGAAAAAAGGAAAAAATCTTAGTGTCACAGATGGCTGTCAGGATGAAACGAAGCTTGTGTCTGCTGAGGGAATCAGACCTTAGTGTGAAATCTGAATAGAAAGGAACATAGCAGAAGGCAACATTTCAAAAGGAGTTCAGCACCAACTGGCATTGTGAGGGTTAATTTACTGCCAGGAACTGCTGGGCTTTTCATTCTCAGTAGACACACAATAGACAGCTCCCAAAAGTACCCATCATAATCACAGATGCTGGGGATTAATGCTAAAATGAAAGCTTCATGAATATTAAAAATATCAAAACTGCTAATGATGTAGCAGAGTTTGGAATAACAACCAATCTGAAAATCTAAGAGTGTGCCATGCAGACATAGTGAGACACTGTCTTTTTAAAACTGATTAAACCTACTCAATTTGTAACAGAAAGAAGCTTATGCATATTAGGAGCCGAATTGAGTGCCAAACTTTACAAATTGCACAGCCTAATTACCATAATTAAGCTTTGGATTGAAGAGGAAAATTCCATTTATCTCAGAATGACTCAGTGGAACTTCAACAAAGAAGGCAAAGTACATCAGATGGTTTGGCTTTTTTTTTTTTTTTCTTTTAACCTAAGGGGTGTTTCGAAGGTAGTTGAGAAAAAAATAGAGTGACAGCATAAAAATACTTCTTCTTGAAAAATTTGAAAAAAATCACTGCATCACTGTTTAGGGATTTGATTTTAGAATTTTTTTGTAAACGTTTCTCTACAAACTAATACAGTAAATTTTGTCCTGTTATTCAAATGTAAAAGCCAAAGAGAAGGCACTGGGGAGGTGTTTGACCCACTGGACTCTCCCGCTGCTATGCTGATCTCCTCTTTGCCCTGATGCTGATGCAGAGAAGTTATCTTGAAGGATGAAATATCAGCTACATTTTGTGATAAAGATGACATGTTATTGTATTACTCTGAGCTGGACCCAAAGACTTCCACTAATCTCGGATGGGATTTGGATCTTTTCTGTAGGGAAGGCTTAGTCTGTGAGCAATCACAGCACAGCTGTGAAAACTTTATTATAGGCTACAGAAAAATGTCTTGCTCGATTTCCTTTCCTAGCCCAATTTAGGAAAAATATAGAACATGAAGGACTTCCTTAAACTCACCTAGACTTTTAAGTCAAACATGTGTGAAACTATATGTGTGAAACATAATGAAAAAGAGAAGGCTGAGATACTGAGGGAGGATTAATCCTCCCACATACAATGTGACTGACTTTTCACCCATCAGTTACTTCAGTTTTGTTTGCCTTTATCTAACTTTTTACTTCTATGATTATGTCTATACATTTTCAGTTCTCTTTACAGAAGGCATGCCTTTGAAAAAAATTATCCTGAAAAACCCTCCCCTGCATGTAGAGGTTCATTTCTAGAAAAGAAGCTCTAAATATATTAAAAAACCCAACAAAGCAAATTAACCAGAATTGCATTTCATTCACTGTAGAATTCAGGTTGTAATAGATCAACTATTCTGGACATGGTGTAAATACTTGTAAAAATAATTATGGATTAAAAGCATAGGTAAGCATACGACAGAAAACCAGGCAAAAGTAGAGAGATCTCCATGTTTAAATATAATTTTATGCATCTAGTTCAAAAGGATCCTGGGGCCACCAGAAGAGAACTCTGAAAAGGGAGACCAGAAACAATTTCAAGTGCAGCTGGTTAAAAGTGAGATGTGTGATACAAAAGAAGAGGAGAAGGATCTTGTGATGCTTGGGTATCAGCATAGATGCTTGCTGGAGCACATTTTTATTAAAGAACCACTAAAATTAGAAAAGAACATATTTATATATAAGTAAGAAGAAACTACCAGCAAATTCTAGTTCAGCATTTGCATCCATCAAGACCAATTCAAAATTTTAATGTGGTATTACTCATCTCATTTGTGCAAACCACACAAAGCTTACAAAGTCTAATCTCATGTAACAGCTAAGACACAGAAATTACTACCACATTGATTTATTGTGGAATCAATAGATATTATATTAAACCACCAGATCATGGTTTCCTCCAAAAAAGCCTTCCATCTATGTGTGCCATGCCTGTCCCTCTCTTATGTGGTTCAGCCAGCTCTGAGATAGCCATCAGCTGAAATTCCCCACTATGCAGACTCATCAGCCTGGCAGAAACCTGACTCTGCGTTTGGAATAATCAGAAAGCACTCACTTCACATGCTCAAAATTAAGCTTGTGTTACTTTGTGTGGTGTCAGAAGAAAGAAAGACAAGTTGTGGAGACCCTCTCATCATGAGGAATTTCCAAAACTGGGATATGCAAGCAATTTTGCTGAAGATGCACATGTGTGAGACGTTTGGTCTGTAACCAATTTTGCACACAGAAATATATCACACTCCTTGTATAAACTGGCAATGTACTCCTCTGATGTAGCAGAAATTCAAGTAGTAAAGGCATAAGAATCACAGATTTACACTACTCTCATAATTCAAAAAGGAGGACGCACCACTAGTTACTAATGTACATCACAAGAAAGATTATCTTTTCTCTTTTTACATCATTATAAGAATTTTCTTGTTTTTGTATGGAGCTATTCCAGAAACACAGGCAGCTGTTACCAGATGAAATAGTAACAGAAAAAGCCACACTTTCAACTGTCCTAATATGATTATGTCTGATTCTTCTTATATCAATCTGTTATCAGAAACTCCATTTTTCTCCTTTTTTCTCACCAGCCCTATCTGCAGTAGGGAACTCAGTGGCCTGAAACTCCACCAGCAGCTTGTGTCAGGCAAACCACTGAAATGTCCAAGCCCTGATTTTTAAGTCTTCCTGTGGCAAACGAGTTTTCTCTGCAATGGAATAAATTACTGAGTGGCTGCTAGAGACATAATTATGCTATTTCATTATTCAAACAATAAGATACTTGTTGACTGAATTGAAAATCACTAGAAGTTCAATACCTTGGGTATAAAATGCCAGCAACTAAGATGTGTCCCTGCTTTACCTGATTTTTTGTTAGGTGGACCATTCCTTGAGTATTTGTGGCTAGAATGAACTGTATATTGATAATATATTACTTAAAACAACCTCTGTGCTTCCTCAGAAAAGTTGTTGTTGCACTCACTTTAGGGCCAAGGAAAAATCTTTTTATTCATAGGTGTGTAAACAAGCTCTTAAAACACATCGTACTCAATGTTTGCAACCTTTCAACAAAAATACCCATGTGCAAGATGCCCTGGTGTCGGTGCTCCCTATTGTTTATTCTTCAGATAAGAACAAGAAAGACAAATTCTAAATTTTAAGCGTTGAGTGACTGATTGCTCAGTTAATGATTCAAGGTTTCACAGTCTGTTTCTTTACATTTGCCTGTAGCTTTCAGTTTTTTGTTTAAATTAGCAAAATCACTTAAAATACCTTAATATAACCTATAATCTTGAGGAATAGGCACAGGAAAGAACAGCTACAGTTCCATTATTTATTATCTGCAGGAAAAAATCTTCAAAATATTTTAAATTAGTAAGGATACAAGAACTGTGTCTTGTTGAAACTACATTATTAAAGTAACTTAATTCAGATAGTTGTTCTGCATTTTGCACTTCTGGAACTAAAATAAAGGTGTATATACATGTTTTTTTAGAAACCGCAAAGTTAAAAAAGAAATAACCAAAATAGTCACAAACACAGTGGAATCCTAAATATTAATGTTTCATCAGCTTAACAAAACATTAAGGATCTTTAGAGGCTGATCTATTATTACTCAAGAATTATTATCGTTTATAAAATGCCTGTAATTTCTAGAATCACTCAGGATTTTCTTTAGTTTTCTTTACATATAAACATGTTTGTATGGGCTAAAAATCTCCAAGCTTTGCTTTGGTGTTCGGAATAGAGGTGCTGAAAAACCAATTCTTGATCCTTCAAATGGCTCAAAGAACCTGAAATATGCCTTCCTTAGAAACTCTCCTTCTTGTGCTGGCCTAGAATGAGCATGGCAATTTTAGCACCTGATGCTAACGAGGCTCTGGAAGTCTTCCAAAAGTTATACGATAGCATTGAATGCTTGGATGTTAACCTGTCAACACAGTAGAGCATAGACACAGAAGTTTTAAAATTCTTGCTTATTTTTAAAGTATTTCCAGACATGGAATTGAAAAAAAGTCGCTCAACTCACCTTGAACCTTTAGTATGAAAAACTGTAGACGTGATCTGAAATATATATGTAATGATCTTTAGAGGGAGAAATTTGGGAAATACCTTCAAAGAGCAGAGTAAAATTTGGAAGAGAAAATATTTTTATATTGAACAGTGGACTATAAATATGCTGAAATATGATTTATGAATCTTGAATTATGAACAGAATAGTGGCAGGATCCAAATGCTCCAAGAATTAAGGAATATATTGCCTATCACCTATAGGTTACTGGTTCAAATTCTGTCAGTCAAATAGTGACAGAAAGTCAATACGAGGCAGTGGCTGTTCCATGTGAATCAGGTAAATAGACCAAGTTCCTGGTACTTCACAATTCCTGATGAGTAACAGCTGGCACTTGCAGGAAAATGGTGAAACTGGACTCCCTAACATATTTTCATGTTATGAAAATATGCATTTGCAAGCAGGGTCTGCACATCCTTTATGCTGTAGGTTCCAAAATCCATTTACCTTCAGCTGCTGTTAATGTGGCATGAACACATATACAAAATCAATATCACCAGGCATCATTTTCCAGAACTCTGAAGAGATTGATTTTGCTGCCCAGGGAAATGCATTAACTTCACAGGAATGTTCACTTCAATGAATGGTATTCACCAAGGCTCTTTCTTGCAAAGTAATTAGTGAAAATTATAATTTCAGAAAGGCAATATTGGTGCTAGATGACTGTTATAATGAAAACAATATAAAAACAATGCCAAGAAAACACTACTAGAGCTTTTTTATTTTAATACTACTCTAATTTATACTAATAGTGTTTTTTAAATTTAAAATTAAAAGCTTTAAATTTATTGGTTTGGGGTTTTTTGAAAGTTGAGAAAAACAGACGGAAGAAAAGGCAGGAAGATAGATAACTTTTTTTTTTTTTAAGAGCTTATTATTAGCAGCAATTTTCTGATTTTAAGTTAAAATTTTTCAGTCTAGAAGTTCATTTCTGGTGTATTTCAATGAATTACAAGTTTCAAATTAGTTTCACTCCCAGGAATCCCAAAGTAAAACTTTTTGGTGCAAGTGGGGCCAGAGCCTTGGGGAATATGTCACGGAAGCAAATTCACTGGTGCTGTAAATCAAGCTGCTCTCTAAATTTAATTTCCCATGCTGGCCAGAGTTTTTTAGAGAATAGGAAAGCCAGCTATTTACCACCTACACTGCAGATAATGCAAAAGATTCTGCTAATACCATCTGGAAGCACTGCAAAAAACCCTTAAATTATTTAAGTCATCAGAATTTAAAGGACATGTTTTTCAAACAGATTTAAGTGGCTCCCAAAGGAAACAGAATATAATTAATAGGTGCCAAATAAAAAAACAATTTAGAAAAATGAGTGATATTATTAATGCTTTTATTCATACTGCACATATTATTGTCCTCTTAATGCCATATTTTCACTTTTAATTTCTCTCAAATTTTTATGAAATGCTGTTTATTTCAGAACTTCAATCACATGACTAAATAACACAGTTTTCCACTAACTTCAAGGCAACAGCTTTCGTGGTGTGCGTTTTTAAAAGAACCTCAGGTATTTACTCAGTGAAAATCCTTTTAAGTTTCTCTTTTTCAGTAGATCTAGCTGCTTTTATGCAAATTTTCTACCTCTTCCACAAGTTATATTTTCTATTAGTTCAAAGACACAGAAATGAACCTCTGCTCTATTTCTATCACTGAAGTTTTTCCATTGGGGCTGAACTGCAGTTATACCTAAACAACTTTTTGTACTACAAAGAGGAGCTTAGTAGCTTTATCTTGGTTATAGGATAGGAGAAATGCTTTGAAGGAGCTAAGGAGCACTTGCAATGCATTTAAAATGATAATGCAAAATACTTGGAATATTTACGAAAAATCTCAAAACACAAATGTAACAACATGCCCCTTCCACAAATGCTTTGTTTTGTGGGAAAGGACAACCTATTTTGTAATACCCTGTGAATTCAGTGTGCATATACTTAGCAAAACCTCTTTTCAAACCACCAAAAATTGCAGATATGTGTACCAAGGCTGGCTACTATTCTCCAACAGTGCAAAATAATATTAAACACCTGCTTTTACAGCCTTCTGGATGAATATGGCTGCTACTGAGAGACAAGCACTGGAACCAGACCATCAAATTACAAACCAAATTAATCTTGGGAGGAAGAGAAGAGAGGGAGAGAGTGGAAAAGGATACAAATGTCTATCTGTGTGTAAGCAAGTGATAAATCATGAAGCACAACATTATTTCTTGGCATCTTTTTATAACGTGGCTAGAGACTGATGAAATACAGGACCAGCCATAGTAAATCTGAAAACTGGTTCTATCAAGCCCAGATTTCTGTCCTTGCTGACTGTTCAGAGAGCTAAAACATGCCTAATGTGTTTGACAGCATTAGAGATGCAAGAAAACTTCTTATAATCCATTTGTGGCTGGAAGAACGAGTTAACTTTTTTTTTTATTTAAGAGAAAAGCCTAAAAAGAAAAGAAGTTCTAAAGTAACTGAATACACTGCACATGAGAGAGACACTGAACATTTCAGCAACTGTTGCTGATAGGAGTTCCAAACAACACACTTGGAGTGGAAATCACTGCCACATGTTAAATGTATTTAGGATGTGATGCAGAAGGGCAAGATTAGTACCAAAATTCTAAATATGTGTGGGGAAAGAGATAACCCCTAAGGAATTCCAGCTCCACATAATAAAGGTGAAACTGCCCTGCTCAGGTTTCTCTGGGCTGGCTGCAGCTACATCTGTGTTGCTATTCCCACCGCTGGTTTCACGTGCAGCTGCACCAAAACCTAAATGTGAGGAGAACCCAAGAACCCATCTGTGTTTAGCACAATATTGCCACAGGCACTGGAGTGGCAAACATGCAAATGAGATGATTAATCAGGAGGTAATTACGCTTGGATTACTCTTTCTGTTACAGGACTGCTTTGATAGCAAGATTAGGTATTATATATAGGAACAGCTTGTAGGGGAAAATGTTGTAGAACCCTGTGAGACAATTTAAAACCCTTTACAAGCTCATTTTCTGTAATATTTAGATGAATGCTTCATTTATGAGAATAGGTTTATTTGTCATGAACTAAGTGAATCTTGACAGTAAGAAGCAAGTTTATAAAATATTGATCTCCAAAATAAAACATTAACATGGCACATTCCAGCTGAGGTAATTCCCTACCACATAGTACAATCTATTTACTAATTCCTGCAAGGACTTTTTTCTCAAAATCAGTGATTCTCAAATATTTCCATCTTTTAGGACTCTGCTGCTGCAAAACAAAGTAGGAGTCACTAAAAGAAGAACAAAACAAAACAAAAAAACCCAGGAAATTACCATCTTCACTAACTACAACAAACATCTTGGTTATGAATTCAGATGGGTTAAGTAAAAAAGCAATAAATCTGCACCACTTTAGCTGCAGAGTAATAAGCAAAACTTTTGTGCCCACAGCGTAAATATAAGGCACTGAGGATTTCTTCTCAATTTTGAGAAAAATTGCTCTGGAGGACCACCAGTGATACCTCTGGCTGCGACTTATGGATCAGGAACTGGCTGACTGACTGCCCTAACTCCCTGGTGGCTCTTCTGCAAGCAGCAGGAGTTGCTGCAGTTTGGGATTGGGTGTTATTCTGCTGTACTGTACTGAATCTAAGTACATTCTCAAGATGGTTATTCTTATATTACACAGCATTCAGAGCACAGCTGACATTTAACATTCATGTCTGTAAACTGTTTCATTCCCTGCCTCTTACATGAACACATTTCCTACTTTTGAACTTTTATAGGATCTGGGCGTAGACTTCAGGAATCAGTGGAACAGCACACATGTGAGAGCTAATTCACAAGACAAAGACTGCAATGCTTAGTTGCACTAAGGACAGTAAATCTTTATGGACTCCAGCCTCTGTTGTCTCTATCAGTTAAGGCCATTTTCCCTGCTGAGAAGATTTAGTGCACTTCCCTGCGAGGGCAGTGTGCCCAAGGAGGAAGCAGATTTTCACAGATGTCACACACAATAACCCGTTCACAGGTGAGAGTTACACCACGATTAGGATCACAATAGCAGAGGTTCCTATTTCTGGAGGGACTATTAACTGCCCCAGGATCCATTATTTATACCTATGATATTTATAGGTGTGCAGGTATCGTGTTCAGCTTTGCCCTGCTGGAGGGCCTGGCTTTGCAGAGCAAACTGAGCTGAGGCACAGGGACCTCAGCACGGCCAGAGGCAGCACAGAACATCCATTCCTCACCAGCCAGGCACCTGCAACCCTCCTTGCATTCACTGGGGGGAAATCTTGAATGGTTTGTACCCAATATAAATACTGCAAAAAAATGAGGATGAGATGGATACACCCAAAACATATTTTTCCTCTGCAGGACCTTCTGTGTCTTGAGTCTGTAGTGAGATGTCTGTGAAGGGTGTTTAAGAAGGGATGGGTGATTACTGCACTCTGGCACTCCTACAAAGGCAGCCTGTGCAGGTTAACTGCAACATTCCTCTTCACTTCACATGCCCCTTTTCCTGCTGCCTGGACTGCTCACTGATGTGGCTGATTACACCTCTGATGAAAAGCTCTGACAGTGATTTTTCCGCTGGGCTTGTTCAGAGACTGGGTGCTGGTTGCAAACATCAGTGAGTTTGGAACCCAGCTGATTCCAGCTGGATTTTAGGACCCCACATTCACCATGGACCAGGCCTTATTTAAAAGAAGAAAAAAAAAAAAAAACCTAAAATGGGCACAGCAGTCATGACAGCCTTTCTTGTGAATAGTCTCATGGCAGCTGTCTGGCTTTAGGAGTTGTTCAGTGCCTGGAATTGCTGGATCAGCCTCTGCTGTGCCTGGGGTAAGGCTGGTGATCCACTGGATCCTTGCATGCTAAATAAGCTCCTTTGAGTTCAAAAACTCTTCAGTCCTTTCACCTGAACACCCAGCCATTAACCTGTATCCTAGAGAATGTTACATGAACTAGGGAGATGAAGAAACACAAAAACCATTGTAAAATTCAGAGCTTTTGTTAGGGAAGAAGCTCTCACACCTCCCAGATGCTCGCTGGCACCATTGAAACAATGCTAACTTCTGCATCAACCAAAAGAAAAAAAAAGTAGCAACCAAAGACAAAAATATTGCCTCTCCATAACATTGTTCTGTGCTTTGTTATCAACTGTGGCATCCTAAGTTAGTTAAACGCTCGTATAATTCCCCACAAATACCTTGTAACCTGAACCAAATCACAACATTAAGATAAACAAATAAATACAAACTCACATTAAATAAATAATATTGGACAACTACTTTAATACCCCTGCTGAGTAGACAGGACAGGCTGGCTTACAGAAACTCAAACAACTTCATTTTGGCAAGATGAAAAAGCAACAAATTTAAAGTTGTGGTGTTCCATCACTTGAGCTTTTCTTACACTTATGAGGTGAGATGAGACGGACCTTTAGGGTGAATATGTTTGCAACCTTCTCTTATGCCAAGTACCCAAAGTGGACCAGAAGATGAAGAAAATTGGTTTTATTCAAATAAAACCTTCAGTATTTAAGAGAGAAAACTCCATGGACAGAAAAGAAATGAAAAAAAAAAAAGATAGATAATTCACACTTCTCTCTTTGCCATGGCATATTTCCTTTGCCCTTTGTTTCACACACTTTTTTATAAGATCACCTCTGCTCAGTCTGTGGTGATCCCTAGAAAGTTATTTCTCTCCCTGTTACCAGCAGTAACTGATTTTATTTATTTATTTATTTTTTTTACATGAGTTCCCAATTGTATCTGTGCTGTGACTACGTGCTTTTCCTTTTCCTGTCATTCACCCACATTTTTGGGACTTCTTTTCCTTAGGAGAATAACAATCTATTGACAAAACAAGTAACTTTTTGTTCATCATGGCTGTAATTCTGAAAGAAAAAATGTTCTCTGTGAAGACACTTGTATAATTTGAAATCTTAGATAAAGGTTTCACACAAGATGTGTTAAAAGTCAACTGAAAAAAATATGATTAATTAAAGAATGACGCATCATGCTGAGGCTTTACAAGCACAAGTTTTGCCAAGAGTGGATTATGAATAATGGATTTGTGTGGCAAAAGACAGTAGAACACAGCATTCTACTTTGTATTATAACTTCTTAAAACAGTTTTACAGAAAACAAGAATCCCACCACATTTATACCAAAACTATGAGATTGTGCTAAGGCTCTACAGAGGTGAGGCCAGGGCTTTTTGTTTTTCACCAGCATAAATCAATAGGGCATTTCAAAAGATTTGGCTCAATTTGCCTGCCTAAATTCAGTAAAGGTGAGTTCATATCTTTTCAAACTGCCAAATCAGCCAAAAGGATTAAAGTTGTTGTAGTCATAAGTAATCCCAGAAAATACAAGGCTTAAAGTTTACCTTTCTTCTCAGAGACTCTGTATAAATTATACTACTTTTGAAATGTGGTGCATTACACATATTCTTCCTTATCCAAAAATCTTTTCAGATTAATTCTGAATGCAGTAATTCACAGCACATACATTAGGATTTCAGTTCAGCTAAAGAATAATAATGATGTGATTAAAATGACTGTAAAATAATATAATTAAAGCTTTTGGGTGATCTCTAGAAGCTGCACTAAAGCACTTTGAAAGCACTCAAGCCACAAATATGTGTCTGAAAAACATACTAAGAATATACTATTTTAATTTAATTTCATGGCTATTAAACAGCATAAACCTCCCAACATCATTTGTGCGTACTTTGCTTTCAAATGTAGCTTTCATGAGATATATGTGAAGCTGATACAAATATAATATAGAAATTCCATAGCAACAAAAAAATATTGCCAGCTGCCTGGTAATATTTTCCTGTGAGTGGATGGTTAAGACAAAATGTGGGTAGATGTTTTAAATGAAAATAGTTAAATTTATCAGTATTGTTAGCTTAAATAATGAAGTTGTTACCAGACTGTAGAGAGCTGTTAAAGAAGTGGTAATGAGGCAGCTCCATGAACAACTGACTGCCATAATATTTGTTATTTATTCTTAACAAGCTGAAATGATAGAAATAGAACTGAAACCACACCAATATAACGGCCCAGGGAAGGCTGCCTTTAAATGATTTTTTTTTAATTTTTTTTTTTGTTAGCATTACAAGCAGCTTCTGATACTTTAACTAAAGCACGCTGTTTATTTGCCTGTGAATTTTACCCAACTGGACAGAATGCTCCTTCATGTTATTGCTGTCAGAAGCCCCAGAGAAAAAATTGGCATTTTTTTCACCTTTTTACATGGATTAGAGCTCAGGTCTTCCTAGCACAACCTGTTATGTACTGTTTACAATGTGCAAATCACAAGTGGAATTCTGTGAAACACTTGCTGGTGCTTTTCTGAGCTTGGGCAGCATCTGATGCTCAGCCATGTCATTCAGTCCCTTTCATGCAATTCTGTTTGCTCCAGGAGCTCAGCATTTAGTGCTTGAGCAGCAGCCAATGCTTTGTGCATGGAATGTAGTACATCAGTGGTCACACTTTTGTTTTCTCTCTTCCAACTGGATTTTAATAAAGGAAAATGGAGAAAATTCTTAGGTCATCAAGTACAGCCACCTGGTATTACAGGCAGTCACTTTTTGCAAACGCTTATGTAAACTGATCAAAATCCCTGAAATTCATAATATTTTTATGACCTTCAGAAATGGCAGCAGTATATTTATTTATTTCCTTTTTTTTTTTTTAAACACTGCACAAACTCTTTCTATCTTTTGCTATTGCCAAAGACTTAGCTCTTCCCTGCAACAAACACAACAGAATTTACGACAAAAAAGTAACAAATGTACTAAAAAATTCAAAGTTAACCAAATAAGTTTGTGTGCTGGGAAAAAAACCCAAAAACCTAATACCATGCTATAATATTTCTGGTTAAGTATGAAAAAAAATACACACCTGTAATCACAAACTCATACTGAAATATGAATTTTTGATAAGAACTGTGCCATTCCAAGGTGCAGTTGCCACTACAATTAGGAATGGGACCTAATAGTCAAAATTAATTCAAAGCATTTGTGAAGCTGAAGTAGGTCAAAGGTTGCAAGATTTGCCAAAACTCGTTTAATTCGATTTTATCTAATATGTGGAATCATCCCTACTGAAACCAGAAGAAAAAGAATAAACAATACATTGCACAGCAGAGTGATTCAGCAACAGAAGAGCTTGAGACACTATTATAAGTTACATCTGGAAAATTCACCTCTCATGTAGAATTCAAATTTTAATGTATTGATGTTATCTTTCAAGACAAATCTACAAATTTGTTTAATACCTGGGAACAGGAGTGGCAGAAGGTATTTCTGAACAAAGGCTAAATAAGAACATTGGGGGCAAAAAATGAAGGACAACTGAAACAAAACCTATAATTTTTTCTATGGGCAATGAAGAACTGATAATTATTGGCAGTAGCACATGAGATGTTCCTTAAATACATTGAATAGAGCATTTAGTTACATTTTCAGATCACACTTTTGTGTTGTTTAGAAAGCTGTCTGATGAAAAGCAAACACCTGCTGTACTTGTGTTTGCAGAACAACAGCTTTACTTGTGGTCTCATGAAATACCTCATTTCTTGCTGATGATGGAAAAATGCCTGAACTTCTCGCTCAAAGGCAAGCTGAAAAATCAGGACTTTGGACCAGAAGATGTGTAATGAAATGGTTAGGTTCAAATTATGACTTTAGCAAGCACATGCTCAGTTTTCAATAAGCAGAATCTGCTAAGGCTTTTCTTAGCTGTAAGGTAATTAGTTACATATTGTATCCTTCTCCAAACAGACTGACCTGAGGAGTGAAAGGGTCCCAGACCCGGCACCTGAACACAGGGGAAGGGCTGGTGCAGTGTGGGGAGCAACATCTGTGCTGTGTGTGCTTAGCAAGACCAGCTTCAGAGGCAAATTCAGAGGATCAAGCTCAATTTTTTGGCAAAGATTGTGGTGCTACACTGGGGAGAGGAAGACATTTGACCTGGTGGCTGTTACTGTCCATCTCTGGGCTTGGAAAAAACACAGCATAGCAGCAGTAGCTGCAGCATCCTTTCCTTTGCTTGCAGTTTTTTGTTGCACTGCATCTCAGTGATTTACGTGCCTGGGAAGTGATGGGAGCATGAACTGTGGTAACATTTACAGACACCTTTACCTGGTTCCCTCAATCCATCCAAAAGCAATAGCCAGGAGTGCAAGAGAACAGGGTGAGCCATCTCATACTAGCTCCATTTCTGTCACTCATATCAAGCACTCCAGGCATATTTAATAACTAAGCTATAATAGCCTTCTATGGTTCTAAAGCTGTGGAAACGACTTAAAAAAAAAAGTGTGAAAGCTAAGGCCAACAGCCAAATTCAGGCCACTGCAGCTCTTGAAATACCAGCTTCAGCTTTTATTGAGAAACACAGATATCTCACCCAGCAATCGGGCTGTATTTGTTTTGCAATTTGAGTGAGTCAGACACATAAATATTTAAGTTTTAATTCAATTGCCTCTCCTGCGGTCGATGAGTCACTACTACTCTGATATCTGAGGAGTCTCACTAGGGGAGGTCCTGGAAATATGTTATGACTCCCAAGTGGGTTCCAGCCGGAAAGTCTGTGAGCTGTACTTTTAAAATGTATAAACTTATTTTCCTTTCAAACACTCAAAATACATGTAATGAAGCAGAATGTGTTTGCTTCCTGGACAGCAAACAATCTTGCAGCCAGAGAAAATGTTTACTTTGTAAACACTGTTTTCTTTTCAGAAAACTCTTTTAGAAAGAGGTTCCATGATGAAAAACAGTTTAGGTCATAAAAGACCTAAAAGAAATAGAAAGCGTAACACTTTTCCTTCTCTCTAAACTCCTGAAATTAACTTAGAAGAACTTACAGTCACTTTAATGTGCTAAAAATATAGAACATACTTTCTACAAATGGATGATGCAAGATAATTTCAAAAAACCTTTGCTCAAATAGGGGATATTATGAATATGTCCATAATGTGGACAGTGTCCATATGCCCACACAAGCTACAAAGGAAGACTAATTACAAACTAAAAAGCTGCATTCTATTGGCATACACTTTACAAATCAAGTGGGAAAGTCAGCTGTGACTGTGAAATAAAAAAAATTAATGGAAAAGTATAAGAGGTGCACTCCATTTTCTATAGAGCACTGTAATATTCCTGTAACCTTCTTGAGCCATGTTACCACTACTGTGCATGGAATGGACCATCGTTTGTTTACTCACTTCTGACAGTGCCTGATTTGACTAATACTGGATATAATTTGGGGTCTCTTCCAAAGTAGCAGGTAAACACCGAATTCAGTTTCTGCCCTGAATTCAGCAGAATTTATTTGTTTCATCCATGGGGGTACAGGCGAGACAAGAATAACCATGATGGAGCTCAACAAGTCTACAGCAACGACAATGGCACGGCAAAAGACAAATCTTCATGGCCTTCCTGGCCTTGTGAAACTCGCAGGCCCGGAGATCCCTGACCTTAGCTGTGAACCAAGCAGCTACATCTCAGATAAAAAGTAAACCTGCTGCAGATGTCCTGACACGGACCAAAGCCCCCAGGCCTCCAGCTGCAAGTCACAGAGCTTGTGCAAATGAGCTCCCTGTGGTGTAGGCTTGACAAGTCCCAGTCCCAGAAAGAGGTTCTTCCCACACCTCGTGGGGATGAGGCCCAAAGTAGCGTCACTGTGCTGCACATCTGTTAGCGTGGAAATATTAGGTGTGAGCCCAGGATTATTAAATCTTCCCCAACCAATAACCATCTGTTGTTACACCCACTAACCAAACCCTGCATTTGTACGTGAAATTCAAGGACACGCACATGCTCTACGCGCTTTGCCCCTAAAACACGGACAAAGCCCTTCGGTTTGCACTTCACTGATGTTTTGAAACTAGGATTGGTGTTTACACAAAGTCCAGGTTGTCACAGGTCACTTGGCAGGTTTTGTGACAGCTTAGATGTGTGTCACAATCTAATGCCACATATTTATGGAAGCACTGTTTTCACTGCTCAGTAGGGATAACCCAGGAAACACCCAAACCTCCCCTGTTTTTACAGAATGTAAAAGCCCATTTTACATGGCTATATTTAATATTTATATATTTGTATATTTTAATATTTATAATATTATATATTTATATGGCCCATTTACATTATACATGTAGCAAGCCTTGCACATTCTTCTTCATTTTTCTTTTACTCCTGCCAACCTGTATTAATGAGGTGGTAGATACAGGAAGGAAATTACATACTGCCTACACATGTTATTTCAGAATAAGGACTCCAAGAAGAACTTGGAATAAAATGCCCTTCACATGCTTTAGTTTAAACCCATCTCTCTTCTCTAATGGTTATTAGATTGGCTTCTCTTTTACACTTTGCAATAGGCATATCAATTTTCTGGATTTTACAGTAATTTTATATCATGTTTGTTCCTAAGCATTGCATCCACCTTCCATCAATTGCATTTTTCTGAGGTACTGACAGGGAGAAGCCACTTTCCTGAACACAAGGAGAGGGAAATACATGCCATGGGTAATTTCATGGACATGGAACAACATCATGCCACTGGTGCCTGAAATTTAGCTGTTAACTGTGGGTGCTGCAGGGCTGCTTTTTATCATGGGTGTCAAATTTACAAGAATTTTACCATAGAATTCCTTTAATGTTGGCTACAGTTTTCATTTCTGGAAAGTATCAGAGGGATGCAGGGCAATGTATCCCTCCCCATGTACAGGGATTTGTCTTTCAAAGCTGGAGCTATTATGGATGATGGGCTGTAGTTCACCAACAATCAAGATGTCACAGAACTACAAAGCATTTCTTTCCTTGCATGTCACATAAGTAAGATAAAATTGAATTTTAAACTAAGTAATTAGTTTATTTTTTTTCCTTCCACTAATTTAATGTTCAGATCTTGATGGCGACTTCTAACTCCACAGACTAAAGAAATTAAGTGACATAATTTCATCACTTGGAACCTATACAATCTTGTCCTCCATGCTCATACAAGAAAAAGCTAAACATTTGAGTTCAGATAATCACAACCATGCTACAGTTGCACCTAAAAATGTACTTTTAGTCATTAGAAATACAGGTCTAGAGTATTATCATGCACAAATTAACCCTTTCCACCAATAACTGCAGACACTGTCCAACTTAAAGTAACTAGTTTATTAACTAAATATCCAAATTAAAATGGTAGGAAAAAAAGTATTTGAGTATGACTTATTACAACTGTAGCAAGAGTAGGGATTTTACATGCATTAATTTGGCAAGATTTGACATACAGTAGTTGTATTTTCCCAAAGGGAGAGCCAAAATCTGGCCAGATCTGTCATGGTTTTGTAAGTGTGCCAGATACGACACAGAAGAGATGTGATTAATTATCTGAAGAATTATACGTGTGTGTATTTCCGTGAAACAGCCACAATCACCCTTATACAAATTCTACCAACAGCCATCTTGCTGGGCGATCAGAAAAATCTTACAGGAGCACTCCCACCACATAGTAAAATCTGAAAAAGTTCTACCATGTACTAATAAAACTGAGAAACACCCAAGCCAAAATAAAAAAGGAATAAAAAAAACCCCCAAAAAACAAAACAAAAACCCAACCAACAACAACAAAAAAACCCCAAACAAAACCCCAACATTTACTAACATTTATTTCTCATTATGGAGTGAATTTTAAATTGCTTCCTCATTCAGTTTCTCCTTATTTTCCAATAAAAAACTATGCATAAGAAGCAGCTTTAGTATTAGAAATCCAAGCAAAAGTGTGTGTTTCAACAATTTGTTAATAAGGAAACATTTTAATTGGAAACTCCTCTAAGTGCTGTTTTTTTAAATCTCTCCTTTCTTTACTAACTACAGTAATTGAAAATACTTTTGTTCCCCTATTTTTTGTTGTATCTAGGAAAGGAAAACAATAGCCTTCCAAATTGAGCTACATGAAAAATTGTCATAATAAGTCATAATGATGACAACAAAAATAAGTTGAAAGATAGTATTTTAGTAAATTTGACACCTAAACACTATGTGTGTGTGTTTAGACATACATATACACACACTCTATATTGTTAGATGATATTTTCCAATTAAGCTTGAGTTACAGGAAAACAGTATTTTAGACATGTTATCGTGCAGCCTTAGTGTGACTGTGACTATAAAGGAATTCCAGAATTCCTTAGGCACAGTTCTGATTTTTGTGTCTTGGGGAAGACATAAAACAATTGTTTTATGGTCAATCAGTGAAGTCTTTAGAAGGCCCTGCTGGGGAAACTGCAACTGCCATCTGTAGTGAAACTGTATAGGCATAACTAAAATGGAGCACAAGATATTCTTCCTTTATAAACTCAGACCTGCAGGAGTAATTCCTGTGAACAGCCACCTGCTCCTACAAGCCATTTGTTCCTTTTGTAAAATGGATGTTAGCTCCATTTTAACTTCTAAGTGAGAAATTCATGACATTGGCTGACCATTCACGCAGCATTTAGTTGTGAAAATCACGAATATTGCTACACTTCAAAATAATAACACATCATTCCATTGTCATCCACCTTAGATGGTGCCATAGAAACATTCAAACGGTGAGACACGAGAATAAAAGACATGAGGAAATTAGAAAGATTTTGTTGATATTTTTTGATCCACACACTGTATAGTAGCCCATATCCGACCTCCCTGGTTATCTCATGGCCTTTGAAGCCATAAGAACATCCAGCAGCCACAACAGACAGGAAGGTTTATCCTTAGCTATTCCAGACAGATCAACCACTCTAAAGTTTGGCATTTTCCCCCTGGGGAATGACATCATCAAACTGCCTTGAGATACCACCAGTTGTTTCCATCAGACAGTGTGAGGCCACTTTGGACCTGTACTTCAGCTGTCTCCGTGCTGAGCTGCATCCCTACGGCTCCTCTCATAAAGTGCTAAAGTTGTGCTCCAAAGTGGAAAAGAAAAACATACTTGAAACAGGTAAATTGCATAAGTTACATTCAGTTTTGCTTCCTTCTGGATATGCAACAAATATCAGAGAATGTCTGGGAATGTTAAGTGGGAATTTTCTGACTAAGAACTACAGTCAGCATGTAGAGTAAATCTACATCAAAGTAGGGGGATTATGGAGGAGAAAAAAGCAGGATAAGGTGTAGCTCTCATCTGCAATGCCAATCCTCGTCTGCTGTATAGTTCTTCTGGGATTGTGAAATCTAGCACTTCCAACCAGTCCCAAATGCGTCACAGGACCTGTAATCATTGCTGGGCCTGAGTGCCAAGAGTGCCAAAACATAAGGCCAATGTGCCAATGGCACTTGAGTGCCATCACGTAAACAAAGATCATGACCTGTTTTGTCTCTAGTCAAATGAAAGTGAAATTCCACATTACGCGATAGCCAACCCAATAAACAGAGTCTTAACGGAGGGCCAACTGTAAATACAAACCTGTTCCCTCACCTCCTTTACAGTCATCCAGACTCTAAGATACAAATATGCCTTTTTGTCCAGTTTCTGCACATTTACACTCTTCTAATGCCTAGAATTAACACTGTAAAATCACTGTTCAACTTGCAGTACGTTCCTAGGAGTTGATCCCAAACAGAAGAGTAAAGATCTCTTCTGAAGGGTGAAGGATGTCTAGGTATTTTGTAGTCATAAGACACTGCTTTCTAAGTGGTGTAACTAAAAAAGATGGAAGGTGAAAATCAATTTCACAACTTTTTCTACCAAAACACACTTATTAGATCATAGGTATTAATTCAACAGTACATTTTTGAGAGTGTGATCTGATGCAATAGATTGATTTGATGCTAGAAATATGTTATGTGTGTTTGATGTCCATGATGTGAAACGTTCTGTTGGCTGTGTCCTCCCTGTAATCCAAATGGGAAAAGACTATTTAAATTCCTTTTTCCACTTTTGCTATATTTATTGTGTACTCTCAACAAGGAGGTGTACTCTCAGTCCCAGCTGGTTACCAAATCACATTCATCAGATTATTTTTACAGTAGTAACAATGTAATTTCTTGAGGTTTTTTTGGTTTTTTTTTTTCCCTCATTAAATAGTACATAGTTTATATCTTCAGAATTAAATTTTCAACCCTGAAATATTGTTCTTGTTTCAATGCCTAGATGTCTGGAATTATTTCTAGGCACTGGTCTGAATACTTGAAAATGCAACAGAGGTAAATTAGCAGACCATATTTACCCAACAAGTAACAACTTATATAAAGATCTTTCTATATTGAGACTACTTACAGTGAACAGCCTTATCACTGCTGTAAAAGACATAAAATCATGCCCTTATGGGGTTTGGATCATTTGTACTTGTAAGAAACACATGTACTTTCATGTGTGGTAGCACAACTGGGAAATTTGGTACTCCTTCTGCCCTGGGAAGAGCTGGCAGGCAGCACCCCACTGGAGCTGAGTAGCTGCAGATGCCAAGACTAAAGCAGGTTTCTAAAATCCTGCTTCTCCCTCAGTTTTTAATAAATACCTCTGGTTTTATCTGTTCAAACACACTGCAATTGAAGAAAATTTGCATGTAGATAGGATGAGCAACAGCAGAGGGAAAACTCTAAGGCCATCTTGTCCTCAAAAGAAAAGAGTAAAATGGCCAGGACTGGGGCCTTAGACTGATGAAATTCAGAATTAAAACACAGACTTCCTCTCTGACCTTGAAAAAAGTCACTTTGCTTCTTAATCAGGTCTTAAAGTGGGAGTATTGACACATTCTCCTTCATTATCGATAAGGCCTGAAAGTCTGTCAGATACCTCGGGAATTGTTAAAGTACATTGCCATCAGTGTGACTTCTCTGAAATAATGACTTCAAATGGATCCCCACTTTACACACTGGGGCTTTACTTTATATAAATATATAAGTACATACATGCATCTCTTTATAAAAAATGCTCAGGTTTATGTTTTTGTATTTCCCTGAAACTATCTCTGAAGTTTATTGTTGCAAATAAAAGTATGAATTGTCTCCTGTATTTTTTTCTTCTCTACCCTTACCTTCTGAGAGGTCACATTAACTGTCACTTACATGCACAGTTCTAGTTATGTTTTGTTTATGGCTTTTCAGCAGCTCTGTAATCCTAGAGGATGAAAATATTTTCCATTTGCCACAGTGACACGTGCTGCTGGAGAAGAAATACCAACAGCTGCCGACTTCCCTAATGGTGGGATCAGATAACACTCTCTTCAGGATTTCGGGTTATCTTTTTTCCTTAAAGGAAAAAGCAGGCTGTCTGGTTCATGTGTGACTGCTTTAGGACTATCATCCTCTGGATCAGGAGCAAGGGCTCACTGGTACAGACTCAGCCTATTTTAATCATCTCCTCCTGACCCAAACTTGCTGGCTTTAAATTAGCCATATGTGCTCTACGTGAGTACTCAAGACTTCCATCCTTTGCAGTTAAACAAACCCTTCAGAAGAAAAAGCAGCCTGCAGGTCAATGAAACTGAGGTGGTGAGTTACCATTCCCTTACTGGAGAGCTTTCAGTATTTGTCAGTGATATATTAGGTTCATAAAAAATAAAATTTCATTATTTAGGGTGTTTACTTTAGCTTGGCTCTGAGAGGCATTTGTGACCTTACAGAAGTACTTCATTGGAGGTCATTATTTGGACTAAATTCCAGATACAGAAAACAAAGAGCTCTATTCATAACAACTGAGACAGCAATGTATTCACAAGAGAAATAAGCAAGAATTTTAAAATGTAGACTAAATAAAGGTCCTAATCTAGGAAAGCAACCCTGTAAAGCTAATTCTTTAAGCATATAATTATTTTCATTCTAGGCAGCAGTTTATTCCACACAACCTTAAAAACACTTAAAACATTTAAAGTAATTTCTTCAGTTGAAGACTAGAATTCCTCTCAGATTCCTTGATTACACATAGGATACACTATTTTAGAAAACAAAATTCCCCACTGCAATATCAGTAACCATTGCAGCTATCAAGAACATCTTATTCTTGGCTCAGACTTCCAGTTATTCTTACCCAATGGCTAGAAGAACACAGGTCAGAAAGGGATGCAGCTTGCAGACAGGCAACTGGAATAAATTGAATCAACAATAAATGAGTGAACCAAGAGAGGGAAGTTTGTATTCCCAGGATATGCTATAGCAGGATAGTCTGTAAAACCTTGAGATCTGAATGAGCAGATCAGTTTTTAATGAATAATTCATCTTACTATCTTTTCAGCAATCAGCTCTACTGAAAATATCGAGTAAAAAGAACAAGAATTATTGGGGCAAGGACACTGCTCTGTTTTGTCATGAAAGATACATCAGTCTTTCCTGAGGAATACATAATCACCACTTACCTCAGGTGATCTCAGAAATATTAATGTGTTTCAAGGTACCTGCAAACAGTTTCCAGACAGGTAGCACAAAAAAATTGAGAAGAGAATTGCTAAAGATCAGAAACTGTACAAAGACAATGAACTTTTGACTGACTTCCCTTCCCTTTAAGGAAGCTGTGAAGAGTGGGTCAGTGCTGGAGAGGCCCTGGAGACTGATCTGTCAGTGAATATCAAGTCTAAGAAAAGTTTGGTATGGGACCTTTTCTGAGAGTCACCTCAAGCAAATACTCACTGGTCATCATTAGCTTCCTCTCAAATGAAATGGGAATCCCTGTTAGGGCTGTGTAGTCTTATACAAACTGATTTGGTTGTGAAAAAAAATGAATCTGTAAATTTCACATTTGTTCTTGAAGACATAAAAGAATAACAAAAGTTCTCACCGGGAACCAAGCTAGCTTTGGATTAAACAAACTTTGCCATTAAAATGTTACCCTGAAAGACCTTCAACAAACACCATTTTTAGTAAACACCAATGATATTCAAATGGAATATTTTAGCTTCCTCTGAAGTTGCTTCCTTTTCCATTCCTTCCAATTTTTTATGCCTTTATAACATGAAGGCTTTGTATAGAGATGGTTATTAAATGGTTGTTACGCATCCTGCACCAAAGGGCTTACAAAGCCTTGGAGATATTTGTGGTATTGTACTAATAATTGGTGAGACATGATAGCAGGAATAAATTACTTTCTAAAGAACATCCTTGGAAATCCAACCCTCTTTCTGTCCTTGTTGAATGCAGGAGTTGAAAAGCATTACAAAGAGACAGGAAATAGTTTTCACTTTTACAGACATGGTAAAATGAAACCTATGTAATTCTTATGGGACACACATTTCTGCATCTATATCTATTATTTTTAAGCCTTCACACTGTATAAAGACCACTGCTTTAACAGTGTGACCTAGTCCTTCTTCCTTCCAGATTAAAGAACAAAGTTGATTCAATTAAGTTAATTTTGTTTAAAATCACGGATATTTTCTTTTCTGTCACAGCAGGTTTAAAGGGAAAAAAAATCTTCTGTTCTCCTAAAAGTTATGTTAATATATTTTACTATATTATTTTTAGTCATTAAAGCAGATCTCCTTATCCTGCTGGATTTTTGTGTATGATCAGCATTTTTACACTGGAGTGATGTTGATCCTATAAAGAAGGAAAGATCTTATTTTCCAGAAGGAATGCTACCAAAAAACTGAAAACCCTCTTTTTCTTGCTTTGAAGGGAAAGAGGAAAAATCTTTGCAACAGCTGCATGGAGCCAAGAATGTACTGTTCCCTGTATGTTCTTCACCTAATACAGAGTTGTTTTGTTGTTAACAAGTCCCTTTGCCATTGTTTTGGGGACTCAATAGTTCACATTTACCAGTTGGCTTGATTGCAGCAGAGGAAATCCTGACTTCACTTACAAGTATTTACAAGTATTTAAATCCTTGTTCCATGCAATTATCACAATAGACACATATATAAATATTATAAAAATCTCAAAGTTCTTCAGAAAAAAAACCACTTACAGTCATTAATAACATACATGCTTGCAGTGCAATATACTAGAATACAAGTAATAAGGAATTTAATACATTTGCAACAGAATATTTATGTATTTTCATTTGAAGCTTTCTGAGATACCATTAACTTTGGATTGCTGTCTGGGCATTTTCTGAAAGTTTAAGATTCTGGATTCTTAAAATGAAGGGATCTTTTCCCACCTTCTCAAACAAATAAAAATTCAAACCAACCCTTAGCAATTACACTGTTCTGATGTATGAAAACATCAAATCCAAAAGGGAAATTTCATTAAAGAGATAGACTCCTATGCATACAGGAATATGAGAAGCTGAAAAGCACAGAACACATTTAAGCACAGTTTCACTCTACACCTAAAGCATGTCACAAGTGCCTTAAAAACCTTTAATCTTAGCTGCAGTTATCCCTCTGCCCTGTGGAGTATGAATTATCGAAGCACATGACATTAACCATGTTTTACTCTCTTTTTCAAGGAGCCACTAAGATTTCAATTTGCTGGTGCATAGAACTATTGAATGCAGATCTCAATTTCCAAATGCAGATCCCAATTTCCAGGCCTCACTGTATCTATTGTACAAGCTAACAGGATTAGCCAGCATTAGCCCAGCATCCACAGGAAGCGTGATGCACAGTAAAACCTGAGGAATTCTCCAGGGAGGCAAAAGGTCCAAGTTGAGGCATGCATGATTTCAAAGCAAATCTTGGCACAAATTAACTGCCTGACCTGCAAGATGAACAAGCATATAGCTTAATTAATTTCTCACCTTTTTGGAGACACACTGTTGGGTTTGTTTTTTTTTTTTGTATATAAGATAATATACTGCTACCAGTTTTTACGGAGACAATCAAAGAAATCACACATTAAATTGTCTGGTGATGAATTAGGACTGCATTTCACATTGCCCTCAGTCACTCTCACCAACACTGTTGATGTGAGATAAATATTTAAGTAACTTAATATCGCTGCAAAAATGAAGCAACTATAATAATTTGGAAGTACTTCTGGTTCTTACGGAGGTTCCTTTTTTTTGGTCTGCTTGAAAATAAGGATAGAAATATAAACTGAGAAGGAAAAGATTTTAAAACCCTTGATTAGTCAAGATGTGAAATACCCAAATAATTCTGTTCTATAAATAGTTTCTGTCACTTTCAGACTCCAGCAAATATAATCTAGGCTGACATCTGTAGAGTCTAGAGCCTGCAAGTCAGAACAAGAAACAAGCCATTTTCTCCCTACATAAGTAAATTCAAGGAATTTTGTCTTGTTTTTTTTTTTTTTTTTTTCCCTACAGATACACACACATTTCTAATGTACCTGCTTAGAAGCAGAAATATGGTTTCTTTGGGTTTGTGACACACAATGCATTTGACAATCTATTCTTTAACTTACAGTATGCACAAGGAAGCACTTTGATAATTTTAGATAGCAGCTTATAAAATGATGGCCAAGGAATGTAAGAAAAAACTTATGGAAAATGCCAATTTCTTGTCCAATTTCTTGTTCCTTCAAGCAGTAAGCTTACAAACAGAAGACCTCCTTTACTGAGCTCCTATGATTTTTATTTTTACAAAATAGATAGATGTGTTGTTAGCCTACTGGACAATTTTAGAGGCCTTTGTGGCTTTGTCCTGCCCAGGTGGGACTCTATCTGGAGTAGTGTCCGGCTTGAGTTCTCAGAAAAGGACAGACACAGACCTTTTGGGGCAGGTCCAGAGAGAGCCACATAAATGATCAGAGGGATGAAGCACCTCTCCTGTGATGAAAGGCTGAGACCATTTGGGCTCCTCACCCTGGAGAACAGAAGGCTACAAGGAGACCTTACAGTGGCCCTCCATCTTACAGCCATTTCCTCATCCAGTCACAGCGTGTCCTTGTGAAAAGTCCTTCTCCAGCTTTCTTCTAAGCCCCCTTTACTGGAACGCTGCAATAAAATCTCCCCAGATCCTTTTCTTCTCCAGGCTGTACAACCCCTACCCTTTCAGTCTGTCTTCATGGCAGAGCTGTTCCATCCCTCTGATCACCTTGGTGCCTCCTCTGGCCTGGCTCCAGCAGCTCCCTGTCCTTGCTGTGCTGGGAGCCCAGAGCTGGATGCAGCCCTGCAGGTGGGGTCTCAGCAGAGCGGGGCAGAGGGGCAGAATCCCCTCCCTGCCCTGCTGCCCACGGGGCTTTGGATGAGCCCAGCACATGGAGGTTATAGCTCCCCTTTGGGCTGCAAATGCACATTGTCAAGTCATGTTGAGTTTTCATTCACAAACATGCCCGAGTCGTTCTCCCCCCAAAAAACAGGTACAGACTTTTCAGCAGAGCCTGTAGTGTCAGAATGAGTCAGATGGTTTTAACCTAAAACAGGGTTAGTTCAGACTAAACATAAGCAATTAACTTTTCACAAAGAGAGTGGTGAAACACCGGAACAGATAATTATCCCACCCCTGGAAATATTCAAGGTCAGTTTGGATGGGAGTTTGAGCAACCTGGTTTACTTAAAGATGGCCTTCCTCATTGAAGGGAGAGGCTGAATTTTATGACCTTTGAAGATCCCTTCCAACCCAAACATTCTAAGATATTATGACTTAAGCAAAATCATCCTAAAATCCACTTTACTCACAAAGCTTGGAAGAGCTAGGAAAATGGTTCTGTGCTATTAAGAAGATAAAGTTTTTAGTAATCTAATTTCTGCCTTGGAATCTTTATAGCTATTTCAGAAGTTCTAAGCAGCCCTATAGTACACACATTAACACTGTCAGATTTTTATTCATTGCCTGTAGTTTTCCACTCAATTTTTAAAAGTTATTAGAGTCACCAACATCTGCTTTTTAATTTCAAGCATTTCTTTAATTCTTTTTGGACTATACTGTTTCATTGCAGTTCTTTCTCACCATTCCCAATCAATAAACATATAAAATTGCTAGTTGATACAACCTATATGAAGCTCATTATAAATATAAAATGAATGAAACAGTATCTAAACAACTACTTTAACTAATGTCTTTACATGACCAAATTCAGCAAATAAAAAATTATGGCTGCTTGATGTTCACTTCCCTACATCTCCTAAAAGACAAAGCAGAGACCCATTTGTACTTTTTTTTTTTCATTTAGTCATTTAGAAGGGGCTGCACTTTTTTTGCAATTTTTTGGATTTGTTATGGTTGGTTTTTTTTTTTTTTTTTTTTAATATGCATATCTTTGTATAATTTAGATTGTAAGTGATGAAATAGGTTTATCTTTTTTTTTTTGTAGATATATGTGTATTTACAGAACTGTAGAAAAAACAGAGCATTCCCAAGAAGCCTCTAGCAATAAGACTTTTTTTGTAACACCAACCTTTTAGTTTAAATAATTTCTCCTTTACCAAACAGTATCAATTTGTTGCAAAACCTGTTGCTTTTAAGAGCTAGTGAAAGCATAACAAATTTTCAAGATGGCTTAAGAGTTTACTAAGGAATATATGAAGATAGTGCAAATAGCACTGACTTTAATAAAAATAATGTGGAAACTGGGCAGGGAACTAAACTGCAGGGATGGAGGGAAGTGTATATGTCTTTAGAGACTGAAGAAGCCAGCCTTTGGTACCTCTTTTGGTCTCAGAACTATTCTTCCTGACAGCAAGAGATTTGCTATTAAAAGCGTTTCACTCTTCTCAGTACTTATAATTTACAAAGCATTAAAGATTTTCTGTGACCTTATCAAGTCTCCACTCGCTCAAATTCACCTCTGTTTTAAAAAGCACCAACAAGAGTTTTCTCTTTAATTCCCTAATATAATTAAGCTTGAAGCAACTCTTCTCTTCTGTGATTAGCTTAAAGTTTTCTGTTTCTGACCTTGGTGCCTGAGAGCCAAGGAATCTGTGGTTTCCAACTGTGTCACCTAGTCTAATAAAGAATTAAAGAATACCCAACCAGCCTTTTCCCTGAAGCCAAAACTCTCACCCAATTCAGACTGATTTATAAACGTACATTATTTCTTAAAGTGAAGCCCTTAACACATTCTGATGCTTTGAAACTTGTAGATTGATGATCTGAAGAACAGCCCTTCCACTGTTAAATTATCATGGAAACTCAGAGACATCAAGATCCCAGTAAGCTATACCAGGAACACAAACACATCAGGCAACAAGAGACAGGAAGCTTCCTGCATAATAAAGCAGTTTTCTACACAAGTACGTTTGAAAGAGGTAAAAGAAGGAACACCTCCAAAAACAAAGCCTTTTTCTCTGATGTACAATTTTTCCCCCTCCATCTCTCTTTATTCACATGTCCTTAACCACAAGACCTACTCATGTCAGAGGAGATCAGAAATTAGCAGCCTGCACTGCCACTCCTTTTAGCTTACAAGCCTAAAGGAGTCACAAGACAGACACAAAGACCTTGTAAGGCAGAAAAGCAGCCCTGGGCTGCCTCCTGCTCTCTGATCTTTGGTGTCTTGTGGCCAAGAATATTCATTAATAGCACAGAGAAACCCACTAATGGCATGCAACCCATCCATACTCCCCTGTCAAATATTGGAAAGGCATCCCATTGATTTGTACAGGTCATTGATCAACTGCTTTAGCAATGCAACATCACACAAAGAAGAGCAAGCAGGAGCTCTGACAAATGAGCCATGTATTCTGCCCAATTTGTAGAAAAGGAAGTAATAATATTTTTTTACTTCCTATCTATCCAATAGCTTCATCTTCCAGTGCTTGGACTTATTTTTAGCAGCTACAAATGCCAATGTAATATTCTATTTAATATCAGATTTCTACATGTATGTCAACTAGGTGCAAATAAGACAAAAGATGACATTTACTACTTGGAAATCCTCTGTCCATATGAAATACCTTATGATTATTCCTATAAGTTTTTCACCTGTCCTACATTCAGTGACTAAGATTCCTACTCCAGAATGTCCACAAAGTCCACCACTGTCCCCATCCCAAGAGCCACAAAACATAAGCCATGAAAATCCAAGGGAATCATGTGGCAAATTTTGAACAAAGCAGAAGAGATGTCTCTTTTTTTCCTATTAAGGTAATAAAGGAAAACATTTTAAATTGCTGCATGTATCCTAGATGTCTTCTGATATAAACCCCAGCACTCTAACATTGCTTTTAGAAAGGAAAATGATTGTTCCATTTTAATTAGTTAAGGAAATTTCCTAAAGAGCACAAACATATCTGTTCACTATGTGATGTTCATTGTGTCTTCACAGAATTGGATGTGGACTACCACACTTTCACATCCCCAAAATTTGGCAGAAAGTAAAAATAACTTTTCTTTCAGTTTTTTATGCTTTTAGATTTTTAGTGGAACTATGGTCACTTTGCACCTGATGCAGATGCCCAGACACTGGGCTTTTCAGTTGGACAGGATTTTGTATATGGTGGAAAATATGTGAGAACTAAGTGTGGAACTGGGAAAGAACCAAGTTTGCAGACCAAAGTGGAAAGATGAGTTGGATTATTTCCCGTAGTGGTCCACTCTGCCTTTAAATAAATCCCAGCCGTTTGTGACATCACATCCCCACAAAAATGTCAGGTAAAATTCTGAAAATGTACAAAGGGACACATATCTTGTGAAACTGTGCATAGCTCCCAGACAGAACTGGTCAAGTTCTTCACCTGAATTCAATCTGCAATGCCTGGGGAGAGCTAAATTCACAACAGTATTTACATAAACCAGTATCAAGAGCGGAGTGTATTTTAAGTAAGTAATTATGAAATCCTGAAGAAGTCCTCTTCATCCCCAGGCATAACCAAAACCTGATGGGATATGGCCCTGACCAACATGCTCTGGCTGACCCTGCTCTCAGCAGGAGGATGGACCAGGTATAATCCCCAAAGGTGCCTTTCTGCCCTGACTGCTCTATGACTGCCAGTGGAATCCACACCACCAAGGCCCCTTCAGGAAGCTGTGCAAGGGCTGGAAATCAACATCCCACAGACACGGAATTTTAGGGGTTCCTATCAGCTTCATTCTAAAAAATAACCTTCTATCTGATAAAAAGAAAATGCTTTTAAAGAAATCATCAAGAATTACACTTTTTTTTTTTTTTTTCCCTAAGAGGTAAATGTACCGCTATTTCCAGAAGTAACATTTGAACTTTAATTTGAATACCACTACAACACGTTAACTGATCAGGAATACAAAAAAACCCAGTTATTTTTATCCTAACAGATATCAAACAAACAAACCAAAAAAACCCCACCTAACCTAATGCATTTTTAAATAAGACTGAAAACTTCCAGCTATATTCTTTCTCATAAAGGTGCAACAATTTATTGCTTTCATGAAACTTTTTTGTACAACTTCAATCTCAAAAGAATGCTATTTTATATTCAGTACTACTTCTCGCAGTCCTTTAAACTACTCTTTCTCTGACTTACAGAGCTATCAGTCACTTTTTAAAAGTCCTCAACAAACTAAATCGACTGCCCTGAAAGAAATCCATCAATCATATTGACTAGCACTGAGAAAGGCCAACACCATGTTAATTGCGTGCAAAATTAACAGGAATTTGCAAGTGATTTTCTCAAGCAGAATCCCTCCTCTGCTTTGCATGCTTTGAATTACTAAGTATTCTTGCCATAAGAAGTAGCTCAGGAAATCACTTAATATTATCAAAACACAGCAAAAAAACAGTGGGAGATGAAGAAGTTTTTCTTATAAAAGCTTTGACTGCATCAAATAATAGCTACCACAATTCTCTGAGGCTTTAGGGCAGGGCTGCTTGTAGTGTCTGTGCACCTTCCAACATCCCAACAGCTGCTGCGATCTCAGACATGGGGCTCACAGCAAACCTTGGCCAACTGGGTGTGTTCAGTGCTCAAAATGCAAGTAGCAGTAGCGTGGCATACTTACACAAGGATGAGGTGTTCAAATTTGCTGAGAAAAACCCCCTACCCCCGCCACTGCTATTGCTGCATTTCTAAATTCCAGAGATGTCTGCTTTGGTGATCACAGGATTCGTTTTGTAGAAGTCTTAGTGTAATTCCTTATGAACAGCATTAAAGTTGTACACACAGCTGTATCCATTTTAGTCTGACAAGCCTTTGTTCTTAGTTTCAACCATCTACTTTTTCCACATTATAACTTGGGGGGATATTCTCATATTGATGAGTTCAATGTTTCTTCTATAACTCTTAAGAAGATAATTATCCTCTGAGAAAGGTCTGACACCTTTCTTCGCCGCCCCCCCCCTTTTTTTTTAAAGAGTGGGTAGATGAAAGCATGCTTTTTGGATTTTATATTGTATGTAAAATAATCATACTTCTTTCCCATTTGATCTATATAATCTTTATCTAGCATCAGTCACATAAGCTTAAAAAACAACAGGGGCAGATCACATGAAAGCATTCTAGAGGGGCAGATGTGGAGATTAACAGCTACGAGAAGGATACATTTTCACCAGCCTTCCAGACAGATCATAATGTCTTTTAAGACATATTTTTAATCCTGAAAGTAACAGACTGATGACCTGAAACATTCTCAAAGTGTAATATTTTGTAAGACATCTACACATGTTGGGGGAGTTTAAATCCAAAAACATACAAAATCAAGTGTGAGTTTTGGGTGGTTTGGACTTTTGTTTGTTTTAAAAGCAGCCTGTCATCACTTCATGGTCTGTTAAGAGAATAATTTTGCTTTCTACTTCAAATTTTATTTCTTCCGGGAAACTTTTCCCAAGAACAAGATGGGCCAGACTGTGGGTCTACACACTCTACTGCATGTCTGTGTTGGCATAAAAAGGCCATAAAACTCAGAGCTGTTTTATGGAAGAGAAGATAGCTCAGCTGACCTAAAAGGCTACTGTAAGTGACAGTTCACCTACTCCTTCACTCTCTCCTGATTATCCCTATTTTACTCCCAGACATGTGCTTGTGCCTCTCTCACACTGACTGTGGTACTGATCTGACTTCCCAGCAACCTGATATGGCACATCACTAGTTCTCTCAACTGGTTATTATTTTTCTGTTTCCCTCTGAACTGCTTTGGTTTACCAAGGGGTCAACCAAGCATCAGCTTGATCAGCTACACCCTTATTTTCCAGTTACATCCTAATTCACCTAATTTCAAAAGCTGAGAACCAGCAAATGGAATATATCAGTAAAGTGAGGCTCTCTAGAGAACATTGCTGGGCGCAGTCACAGACTCATAGAATCATTTGGATTGAAAGAGAGCTTTAAAAGGCATCCAGTTCCAACCCCCTGCAGTGATCAGGGACATCTTCAGCTAGATCAGGTTGCTCAGCTGGAGTCCAGCCTCCTCATGAGTCTCAGACAAAAGAATGAGTCTTACAGATTGCTCTCCCGAAAGGGGGTTGCCAGGTGTGCTGGAGTCCTTTGGAGTCAGAGGAAATGGGTCATGGACAGAAAAGGTACGTGGCAAGAGAAGGTAACTGTGCTCTAACTAACTTGCGGAAGAAGAAAACTCATTTAAACAATTCAAGATTTTGAAATTTAGTCTGAAAGTACCCCTAGAAATCTACTAGCTCAGCCTGTCTGAGCCCAACAGTGTGAAGTTCTGCATCTACCTATAGCAAGAGGCAGTGATAATATTACTAAAAGATGCATCCAATTAATGAGTACATGAAGAAACACACCTGGAATTTATCAGAGGACAAGGAAAAGAAACATAATCCTTAATGGTGAAGAGCAAGAAAAATAGTGTGCTTGAAAAAATTACAACAGGATTTGAAAGACCAAACTGAAGACACGGTCTATTCAAGAATCCAGGTAAAATCAAGCACATTCAGGAGGTCTTACATCTAGACATTATATTTTTTTATAAATCAATAAAAACTGAGCCTCCTGAGAGGCAACTCTGCTACTCTCACAGGTAATTTGATGATTTTCCCTCTACAAAGTTAAACCTCTTACAAAGACCACTCCGATACTGGCTCTCTTGGGGAGCAGAGTGGCAACAGCTGAACGCACTGATAATATCAAAGTATTGATTTGTTGCTCTAAACAAACTCACTAGCCATCAATACCTTTCACAAAGTAGTTTCATGGGCAGAAATTCTGCCAGAAATCTACTTTCAAACCTGTTTGCCAGGCAACAGCAGTGCTGGAAACTTCTCTGCTCCCATGCTGTCCTTGGTCAGGCCAGGACAGCTGCTGGCTTCATGAGAGCCACACTTGATAATGGACTCAGGCCCCCAGTAACGTTTTTGAGCACATCTTTTTTTCTTCCTTTGGATAAATTTTCTTAGTAAGTTACTTAATCCTAGGGAACATAATGTTTCTAATGTGGTCGAACTGAGCCAGATTTTTCTGACAGGAAGAAGCTGCTGGTTCAGTCTCCGCACAAGCCCCTACCCACAGCCCTTTTGAAAAGAAAAACATGCAACAGTTTGGTTTTATTACCACATCAATAACTACATGTGTCCTCTACACTAAGAGCTCAGAAAAGTAAACTGAACCTTAATGAAGGATTTAATTAAGTATCCTCTTCAACTTGTTGCATGTGTATTTTAACTGTAGCACTGACTGCATAAGACTGACAAATTCAGCAATGCTGGAGTCTCCTTGAAAATACTGACACCTTCAGTGAAGTACTGGAAATTAAATAAATACAGTATACTACAGAGAGGCTTTCTCTGCTTTAACCCATATATGCCTGCAGTAGGGCAAGCACAGACTTAGAACAACAGACTACTGTTTTAAGATCATTAAATGATAAAGACATGCCAAGAAAAGAGGAGAAAGTCCAAAAGCTGAAATCACAAGAAAGATGAATGGATTAAGTACACTTTGTTAAGCTAAAATGTCACAGCAGGACTCAAAATTCTCCTGATAAAATTGACATTCTCTGTTTATAAAATTAAGAAAAAATCCACATTAACCATTAATGCACTAAACATGTGAACCCCTTCATGTGTGCAGTCTTGTTGCAGCCCCTGGAAGTGGACAGCCCACTCTGCTGGGTCAGACTTGTTCCCCCTGTAGTATTTATCACTAAATGCTGCCATTCTCTGGCACCCATGCTGAATGGGAACCTCCTGCTACAGGCATGAGGATATGGCACATAAACTGCAGGAATCCAGTAATCCCAGAGGAGCCTCTCCTACAGCAAACAAGAGTTCAGTTTTGGGGAGCACAAATATAGAACTACTTAAATAAATGAGGCAACTTTTCCTACCACCTTTTCCATGTAGGAATTCAGTGAAAAATGCACTAGGTTACTTATTGAAGTTTTCCTCCTGTAGGATAACCCCCTCAGGCTTGCTTTTGCAATAGCAAGAAATTTGAGCTTGATGAAGGGCAGAGCTGGCTGTAGTCAAATGGAATCCACATGCTTGTTCAACATGAAAAGGCAGAATAATAGAAAGAAGTTACTACATGTCATGACTGTAGAGTTTCCAGCCCAACTTCCTCCCCATTTTCCTTACTGTCTGTCTCATTCTCATTCACATCACAACTCTCTAAAAAATAAATAAAACCAGCTGGGCTTCTTTCTGCAGCATTATATCCAGGAAAGTATAGCTAAACCCAGTGTTCAAGTTACACAAATTTAGATCAGCTCAGGATGAGGTCCATAAAACTTCTGAAGTAACTCACCAGTATCATAAAAGCTCAAAACCACTGGCCAAGCCAAAAGGTCTTAAAACACTGGGAAGCAGCTGAAGCTGGCAAAATTATAAGCAATTGAAAACAGACGTGGTAACAGAAAGTGTTAAGAAACTTTAGCTACAGACATTGCTGCCAACTCCAGCTATAAATCAGACAAGTAAAATGGGAGGGAAACCTTCAACAGTCTGTTCAGAGCTTTTTAGAGTAAGACTGTGTCTGTTTATGTACTTTTGTATGGTGCTAGAAAAATACGGTAACTCAAATGGAAATACTACATTTTGCTTTAGACTCAGGAAATTACAGATTTTCAGAATTTACAGTAAAGGACAAAATCACAGAACTAAAAGTTTCCTTTCAATTTTTCAATGTTCTCTAAGGTTGTGTTAAAGTTCCAAAGTTTGAAACAAACTACATCTCCCATACAGGTTTGTTCAAAGTGTCAGCAAGGCATGCTCACCTTGGTCTAGAATATCAACAATTTTCCTAATGAATTTTATTCAAATTATCAAGCCTACTCCTTCAAGAATAGGTTGATATTTTGTACAGAACTAAGGAAGAGCTTTTGAGTATCACAGGGATACTCAAGTGAATGTGAGGGGAACGGACAAGGCCCCTCCTAATTTTGATCTTTGTGGTTAACCTTCCTCAGATCTGGTCCAGAATTTTCTTCTATCTTACACCTGAAAAAAATAACACTGCTTGCCTCTTTTGGTGTTTTATATCTGAGATACATTCACTCATCACAGAAATTCTGTCATTCCTCACCTTGCAGATGACGAACAAAATTATTTACCTGCTTCCTCAGCAACTCAATAGTTAGAGTGAACAGATGGACCAAAATAATCCAAGGGACCCATAAACTCCCTCCCTCTGCTGAGCTCTGCCTCTCCCCCACACCTGAGTGGCACCAGTCCCTGCTCCATTCCCAAAGCATCCTGGTCTCCACAGGATTGCCCTCATATTATTCCTACTCTTGCTGGCAGCCCACCCTACTTGTAGATTTTTATGACTTTTGATAATGCCAGTCCTAGATAACCATTGTGAAAGACAATTCAGCAATGACAAGCTTTGATCCACAGCCACCACTCCTGAGCTTCTCCAACAAGCCAGAGGCAGGCAGAGAAAAGCTGTCATGAGGATGTCAAGAGAGAGTGGAAAGAATGTGAAACAGGAGGGTAGAAGCCTTGTATTTCACTTCTTAGCACTGGTGATTCAATGATTACGAATTATATACCAACTTTGTTATATGAAAATAAGAGGTACTTCTAAAATTTAATTTACCCTCAGCCAGGACTTCTATCACTAAGGCCTTTATGGAAAATATAAAAAGACAGGGGCTGCAGGAAAACATATGCAGTTGAGTTTTTATGAACTGCTTTACTTATTTTCATTAATGACTTAATAATAATAATATTTATTCTCCCCCAGATGGCTTGATAATAAAATGCATTATTAGTTTTAAATAACTCCAGATTATCCTAGAGGTTGTTTCTGTAAAAGCTAAAGTAAATCTGTCATTGACCTTGACAGAATATTTAAGTCAACTAAGCCTTCTACTAATTTTTCAAATTCTTATCTTATTTCTCCTAAACTATATATTTGCGTTTGATTGGATGGCTAAATAAAAAGTAAAGCTCTGCAGTCTACCTATTTATTTCAGCCAGCTTCTCTCACACACCTGCTACTTGGAAAGATTCTTTCACGAGTTTTTAAGAACACAGTATTTTTTTCTTGCTCAAAACTATTGGAAATACAAAACACTTGAGCAACTCTTGTTTATTGTAGTATGCAGCCAGGACAACAAATAAATAAATTATGTTTCAATGCTTCTTGGACATATTTGAGTTTCTACTGGATGTGTTTCAGTGAATTCAAGAATACATTGATACACAGACACTAATTTTGGGTTTGCTCAACTAACACATGTACAAAAATTCTCTTACATGAAAAGTACTACTATAAGGGACAGTTTCACTTTGATTTAATCAGGAATACATTATTTTTCTAGAGACCTGAAAAGCCTAAAATTAGTTGCATTCACTTTGAAATAAATCAGATAAACTGTCAGTGGAACAGTATAAAGCCCAGAAGACTAAAAAATTTAGTATTAATTGTTCTGGGATTATTTAGAATAGTTATATTTAGTAATGAAGTGTGAGATTAAATTACAATAACAACAGCAGAAACATTGCAAGAAGTTTGCACTAATTTTATATCCAAACACTGTTTAAGAGTCAGTGTGGAATAAAACTTTCCATGCTTTGATTGACTATAAAGGATGTGAAGTCAGGTATTCAGGAGTGAGAATATTTAGAGTCAAAGAGCTCTGAACATGGTTTTTGGGTTGGTTTTGCCTTTTTTTTCTTTTTTTTTTTTTTTTTTTTTTTTTTTTTTCTGCCAGTGATACAAATTAGGTAGTTAAATGAGAAAAATAACAGTGCAATAAGAGACTGTATTGTTTTCTTTAATTTCTAGCTTGGCAATGCTTGTAACAAGCAGGAAGGGAGAACCACTGAACCAGCATGTCTTTAAACAATCAGCTTGATCAAGGTCAGCTTGCTCAGTGTTTGCCAGGACTGAAAGGAATTCTGATACTGAATAACACTACTTTCCTTCCTAAACTGTACTCCCCAGCCACAGCAGTGGGAAAACACAAGGCAGTGTACTACTAAACAACAATGAATAGATCATAACTTATTAATTTACCACCTATTACTGATTAGAGGGGCAGTGGGCTCTGACCCAGTAGTGACATATGTGTGTTTTAGACATCCATGCCTGCCTCCTGTATTTCCTTATACATCCCAACTCCAGCTCTGTGTGGCGGCCACTCTCTCCTGGTACATGAATCCAGGCTCACACTTAGAAAAGCCTGGAAGGTAAAGCAATGGAGGAGTAGAAAAACAAAAGGGTCTAAATATGATGCTTTTAAAATGTATATTAGTATCTTTTCTTTCTTAGACTAACTGCTTATGCTTCTCTAGCAGGTATTATCAAACATGCTTTTGACTTGTTTAAATATCCTCCTTCTGTGCTAGAATGATTAGACTAATAGAAGCCCATCACAGTTACTATTTACAGAGCACACGGGAACAGCTTAGCAAAATTTCAGGTTGAACAAAGCTCAAAAGATGACTATTTTTGGCACTTGTCTTGTTTGCAGAAGAAACAATATCTAAGGAAGTGAAGTTAATGAAAGGAGTCTGTTTAATCAGCATAAAATAAACAGCTAAAAGCAGGTTGCGCAGGGAGAAGCAATAAAAGAACAAGTGACTCGCTATGGTATTGTTTTCTTTCCAAGATCTGCTCACAACAGAAGGTTTTCAACAACTGTACTTAAATGCCTTGGTTTCAACACTGAATTCCATAAGGAAGGAAAGAAAAGCTTTCAGTCCTTTTTACTACAGTGCTCACAAGCCACCCTGGATCTTCCATAAGCCATAAGACGTGCTCGTCTAGCGAAAGGTAAAAGCACAAAATCGATAAAAAAGAGCACAATTTGTACACTAGATGCAGGGAAAAACACTAATGGAGCACAAAGACTGAATTTTAACTGAAAAGTGGTGTTCTCTGAAGAAATAAGCTCCCCTTAACACTATGTATGTAGATTGAAGAGTACACATTGAATTTGGGAACGTTCTGTTCTGCTGGAAATCTTTATATGATTGAATCCTTTTACCTCAGTGAGAGCTACAAAATGAAACCCTAGATTTTTCTTCCAATCATAAACAATTATAGTGCTATTTTGTTCTTAAGCTGCTACTAGAACCAGACGCAAATAATGCATATAACTGTCTTTGGAATAAAAAATACAACATCCCAAACAAAAACAACAGCAAAGCCAAACTCCTTTTCCCTTTCAGCAGCCTTTCTTTTTTTGAAGAGATAAAAATAGTCTGAAATTTTATTAAGTCACCAGAAGCAGAGGACTGTAAAATTCTGCTTTTAAACTGAACTGTCTTTTGCAAATTCCTTTATTAAGATACCAAGGCTTCAAATGTCTTCTTAGGAAATTAAATTGAATTATATTTCCATCATTAAAAGAAGTCTGCACCATAAAAAACCCCACTTTTTAAATCTGCTGAGCTCTCTCTGGAGGCATCACATGCAGGAGTCAGCAGAGTCAGCTGAAGTATCCAACTGAGCTATAACAACGTGGTGCACATGAGTTTGTTCTCTTACTGCTATAATCACATAATCTCAATAACGTCTGATTCTGTGATCTGTAACAACAGTTTCATACTACAAATATGTGTCTAGAATGTGTTTCATCATGCTAGAAGGTGCACTCCTGCAGAATATTTTGCTTTTCTGCCATAGTTTAAACTTTTAAGTACAGTGGAAGTAGTTTCACTGGCAATTTGTTACATGGACAAAAAATGTAGGCAAAAGTTTTTTCCTTAAAATCTGTCCAGAAATATTTTGAGTAAGAAGTAAGGCCAAGGATGAAGACTACGCTGATCTTTAAGAGAGATGAATAAAAGGAGTCACATGTCACACACCACGGCAATGAAAAATAGCACAGGTAAGACCTCTGAGCTTTTCAGCTCATCGCATCTCACACAACAAGGAACAAGAGAAAAAATAGGAAGCTAAGAGTAGTGGAAAGAGAACTTGCCATGCAAAGAGACCAAGAAAATCACTGCCCAAACTGAGAATTCTCTCAGGAGACTTGGAGATAAAGTTTTCTCCTTTTCCTATTAGTTTGTTGGGACAATCACAACCACTGCTAATGGTCTGTGATGCTGCAGATGATTCTTTTCCTGAGGCCCACCTTGAAATTGTTTATGCTTTCATTATTCAGGCAAAGGTTGTTATGCCAGATATAGCTGCAGAATGAAAGCTTTTCATTCATAAGATTCTTCATAACCTTGAAGAGTATCAGTGTGATTCTATACCCTGGAGTCTAAGGTTTCTGAATTTAGTTTTCAGTTCCTTTCCTCAATAAAAAGCAAACAACCAAACAAGAAAAACAACAAAAAATCTCTACAACTTTTCCCTCAAATCACTCATAATATTTAAATGAATAACTGATTGCTGATGATATTCTGTGCTCTGAAAAAGAACCAATATAGGACAAAGGAAACTACTGTCTGCTTAATTTTCTCAAAAACTTAAAGCTGAATACTGAATATGTCTAGAAACATTTATTCCCTTAATTTCCAAAAAAAAAAAAATGGTTTGCAAATAGAGAAATATTGTATTCATAAGGAGTCTAGGATATAATCTATGATTAGCCTGAAGAATCTGGAAGGTAGAAAAATGGTAAATATCCAACATCCTCTAGCACAGCAAAGAAATGAGAAAATTGTGATGTTAAAAGAACTGCTGCTTCAAAGCACATACGCTCTCCAGTGAAGCAAGGGAGGGCAACATGTGGTGACTTTTCTCTAGTAACTAAACACAGGCAGAGTGAAACTGACTGTAATTTTAGTTCTCTGTACTGACTGAACAGCTGCACACTCAGAGCCTGGACTCAGGCTTGTACAGGAACTCAGCAGCTCATGGAGCAGGTGCTGTCATTGCAACATCTGAACTTAAAGTAGAGCTTGAAATAAAACTGTGCCACAGATAAACCATGTTCAGCGGTCTTTGGATCAAAATAACCACAATACCTGTTATGCCATAAGGAATTCATGCTGTGGTAGCATTTGGGTGCAGTTCCACTATCTTTGTCTCTTTTCCTTTAGGAGATGGGTCTCTAATTTCCATCTGGGATCTTTGATTTAGGGGTATTTTTATGTGCTGAGCTACTACTGAGTTGTTCTGGAGGAAGGGAAGGAGTTTTGTTTAAAGCAAGACTTTTAGGAAAATAGCTCACTGTTGAAAAAAAATTCCCATGGGTAAATATATCTTAATTTTAAGGTTTTACTTTAGGAAATGAAGCTTTTCACCATTTTGCATGCATTTTACCATTTTTTTACAGCTAAAAATGTATTATCCTACATTTATTTTTGATCATGCTGGGCATGTTTACATTTTAAATGTATGTACATATCTACATAGAGTTCTGCCAATTTGTTTTCAGAGCAAGAGACACTTGGGAGGAAAAAAAGGGAATATTTTACTCAGTAGCAGCTGTCCACAATTATTTCAGAAATGTACTAAAATAAGAACAAAAAAGAGAACATTTTGTGACATTATGACATGATAGGAATAGCAGTGATAATAGCATAATTTTTTCCTATGGCAACATATGAATAAATAGAAAAAATGTGACCTACGTAGAGCGAAATAATATGTCGAAAATCTAGGAAAAAATTGTATTTTTTCAGTCTTTTCTATAATTTCCTTTTTATGCAAAATGTAAGCATCTTTAATTCTGAGGGGAAATTAAAACAGTGACAAAGGATTTCTAGCAGCTGAAACTACACTAGGTATTACCAAGCCAACTTTTAAATTTATCCATATAAAGATGTATATTTAGAGGCTTTCAAAATCCTGACTACCCTGCTTTAGAAATGAAACTATGGAAATGCATATTCTCCATTCAGTAATTAATTAAATCTGAAGTGATAGCAACAAACTTATCAATGACTAACTCAGGACTAATGCAGACCAATTTAGTAGCCACATCCTTGGAAAGAGGATCCATAAGCTGTCTGTACTTTTGCAGTTTTGTGCTGAAGAGCAGCAACTCAAGGAGTTGGAAAAAGTCTTTTTCCACTCCAGTGTTTTGCCTTTACAGGCTTCAAACTCTCTCAAAACCACATGAGAAGGATGCCTGCTTCCAATATTGACTTGTACCTTTTGCTGCTAATACCAGAAAACAATAATTTGTTTAAAATTCCTAATTTTAAGACTTCTCCTCACATACCTCTATCTTGTCAGCCTTGACATCCAAGATATGTTACAGTAGCAAAAAGTAAGCAATTTATTCATTATACTTAAAATATCAAGCATGGTCTACAGAAAGGAGGCATATGAGTACAGAGGGTTTTGGTGTAAATGACCTTTAAAATGCCCCTCCCTCAGACTATTCTATAATTCTGTATAAGGAAACAAGCTTAAAAATACTTGCATTTACAGCTATTCCCAAGAAGCTTCATTCCTGCTTTATCCAACCAACCAGCTGCTATAACAAATGATCAGAGGCTCACAGCTGGCTGCCCAACCTTCACCTGGAGACATTTCTCCATCAGAGCACATCTTTGCTAAGGTACACATAAAGCTTTATCTTCAAAGCCTCCCCAGCATGCTCCTCAGATGCAGACCTTCCACCCACATATATTTCACAATTCATAACTTAATCAGGTCAATTTTATCACTTTTCCAACAAAACTATCAGCTGTCTTGGCCTAATTTAAGAAATATGTGTTCCTATTGGTAATGGCAATTTGGAACCAATAAATCTGTATAATGTCAAAAGATGTGACCTCTTTTTAAATTGAAATCAATCTCATACTAACATATGAATGTAATATACTGCATAGTCCTATGCAAGAAAAAAAAATATACATAGGCTTCATTCTCTTTTATTTTGGGAGTTAAAAACACTTGAAAATTTTGGGTGAATAACTCTTAACCGAATTTTTAATTTATACTACTTTCTTGTGATGCTTTGGTTTAGATAGATGCAAAATTTTCTTTCCACAGAAAATACCCATATAATGGATTTTGCAATTTTAGAAAGTGTCAGAATTGATTGCATAATTCTTTATAACTTTTTCTACCATAAAAGCTGTTAAAAACAGAATCTGTAGAAGGAACAAAAAAGGTTAAAAATCTCAGGCTGTAATTTATAGCATAGAAGGCAACCATGAATGCAAAAAAGACTCAGTTTCATACTGTTCTGTAGAAAGAATAACTTAGGAAAGAAGGTGCTAGGGGAATTCACTAGAAATAAAAGAGTATCTTTGCCTTGTAGCCATGCTTAATGAAGGTATTAAATTTTTCTCTTCTGAGGCTGTCAACTTACCTTGCTGAGGATCACAAATTCTCCCTTAAGAGACATTTGTGGAGCATGCATATCAAGAAAATGAGCTGGAAGATGGATATGAAGAGGGTGTCTTGTGAACAGCATGTGGGGAAGCTGAATAAAACACTAGATTTGGCTGCTACAGTGTTGTTTTCTCCCCTTGCTTTGTTAAGGTACCACCATTGCTTTTGCACAGACTTAAAAGAAAAGACCAGATGAAAGTTAGGGAAGGCTGAATATGCCAGTGGGTAAAAAAGAAAAAAAAAAAAAACCATAAAAAAACCCCAAAACCATGAAACAGAGGATACCAATACAAGAAACCCTGGGAATTAATATGACAGAAAAATTAAAATAGACATGAAAATAGCAGAAGGCTGTGTAGCATAAAAGGGGTAAGGGAGAGAGGAAAGAACTAGATACAACTGGAAATATTAAAAGAAGGCAAAATTTTAAAGAATACAAAAGTGAGTTTGGAATATAAATCACTTGATGGAATTAGCTTAATATTTGGTTCAATGATTCTCCAAGTTAAAGGCTTCTAAGTAATTATACCTTCTGAATATGGGACTTGAGCTACTTTGAAAGTTTTATTCAAGGACAGAAATTATCTTGAGGAAAGGGAAGGGATTTTTGGAGAGCTTTAAACAACATGTACAGCTACAGAAAGGTTAAAATTGAAAAGTGAACTAAAAAAAGATCAAAGAGAAATTAAGATAAGAAAGTCAGCAAGAATAAGGTTCTTTTTAAGCTTTTACACAAATGCAGAATGAAGAAAGGGAACAAGAAATGAATACAAATCAGGGACTTTCTTGACACAACAAACTTTAGCATAAAAGGCAGATCAGTCATCTCAAACTCGTGTGTTTGCACTCAGTTTTGACACTTTAATTTTTAGACATGACATTAAAGTAGAGAATTCTCATCGAATTAGTGACTTTAAGCAAAATACATCTCTTAATTCAGCATGTTACTGGCTCAGAACTGTGCTTCAACTTAGCCTGATACATGTGCCAGCACGTCATTACATTGCTGCAAAAACCAGTCCATGAACAGAAGGGTGGCTCAGCTACAGAAACCTTTCCTATTTTCTAGCTGGCACACAGGACAAGGTACTGACATTGGCTATTAAAAAAAAAAAAAATCCATTTGTAGGAATACACAGATTCAAGTTTAGACAATCTTAGCCTGCAATGGAGCAGAATAAACGCATTGCTTATTGTCCTCAGTTTTCTTCAATAGTTTCCAGACCACCAGGATAAATAAGAGAGAAGTGCCAGCTTTCAGTCAGTGAAAGCTGACTCCTCCCGTTCCTAAGTTCAGGGCATGCAAAAAAACAGACTTCAGAAAGGCTGTGTGGAGTCAATGACCTTTCTAATTTCTAACACAAGGTTGCAAGAGGTAAGTCTTGAAAGTATTTGTTGAAGTACCCTAACTAAAATATTTCAAAATGTCAAGATATACCAGTGAAAGTGTTTTGTACCAGTAAATATTTCAAACCATTTCCTTCACACTTCCTTAAAACAGATTTTTAAAAATTTGCCTTCATAAGGATGATTTGTTCACCTCCACCAAAGTAAAGGATTTATGTCAGGGACCATAATCAGTGATAGCAGTCTTGGTTATAATTTGTAGGAAAACAGTCTAGAGACAGAGAATTGAAAAAAAAAAAAGATGAGCAGAGGCAGCCTGAAGAACAAAGAGGAGAAACCATGACCTGTGGAGGCAATGCCAACTTAGCAACCTCCCAGCCCAGCAAAAGACTTCCATGACTGGAAGTGGTGCAGACTCAGTAGGGTATGTAGAGCCATGGTGCACAAACCCAATCTGTGTTTATGGATGGTGATTAGATAATCCACCACCAGGACATCTGGTACCCTATCAGTCAGGGCTAGGAAATGACACAGCAGTGTAGGCAAACCTTTTATGTACAGTAAGGATTCAGTCCCCCAACTCCCTTCCCTTGTTTTTTGTTTTTTTTTTTTTTTTTTTTTTTCACCAGCTTGCATGATTTTGATAATCATTTCCATCTGTCTTAAAACTGCTTGAACTATAATGTTGCAAATGAAAGCACATCCAGAGTCCTGCATCTGCAATTACATTTTCAGCATAGCTGAAACCAGAAGCAAAATCTTGATGACAGAATTCACAGAGTGAAATCTTAGTTTAACCTTGGGAAGATGAAAATACCTTCATTTAATATTCATTGACCCACAATCCTAGTTTTGATCAATATTAATTTCTGATGCTAATAAATCTTTACACTCTGCCAAGGACAGGGGAGTCAATAATTCCTTATTATAGTTAGAAATGAAAATATAATCTGGCATTTTTATTCATTTCACACGCAGCAGTTACCAGGCAGCATTAAAGTTTATAAAAACATCTATCTCAGGATCCATGAGGTAAAAACAACTTCAAACTTCTTAGACAGCCATTGTTGATTTAAACACTATGGAAAATTAGAGTTTTTGCTTAATGAGCCACCAAGTACCACCTCATTTAATACCTGTTATGTTGCAAGGAGTTTATTTCATATGGACAATCCATAGACACATGTTCCAAAAAAGCTTCTCACTGAGAAACTGTTTCATAGACTTGGACCTTATAGCTGAAACCATTCTTGAATTTTTAGGCTAAACATTTATTTTCAAGATTTCATTCCCTACCTCCACTTAGGCATGAGGCATTGGAAGGGAGCTCCTGCCTGTTCTTAAGGCAGTGCCAAAACTCCTATTGATTTCAACTTTGACAAGGTCTCTCTTTTGGGAAATGACGATGACTGTCAGCAATATTGGGAGAGAAGACCAAAGGCTCAAGTAGCCAATAGTGGATAATTGTATTTAATTTCAAAAGTATCCTGGTTTTGGCTCTAAGAACTAACGCCTGCTCTGTTAGAGTCACTTCTGGCTAGCACCAGCAAATGAATATGTTTTAATGGCATGGTGGTGTCAGGATAGCAGGTCATGCAGATGAGAAGGCAATATATAATGACTTGACATATTGATGGCTTGGTTCCTCTAATTTCACTCCTAAAAGGAATTTTTAAGCCCACGTGTAAGGCTATACACAAATCTTACTGCACAATTAACTTTAGCTGGCAAGTCCACATTTTCAGTTAGATTCCATATAAGTTAGTGACTTTTGACTTTGATGATTAAGCTTTTTAATGGGATGCCACATGTTCAGAGGGGCAAATAATCAATCAGTGCAATATTCCAACCATTTCATCAATGACTGCAGCAATTGCTTTTTATCACGCAGTCAGCAGTCTCCTGCTTTTAGCCATCAGCCACACAAGAGCAGCTTTAGTCCACGGCCATTTTTGCCTCCTTGACACATCACAGTGTGTCATTTTTACTTAACTAGAAAAGAGGCAGTTACGGATTCTCAGTTTTCTGATACTTGTCTTTTGGTGGAATTTTTGTATTTTCAGTAAAAAAAATGAAATTGTCATCCAATTTTACTGAAATCTAATTTATACCTATGTTAATTATGCAGCCAATGAGCCTCAAGGGATTATGTGCTACATTCTTTATCATCATAAATATTGCATTACTTCAAATGCACTTTGGAAATTCCATTCTCAGCATTTCTTAATGATATTCAGAATTCCAGGAGAGAGCAGACTCTTATCTCCTGATGTTACAAGTTCTACTTCTTGTGTATTATTTTTCAATTGGTGAAATATCAATCTCCTTTTATATTTCAATAATCCAGTAAGAATTAATGCTATTCTTGCTAATCAAAGGGTTGCTGAAATTGCTATTGAAATACTTTTAATGAAGAAAAAATGTTAGCAGTTGCAAAGCTGTTACCATTGGAAGAAAAGGGCTCTACATGTCTTAATTACAGGAAATTCATCAGGAGGAGGAACGGGGAGGAAGATTTTATATCATGCCTGTAAAATTAGTACACAGTGTAACTTAAGTACAATAATTATTTTATATAGAAAGGATTTTAATGGATTCTAATAGTGATTCCCTTCACTATCTTTCTCAAGTTGACTCCTTCATTTTTAGTGATATGCTTTCTCCTGAAACTGCTAGGTTTCTCAACTACTGAAATGCTTTACTGTTAATTGATTCTTCAGTACTGACATTAAAAAAAAATCCCCACACCTTCATGCAAACACCTGATATTTTTACATTCCTTTGCCTTTATGGCCATTAATCAGTAAATGCAAAAATGGAACTGGTTTCTACTATAAAGCAAATAATGCATGTCCTCTAAAAGGTAAGAGCAATGCAAATCATCCAGCTCCAGGCAGAAGAGAGAAATCACCTGTAAACTGTATTTTCTGTTTCAACTCACTGCTGTTCATTATGAGGGCTCACAACAGAAAATGTGAGCTGAGAAAATAATGAAAAAGACACTGTGAGAGTGCCATACAGAATTCTACCTGAGTGTTTGGTGATGGACTGCACAGAGCACATGTGAAGCTGTGCTGTGGGAGGGTCACAGGCTTGCTGTGCACTGTACATTGCTTTCATACTCCACAGTTTACATACCTCTCATTTATATAAATGCTGCTTTGCCGTGCCATAAACCACATTAAAACCATGACCCACAGCTGTGGCTTCCTCCTTGGCTCTTCAGGGACTGGACAAGGGTTGGGAGCGGAACTGGACTTTGCCTTCGTGGCGTCCCTCTGACCCCCTCGGCACAAATGTGTGGTTTCCTCTCAGCTGCACACAGGTCTGATAAGCACAACTAGTGGGACTAATCATATCCCAAAAGCCCTGTGGAAACAGTGCTGAAAGCTTCTTAAAATTCAGATACCTCCCCTTGCATTTCAAAAACAGTGTGTGGAAGAGGAGATCTCTTTAAAAAGAACATCTTTTTATGCGGGTTGAAATGGGTATATCCATTCCTTCAAACCAACACAGAACATGGCAATTCCAAATTCAACACAGCATTAGAATGAATTCTAGCATCTAGAAATCTTTCAAACATTGTGTCCCTGCCATAACTCAAGCTGCAAGTAGAAGTCATGTGTCTCAAAGAGGAGATAGAATGAAGCATGCAGTGTTTCTGAAATTAATTTCAGACAGAGTTCCAAATGGAGTGAGTTCTCAAGTCTCACTTGCTTATCAATTCTTACACCCACTCTATTTCTATCAGCACATTTCAGATTTCAATGTAAACCTAACTGTATTTCATCTGAAGTGTGACAACTAATATTATTCAGGTAATTTCAAGTGCATGTTTAAAGTTTAGTTGTAAAACACGAGCTAATAAACAAGTAATAAGAAAATTAAATGTGATGATAAAAGCAAATACATTTTGCAAAAATGAAGATTTTTTTTTTTTCCACATTTCAGGTTTGGAAGTTGGTTTGTGTAAAATGGCTTTTGTTTCTGCAATTGGACAGAGTAGGCTCCCTTTAGATTTTCCCTATACTTTCAGATAGGGGTTACTTCTTTAAAGGTTTTTATTAATCATAACAGAACCACATTCAATATTAGTCAAATGGAAACTTCCATGACAGAGTTCAGAGATTGCACTCTCAGGTAGAAAGAATATCTTTTTAAAACAAAAAAATGCCTCCACTTATGGAAGGTTTAATTTGTTGGGGATACCGTATTGCATTTTTCCATCTCCAGGAACCCTAGATCTCTTAATCTAGGACACTGCACAATAGGGCCATCTGTTACTTTCAGGATCTAGAGATGTTTTTTTCAGGATTTTCCTCCCTAATTCACTATTTATTTTTTATTAGATATGTTTTTCTCAATTCGTATGACTTTGGTGTGATGGCTATTTTGGTAAGGAAAGCTGCAAATAACCTGAATTTCCTTTTTATGGGTCAATTGGGATTGAAAGTCCTAAAAATTGCAGAAGAAAAACCAAATCTTAGCTATACAGTTAAAAACAGCGGAGAAATCTTCAAAAACTTAGGAGATATAGGTGGGGAACCATTCACTGCCTTCACAGTGTTCTATCCTGGCTTTGTACTTAATTTCACTGGGGTTTAGTCTGTTACTTAAAACACAGATTTGTATGTGGGAAGGAGAAGCTTTCCAGTTAAGCCAACTCACACATTTAGCTTCATCTCAAGCTCCTGTCCTGCAAAAACATCAGACCAGCTCCAGTCTGTGCGCTGAAATGATCTGTCCACACAGCACTCATAGTTCCAGTGCCTGAAAAAGCCCAAGTGTTTTCATCAAGTGAACTTACTCAAAGTCAAAATTCAAGCAGGAGGTTTGACCAAAGCTGCAGCAATTCTGCTGTTTCCTGCCCCAGCCTGCACCCCTGGTGCCTGCTGGCCACGCTGCTCTGAGCTAAGGGCTAAGGAGCTGCATCCCTTCGGACTCAAGTGCTTTGAGCTCATGCCAGACCTCAAGTCACTACACCTCATACCTGCCCAGCCTCCATGGAAAATGCAGCTGGAAATGTTTCTCTCACGTGTCTAAGTCTCATCAGCTCATGCAAGTCGCAAGCCTCACCTGTGATGACACAAAACACCAACCTCACTCCTGTTCACCTAATGTCACTTCTTCTAAATAAAAAATTAGCCTCAAATTCGTTGATATGAGAAGGTACTGCTACCCACTCATTGTGTACTATTAGAGCTTATTAATAAAACATCATCGATTTACATATTCCTTTCCAAACATGTCTCTTTAAAACCTTGTAAGAGTTGTATGACCACAACATGAGCTACTTATCTGTCACACAATTCCTGATTCAACATCCTAAAGCTATCCATAAGTTCTCGAAGTATTTCTTGATTTGTGCTGATGTTGTGCTTTTTATACTGCATACCTCTTCCTTTATTATATATTGATTTTTATTCCTATTAACTATACAATTGTTTTCATCTTTTTTATTTTCTTTTATAAGGCGCTTATGTCACATTAATTCATCTGTCATAGTTGGAGGCAGTCTACTTCAGTAAATTATGATGGACTTCTAATATATGAAAACAGTGGTTTTTGTACAACATTCAAGTATTATGAAAAAACAGCAGAAGTTAAAGAAATTATAAGTGCTTTCATACGACTGTAGATAGTTTCAAACTGCTTTTTTTTTACAGCGTAAGTATTCAATCAAGATACTTCAAAATAGAATAGCTACTATTACAGGCTGCAATCCACAGAAAGAAGAGTTCCAGTCCTACTCTTTATAGACACCAAGACATGATGATTTGAATTCTGCAATTTACACCACAACTTTATCATCTTGAGCATATGTTTTTGAAAATATATAAATAACTGGCATTTAAATTGCATCAAATTACTAAAGGCCAAGCTCTTGAATGCCTTAAAAATGCAATGGTACAGGGTTGTCTCTGGCAGGCATAAATTGAAAGTGAGATAGGATGGAAAGTAACAAAGCACAAAATATTTTGATAATAGATATATTTTGAGAGCATTATCAGAGTGAAACTAAGGAAGACCATTTTCCCAAGTGAATGGACCTGCAAGGCAGCACACAACGGGACAGCCATGAGGAAGAGCCATCAGTGAATGACCAATTTTCATCCAGTGCTCTTTGCAGTAACTCCTTCCCACTGATTCTGAAATCAGCTGGGCCTCCTCGCCTGCAATTTGAACCTTGCGCTGTCAGCATACACAATATACATTTCTTAAAAAAGTTGGACAAGAAAAACCTGGATTAACGTTCATGAATGAGGAACTAAAAATACCTGACCTTAAAAAAAAAAAAAAAAAAATGCTCTATTTCATTTCGTGCTGGGTGGTATTATTGAAAAGTGATATGATGAAATTACCTTGAATGTCTCTGATCAGCTTTGGGATGAACACACAATATGATCTTTAGACATTTGTGATTTTTTTTTTCTCTGTACCCTCTGAACCTGCACCAAGCTGAAAACCCTGAGGGCCAGAGTGTGTCTTACTGGCTTGGTTAAGGAAGTTTTCCTCTCTCCCTTTCATCCAACATATGCACTCGGCTGTTTCCACATCCCTCACAAAGCCAGACTGGGGAAAGTGAGACTTGTGTCCTGCTCCTTCAGAGGCCAGAAGACAATCCTTGTCTCTGGAAAAGGAAAGTGAGTGTTCCCTCACTTGGGCTCACCACGTTGACTTTTTGGCTACAAATGTTCAAGATCACTGATCCCTAAAAGAGCAGCGTGTGTCCCTGGTGCCTACCAATCTAAGCTTCCTGGCATGATATTCCTGATTTTCCTTTAAATAAATTACCCAGTGTTTCTAGGCTAATAATAAAATTTCACTAGAAAAAATACAGACTTTTAAAAACACTGAATTGCCTAACTAGGCATATTTTATCAGCTAATTCTATAATTTCACAAATCACCCAGACTAATGCAGCTTAGCTAATAATATCTCAGGAAATTAGACTTTGGCATCTAGTGTTCCAGAAGGGAAGATTTTTGAATAAAAGTAATCTCTTTCTTTGAAAACTATTTTGTACAGTAAATTGTAGCAAATGATTTCTCCTATCTGAGAATTTTCCTGTTACAATGTTCACAAGAGGATATTCTAGCAGTACTAGACACCACCCTTACGTACCCTTGAGGACACAACCCCAAGTTAATGAAAACGTCAAGGAAGGCAAAAAAAAAAAAAAAAAAAAAATCTACTAATCAGAAATACTCCTAGGCAAATACTTAAACATCCACAAACCCTGTTTCCTTGCAGGGCTACTATAGATAGGCACTACCCAAAACCATTATTTGACACCAAGAAATAAAAATGCAGACCCAGCTGTTTTAAAGTTTGTTGTCAGGAGAAAAAAGCTGCAGAACTGGAAATGAATGGGACAGTTTGCACTGCTGTGTTTTATCAGATTTTTTTTTCCCCCCACACCATCCTGGAGAAGAAATGTAGCTCATTCAGAAACTCTGCTTACTGAGAGTCAGGGGTGGGAAAAGAACAAGGCCAGAGCCTGACTGGAGCACCCCTTCCCTGATACAGCTATTTGATATTGCAGATATACACATAATTTTAAAAAATTCTATTTTTCTTTTAAAGACTAAAGGACCATCTGTGTTCTACTGGTACCTCAGGTGTGACTGACCCACCTTTAAGGTTAAGACCATTTTTGCTGAAAGTTTGTCAGCTTTCCCATTACCTGTGGTCAGGAGCTCAAATCTTGCCACTTTGCTTTTGCCTTGGGAACTTGGGTAGTATAACATAAATATTTGTGTTAAAATCAGTAGTCATGCAGAATAGCCACAATCTTATTTACTATATAAATTCCAGATGTACATTCCACACAGATATTTCCCACTAATTGAAGATATTACTTTGATGAATGTACCACTAGAAATTTCACCTAATAATTACACTCCAAATTGTTTAAAAAAAAGAGACACCTTAGGAGATATAATCAATGACTGCATCTGCATAAAAACCACTTATTTAATGTTTGGTATTTGAAACGTATCTCAAGCCCATGTAACAAGAAAATAAATTACTTTAATTCAACATCATCCATCTACTAATTATGTTGCTAAGATATTAACAGGAAAGAATTTGGTCCTATGGCTCTTAAAAGCTTGATTGTTAAATTCATAATAATATGGGACCTGTCTTTCATTGAGCAGAGAAAAATGAAAACCAACAAAAACCAGATCCCTAAAATGAATATGTTCAGTTGAAGAGCCCAGTTTACTGTCACTGAATTTTATTCTCCTTTTCATTTTCAGTAATTGCAGCAAAATAGCTGCTCTTCAGGGACATATTAGGAAAAGAATAGTAATTAAGCTTAGGAAGGTATAATCTGTATAAAAATGAATTGCAACTGACTCAGTCTAAAACTAATGTATTACAGATTCAAATGAAAACCTAGCTGTACCTTGTGAATAGCTTATTCAAAAACACTTCCAGATTTCTACATGTCAGCTCTGTCACTTTGGGCACATTTATTATCCTCTTCAAAATGTGTAACCCTTCAATGTGAAAAATGACATCACTGAGGAGTCAACACTTTTCCTTCCCAAAGGAGCCATGCCTGGGAATGCAAGGAAAAATCCTAAAACCAGATAAATAGAACCTTTCTTTATGAATGAGTCTGGATGCTTTATCAAGAGAACGACTTAAATGGCCCACGTTATTTTAGCAAAACACATAACCCAGCCAAAAGAAGAGAAATAAACATCCCGAGGGCTTTCAAAAGTTAGTTTTGCAGCACCAGATTTTGAATTGAAGCCCTTTATTAAAAATAAATATATTCACTGATGAATAGTTCCTATGCTTGGTTTCCAGAGAGTGAACAACAGAAGGAGGACTAACAATCCATAGCTAGTCAGGAGCTTTTCCACAAAATGTGCTTGACAAAGCAAAGCAGTAAAACATGTAGCTGGATGCACATTATGGGAACATTTCTCCTATTCCAAAGAAAATGAACAAAAATACTTATGGATTATTAGAATATACATTATCTACCAAAATTTCATAACCTGGCACCATGAAAGGTACCATCAAGTTCACTAGCCTTTACATTCCTGTGAGGTCAGAAGTGGTTTACTTCCAGCTTTATATGACACTGGGAGAAAGGAAAGCAACATTCTTCCAAGTTCAGTTTTAGGCCTTCCCTTTTTTACGGGATTAGAAACCCACAGCTTATTCTGTCAAGTATACATACTAGATTTATCATCACAATTATTTTAGTCAATATTTGCACAAAAGAAAATAAAAGGACTTTAAACAAACCTCTTGGATTTCTTTGCTATAAATTATAAAACCAGAAATCAAATTAAACAGAAAGCAAAATAAAGCATGACCCTCCCTAACCACTAAATCATCTGTAGCAACCTGTACAGATGGATGTATTTTGGAATGTTCCCAAAGCCAAACTGTTGAAGCTAGCTTTAAAATGAGATATGAATTAGCTTGGCGTGCTCCACCCTTGACTTAACCCTCAAGGACGTGGTCAAAAATTTACTAGACAAGCAGTGGGGGAAGCAACAGTGCTATCACTGTGAACACTAGTACAATTTCTTCCCTAGAATTTTGCAAAGCCTCTGCGTAGGAAATCTTAGAAACAGAGTGCATGAATGCTCTACCACCCTCAGAAAAGTATCCTGTGAGATATTACTGCTTAGTTTTAATTGAAAGTTATATTTTGATGGTTACCATGTTATGTTGCATTTCTGAGCATCATGCACTATTTTCAACTTCCGTCTTTGAATAACATGTGAAAATTCTGTGCATAAAAGCTGATAAACCAGTAGAGAAAACATTTGAGAATGGCTTATAGGAAACTAGAAATACTGGTTTTAATTTCTGTAACAACACTTACAGCAGAATTGTCTACAACCAAGGAGATCTGAAATGCTGTGCAGTAACATTCTGGTTTATGGATACACACACAGAACAGCTCCGAGTCCCTTAATCTGATGGAAAGGGCATTATTAGCACAGTTCCAACCTGACACACATGGGCATCCATTGCAGCATCTCCCGGAAAACAGGCAGTTGGTTTGGAGAATGCAGGGCTAGAGAAGATCTACCTTCTGTAGAATGCAAAACAGTAAAAGAGGTTTAAAATATAATATAACAAAGAGTCCATAAAGTAGCCTTAGTTTTATTTATTAAACATTTGGCAGTGGATATCAAATGCTGGAGTATATCACAAGTGGTTTGACTGTATCATTTATTTGTAGTGCAATACAAAATGAGAAACATGCCCCAGCTCCTTATTGTATGTTAATATTAAATCATTACACATGGCAGCTGTTTTGTGTTCCATGTGGTTTTCAGTTTCTTGCTGACAGGTGTCCAAATCACAGAAACTATCCCCACATGTAGTGGCAGCTGGCCACACTGTCATCTCTGAGATACCAGAAGTGAATAAAGAAGCAGTTTGTATACTGGAATGATTAATTCGATCATTAGCTGGCTCTCTGTTTGGTTTGAAAACCAGGCAGAATTTAAAACAGTGCATTTTTAAGTGTTCAGGAAAACCAAGCTTTCTCAAAGTATAAGTGGGATCTTGATTCTGTAAGGTAGAAAAGAACCCCAAACTCCTGACAACCACTTGAAATATTTGGTCAAAAGATGGTATATAATTTGCAGAGTTTTTCTTTAGCTTAGTTACCTTTCCATAACATGACTGTACTCAAGCTGGGTAATCCTATCACTGTAAGAGTTCATTACAGCACAAAAACACACCATGTCATTGCTATTTATCCAAATCCAGATCGTTGTGTACCTTTGGAGGTTGTAGTTATTTTTCTGATAATAAGTGAGAAGAGTTAGAAGATGAAAGAGGTTTAAATTACAGACATGCATTAGGTCAAACATGTAATCTCATGTTTTTACTTCACTTGCACGGGGCACAGAAATCAACAACGTTATTTTCAGCTGCCTTTTGTAGCAACAGTCTATTGCACAAGAACTGCTGATACGCCCTAAAAGATGAAATGCAGCCACACTTGCAATTCCCCATAAGGCAGAAGGTGAGCCCTGGGGGCTGGTGACATCCCCACATGGTGCTGTCCTTGTGACCAAGTGGTGAGATGCCACTGCAGTGAAAAAAAGGGAGATACCTCGACTGGCCTCACAGAAACAGAGCTCAGTGAAGGAGCAGGGGCTGATGAGAAAACCTCAGATTGTGCAAACCTTCCCATGATGTCTGCCCCACATGCCACCATCCAAGCTTTTCAAAAGTTTAAAATTAGAAAAGAGAAGTTGAAGGCCAAATGGGCTTCAAGTCATACAGACACTCCATTTTCCCTGCTAACTTCCAGGCTTTAAAGGGTTTAGCAAACTGTTACCATCTTGGTTGCAGTCTCAGTCCCTTAAGAAATTCTAAACCTGATATTGCAGAAAGCCATGGATATTTCATCCTCACACCTGCTAACCCTGGAGGGAAATATCTTTAAAACAATCTTCTGGGAATGCTTTAAAAAAAATAAAAAAATAAAAAAAAAATCCTTAGAGCACATTCCCAAGAAATTTTAGCAATCTTCAAGCAACACTGTGCCTTTGAAAAGAAAAGGAAGCAAAAACCCCAGAAAAAAAAAAAAAAGGCAAGTTAATTCAAAGCATATTTTGAACTATCAGATGTGTTTAGATGTAGTAACTTTTGCTTCTATCACATAAAGTTACAGTTGAGCAGTGCCACTGACATGCACATTTAAAAAAAAATCCAGACAAAAAAATTAACTTACTTTTTATTTTAAGTGGTTAAAAGAAATAAGCAGGTTCTTCTTAAACACCAGTTCTAATTTTGCTAATAGGCATATGTATAGGAAGTAATGAATTCTGATTATCTGTAGTGCACCATGAAAATTACTTTTCAAAACATACAGAAAATTCTACAACAGCAGTTCACAAAATAGTCTACTTTTTACTCAGAATTGTTTAGAAATTATTGTTATTATGGGTAAGTTTTCAATTAAAAGGTGCCTACATTTATAACAAGCATGGAGGAATCTTCTAAATATGGCAGGAGCCCAAAATGACATAAAAGGTGCTCAGTTGCATACTATTTACAGATCATTTCTAGTCAGAGAAGGGAGAAGCAGGTCTCCCTTTTTTTTGCCTGTAGCTGCTGAGGCAGGTGGATGCCATATGCAGGAAGCTGCTCAGTGGCATTATATTCCTTCCCTCGGTCCAGTGTCAGCTATAGCTGCACCAGGAATCATTCCCTCAAGATGTTATCAGCAATTTAGCACAGAAACCAGCATTTCTGCTACAGACACACACCATTTGACCCGATGAAATCACAGTCCCACAGTGCTCGCTGTGTCTGGGCTTTATAAAAAGATAAATCAGGTACCTACATAAGACAGAAAGCAACAAGCTTGGATGAGAATTGCTTCTCAGTAGTCGAAGTCACGTGCTGATAAGCAATCCAAAATTCCAGTTTTGGATCCATATGAAACCAAAGAGAACAGATGCAGAATCCACTGGTCTGGCAATAAATCACCCCTGCCCCCCAGCACTGTGGTTTGCTTTATTGAACTGGCTTGCTTAGAAGTTCACAGCTGCCCTCCAAGCCTGACCTTCAACCTTCTGCCCAAGCTGGTGTTGCAAGTATATTAACATTTGCACTTTTAGTGCACATCAGCAGTTCCTATATTTTATTTTTATTTTCTGGAACTTACTCTTTTCTCTGTCAAGCAGAAACATATCTGTTGAACATGCCATAAACATTCAAGTGATTATTGCTGCCCCACTCATGAGTACGTCCTGAAAAGGGGCACTGATGCTCGGCATGTTTAATATCATAGATCAGATTAATGCAGTGAGAACAGCCTGTTATGTGATTACAGGAAGCCCATTCCTATGGGCCACTGAGAACAAGGTGTGCAAATGTAAATCAGAATTAAACAATACACCCATCAAATTAGGAAAAAATTCTACTTATTTATTTATTTTGATTCATAAAAGGATACCCAGAAAACATTGCTGACTCTTCACAGTGCCCCCACCCTCGACAATGAAAACAAATTAATGGGAAATAAGAGTACACATTCTATCCTTACTGCTGATCCAGAATCCTCACAGATATAGAATCTGAGGCAGAACACTGAATTATGCAATCACTAGTCTCAAACAGTCTGGGCAGGTTTCAGACTACCTGACCACATCCTATATATGATGATGTTTCAATTGTTTATTTTTTTTTCCTAGTAGTGCAACTCTGGTTTACCTGACAAAGTTGGAGAAGCTCACAGCACTATTTACTGAGGAGAGACTCCCCTTTTTGCTATTACAAAGTTATCTTTGTGCTTTCACAATGGTAGTGCACCTATCTGTACATATCATTAGCTACCATTTAAAAATATTAAAGAAAAACATATATGAATAAATAATATAGTTTACATAAATCTATGGCTCTGTTTATTTAAATTGATTGACAATATGATCTGATTCTGAACTATAAACATTTTCCCATTTTGAGCATAACACTTCTAATTTTTTTTTGCCATATAACAATTATCCCTCTCTATCCCAGAACATGCTTTAAAGCACATATTTTTTCTCTGTATGTGAAACTAGCTATGTACATTTCTACTTTCCATGAATGCATAATTCAAAATTGTTTACAGGATGTTTTATACTGGTTCTCTGTGATCAGAAGAGATTTAAGCAACAGTTCAAGGAAATTAATCTTTAGACTCAGCTTGCCATTTTAAAATACCCCAATATATCTCTATTAGGCCAAAGTCAAAAGTCAACAGAAGTGCAGTCTGCCTAACCTCCTTATTCCTACATTAATCAAATCCCATCCTACTTAATTTTCTTTTTGGAATAGGAAAAAAGTGAAATAAGAGAGGAGCTAAAGGAAAAAAGAGATGATTACACAAACATACACTTCAAGGAGATAGATCCTCTGTAGCTACACTGTTGAAAAATATGGAATAAAATAAGGTAGGATAATGCTTTCTTTATGTAAAAGAAAGATCAGTCACATTAATAAAAGAGCCAAATGGAACCTTCAGGCCTAAGTAGTAAATCTCCAGTAAATTCCAATTAGTATTGAAGTAATAAGCCTGGAAATTATTTTCTCCATTTAAGTAATACATATGCTTACAGGGGAAAAGAATTAAAAAAACAAAAAACAAAAAAAAAAAAAAAAAAACCAGCTTGGATGACTTGGATGCCATGAAGGACCAGGTCTTCAGATATCTAAATGCATAATTTGTAGACACTGCATAATTCAAGATGTGTCTTTAAAAAAAGAAACAATCCCAAACCAAACCAACAACAGCAGATCCAGACATCAGTAAATCAGGACCATAATGCTGACCCTTGGAATGGTGCCATTTGATGGCCACTTGCAAGCTGGCTGTGTCTTTAACTCACAAATAAAATATTCTGTATCCAGCAGCAGAAAAGCCACTGACGTAAATTAAAGTTTTCAATAAAACAACAACAACAAAAATACAAAACAAAACCCAACCAAATAAAAAACCATAACCAAAAAACCCCCAAACCAAACCAGAAAGCAGCAGCCATTTTAGTGTTGTGAAACAGTGTGTAAATATACTAAAATTATCTCTGCTAAAGAGAAGGCTTTCAAAAAATACTTTGTGCAAAATTAATTTTTGACAACTTTGTTTATTACGGGTATTTTTAAACATCAAAATTTGTGACCAAGTGATGCTCACACTCTAGCAGGTAAGTGCTGTAGACTTTTGACAAGTACTATATATTGAATATTCTTTACCACAAGTGAACATAGGATCTGATTCCATCTGCCTCAAGTGATGGTGAAACTGGAAAACAGAGATGATTACCACTCTCTTTCACATATTCCTACTCCATTCTCATATGTGTAATACAAAGGTGGAAAGAAATCCTGGATTAACTTGGCTTGAAGATAAAATCTTATGGAATTCATAAGAATCAAGACTTCATCCCCAGACCTGGGCATGAAGTCTTGAGAGGCTCAATTCAATAAGAAAGTGTCTTTTTTAGCTAACTGTTCTGCACCACATAGAACACACCTACACAAAAACCACAATAAACAATCCAATGAATCACCTAATGCCTTTGATCAGTAAAATAAATAGTAAAGTTTGCTTCCCTTGCCTTTGATTTCTTTCCACATGCTGGCCAGTAAATCAGAGCTAATGCAAAGAAAAGACTGCCCAAGAAAATCTGCCCCCAGAAGGGCCAAAGAAGAATCCATGCATCCTTCCCAAGACATCCCTGTAGCAAGATTTCACCTTTCACAGACTTTGCCATAAAAGCAGTCAAGTTACAGACCAGAAAAATAAAGAAGTAGCTGTTTACCTCTTCCCAGCTGCTCTAATAATTTAATTTTTTAGATAGCATAGACTGAAAACCACTCATTGCACTCCTTTTTCTGCTTCTATAGACATGTTTAACACTGAAAGAAAAATGGATTTAACTCTTCCTGCTCCTCATGTTTATGTGAGCTCACTACTGCGTTCCTCCAAAGACCTGTGCACTCACAGATTGCATTTTTATGTCACTGTGATTTACAGAGTGCAAGGGGGACAATTACATAACTGTTTACTTAAACTCATAATTTCTCAGAAGCCCTACACAATCCTTTTGTTATCATAATCTCCAACAAGCATAAGTAGCATGGATATATCATGGCATGAAACTGGATATAGCTGACTTTGCCTGTCTGACTGGTGACTTACAGAGTCCTGCATATCTGAACTTCTGGGAAACAGCTGCTGGTCCCACACTGAAATTAGAACATTTGAGCTCGTCTGATTTATGTTAATTCCCGTGGGAACAATGACATGAAAAATGAACACGACTTGTAAATAAAGTACCAGTTCTCTCAGTGGTGAAAAAAAACCAAAAAAAAAAAAAAAAAAAAGAAATAATCTATTTCAGTACACACTGATCTATTTACCACCTTGCTACACTGAAACAGAGGCAGCCTAATGGTTATCATTAAAAAAATGGAGCCTTGAATATACAGCTATTCAAAGGTTATCTGTCCCTATCTTGCCATTTTTTGAAGAATTAGTTTGCAATAGTTATTGGCCTAGTTTTGGTTTTAGAAGAAATATTTTCATGGTGTCGGGCACAAGAGAGGTGAGTAGAAATGAAGTTTATGTAGGAAAAGGCAAGGTATAGGAAATACGTTCAAGTGACCCAATTGTCAAAGAGTGCATATTCTCCAAAAACTAGAAGCCATTACAGTTTATCTAGTTCTGATTGTTCAGCCTGACAGGTCAAACATTTGAAATCTGCTTTTTTAACATACTGGGCTCTCATGGGATACTCCGCACAACATTATATTGTCCACAGATCAAAGCTGGTATTCATAAGACCTAAACCAAGGTGGCTGGAAACGACTCCTTAAGGATTTGATGCTTTTCCAGTAGATGAGAAGACTAATCCCTCCAAATATTTAGTGTATTCACAAAAAGCAGTTTAAGCAAAGCAATCAGGTGTCTCTGAGACCAGACTGGATCATTTGGTAGCAGAGCTGAGATACTGCTCAGACATGCACGAGCAGCAACGTAACGTCTTACGTCTGGTGACCTTTTATCATTCAGGATTTGTTACTTCTGAAGCACTAGCAAGAAAATCTCCAGCAAAAAGTCCTTAAGTTTTCCCTTAAGAGCACAGATAACATTTAATTGACCCTGGAGATCCTGCTGCTTGAGTTACATGAGGTAGCAGAGCACAGGCAGGATTACTTAACAAGAAGTTACTCTTAATTTAAGGAATTTTCCTTCAGGACAAAGTCCTTTGCTAGGCTAGCTTGGAAAATGAGAGTCAGGGGAGGAAAGAAGAACAGTCAATGTGTTTGCAGCTACAGGTAGAGCAAATTTAAAAAACAGACTACTAACAGACTCTTACTACTTTTTGTCTCCTTTTGAGTTTTCCACGACAGGCAAAACTGCTTCCCATCCCCCAGGTTTGCTGTTGTCAAAATTTCATTTCATTTGTCACCTTCATGTTTGAAAAGGCCTAAGATATACAGAAGAAACCTACAATGATACACTTATGAAAACTGCAGATTGTTTACTTAAGGACCTCCACGAAAAGTTGTTAGTTTTCATGTGTAAAATTTGAAAGCGACAGTTTTACTGCAGTGTGTAAATGCTAATATGGATAGGAATACTGAAGACAAAAAACCAGGATGGTGCCCTCATAAAAAGTGCTGATATACTATAATGCTTAAAAAAGCCCTCCTCCACCCACAAAATATATATGACTGACTGACTACCTCCTCATTTTGTAGCTGTTTGTATGAGACTTTGATGCAGGCACAGAGCGACCTGAGTTTAAGTTTTGATGTGGTCTGGTACAGTACAATTTGAAAACCTAGCTGGCTAATCTGCAATGGCATAACTGCAAACAACTCTGAAAAGGAAAGGAGGAAAAGATGGCTTTGCCAAAGGAGTGGGGAAACCTACAAATATCGAAGGACTGAAGCAAGGTCAAGGGAACAAGATACAGCACTTCATACAGATGTTTCATTAGTGATTGCCAATCCAATTGCATCCCTCAGCGTGCTAAAGGAGATTAAAAACTTTACTAGTCTTCAGGGTTTGGAGGTAAATTAATGTGAAAAAAGACTTATTGGAACTGGGAATTGGACTAAAACAAAGCATAAACAGAGGGAAATAGTTACCAACAGAGGCTGTTAATAACAACCGAAGTTTGGATTTTTAATTTTGGCTTTAATTTTTTTTCAATAACTGCACTGACAGAGGAGAATAAGGAACAGAACGCATGCTGGAAAGAAAGCAAAACAGAAAGGAAGGACAATCTGCTATCATTTAAATTGCTAGTGCCTGAATTTTTCTCAAAAATATAGGAATGGCAAGACGTAACACGACTACGTGGTTATTTCACGATTAAACCATGGGGGAAACAATTGAGGTACAGTATTATTTTGAAAGATGTAATAACAATTTGTAACCTTACTTTAATATTTACATGCTTTCCTCTCCAAAATTTCCAGCAAAAGAAAGAGGAGAATGTGGGAGGCAGAACAGACACATATAACACATACAAACATTCAATTCACCTGTGTTTCACTACCCTCACACTACTTTTTATGGTTTCCCTGAAATTACATTTCATACTTCATGACGTCAGCTTTTTAATCTCTAAAAACTGTATAAAAGGGAGTTTTGCCTTCTGCATTTTGAAAACTCTTACAGGAATGTTTCTTAGAATATCAGTACAAGTTCTTATTCCTTTTTTCTGTGTGCATCTATTGAAGAACTACAAAAATGTTGAAGTACCTCACAGTCATCGCAATGCTGTTCCCAGGCACAGATGGCTTCCTTACTTTTATCCATAGAAAAATTCCTCAGGAACTCAGAATTATGAGATAAATCCCCCCAGAAGCTTCATTTTGAGCCTTTGTGTCAGCACTGATTTTGAGGGAATGCATTTTGTGCTTGGCTGTCACACGTGGCATCCTCTCACTGATGAGACATTCCAGTCAGCAACAATGAAATATAGATATTTTATACATATATTACCTATTAGGCTAACAGTTATCTATTTTTTTTTTTTTTGGTAAGTAGCATAACAAATCTCCCTCTAGTAGCTAGCCCAGAAGAACAGAAACTAGATGTTATACCCTAATTAGTGCTTATGTACTTCATCAAGGAAGCTGGAGTCCATTTGGTCATCGAAAATGCAATAGCTAAAAATCTGAGGAGTGAAGAGCAGATTTGTTTTCTTGTGTCCTAGGGCTTTGTTTCCTCCAGGAACAATGCTCAAAAAGCAAATTTCATGGAAATTCACACCATCACTTCATCAACGTTTGGATGAGGCACAAGAGAAACAATCACACTCCAGAATTCTGTCAGTTCTCATTCCTGTTGTTTCTCAGGGCAGACACATGAGGGAAACAGTTATTTTTGAGAAGAGAGCAATGAGACATTAAAATTTTATGTCCACAAGTTGACTTAAACCTCAGAAGTAGAAATATTCAACCCCATCTATTTCATGGTCAATGCATCCATGCCATTACATGAGTACTCAGGCAGACAAACCCTGTTGCCAGATGCACAGGGACAAGATGCAGTAGACCAGTAGCATGTAGTTTTTCTAGATTTACTTGAACTACTGGAGCAGCTAAATAGAAGAAGGGATTAACAAAATGAAAACAACCAGAAAAAAATCATCCTTGTGCCTAGCAGATAATGTCATCCTGAGGCATTCACTCTAGAAACTGGTTATAGATTCCTGTGTTGCAACCTGACAGTTGAAGGTATATTTACAAAAATCAACCAGAAAGGTAGAAAACAGGAAAAAAAAAATCCCCTCAAATATTCCAACAAACAAATAACACCCCCTTCCTCTCCAAATATTCAGACCAAATTGAAGAAATAATCTTAAATATTCCTCCTTGTGCAACAGGTGTGGTACCACCCTTATCTGGGTAACACTACACAGCAACAGCACAAAGTGCTCCCCTCTCTTTTTCTCCATTTACATTCTAGAGGACATATTTCCTGTAATGGTCCAGAAAAGAAAGTTAATATTCTATGTTACTTTTTTTTTTTTTAATTAACTATTTAGGGTAAATTTTGAGATCAAAATACTGATGGAAGCAATGCTAAAAAAAAGTTATGCAAGTATTACTGATTAGACTACTCAATAATTTTTTAAATTATAAATTAACAGGTATGTGTGCTTCCATTGTGCTTGCTTTCAGAGATTACTACTCAATGTAGTTGAATATTGAGCATTTTCTCCTTCAAACTGAATAATTTTCCATTGTGACAAGGAATGTAAATTACTAAGATTTTTACTGGTTTTTTCTTAATTCATATTTATTTACTTATAAAACTTGAGACAAGATTTACTTTATTTTGTTTTAAGTTGTTAAGGTTAAGGTTAGTACTGAGAAGGCTTGGTTTTTTTCAATTTCTTTTCAAATAATTTATTTTCTTCAGCTTAGATAAGACCCTTGAAATAACATAATAGCTTTCACACAAGACCCTCTTATACAAGGGTTGCTTTATTTGTTAAAATGAAACAGGCAGCCATGGTGGTGGAGCCACATGTCCCACAAAGTTCCTTTCTCTCCACTCTGCTTGGAGAACTGTTGTTTCCATGAGATGCACCTTCCCCAAGCTCATGGGAAGCCACTCTATCATCTACTAATGGAACCAACATTCAGTATCTCACTTTTCCTCCAAGAAAGCCATCCTCTTTTTTTTTCTTGTCGTTGTTGTTATTTTTTTTTTTTTTTTTTTTTTTAGCATTTCCATTTTATAAATCTATACTAATCTTCACTTGAGGGCTGATAGGACTCCCAAGGAACTAAGATTAATCATAATTTTCCTGTATCTTTCACATCTTAAAAGTGCTCCTGGAGCAAAAAAGAAATTGAAAGATACATGCCTGCAACTAACACATCAATATTCCTGCTTTGTCTTGATCCATTATCCTGCTATGGCTCCTGTAATTCCTGATATTTATGATGCAATTATAATCCAGTTGCTCCCAGCAGAATAGTCTTTTGTTTCTACCATATCCCCATAAATAGAGCTACTTGGATGCAGCTATAAGTAGTCCAGAAATACAGTGAGAGGGAAAAGGACCCTGGGCTGAAAGACCAATAATATAATTTTCAAAAGCCCTGGTGAAAAAAAACTTCAAGATAGAACATGTAGGATTCATCCATTCTTCACTTTGGTTCTCAGTCTTGAGTTTTGACTAAACCCAACACCTTTTCTACAGATTAAGACCACTAAACAACTTCCTGCTTGTACATCTAACGACATTCCAGGTACTGGCTTGTGAGGGAAATTATAAATAAAGTATATCCTTAACCTGATATGTAGTTTTTGCACATAGTGCTACTCAGCTGTTACTCAGAGCCTTTCCCTTTCAAACAGACATTAATCTTGCTATCACAGAGCAAACATTCAATATTTTGCACACTGTCTTGTTTACAGAGTGATTCTCTTTGGCTTGGGGGTCTTCAATATGGAGGACATGCCCAGGAAAAAAAAAACAGGAATAGAGTCCATCCTTGAACAGAGTCTTAGTTAAAAAAAACCAAACAACAAAGAGCAAAGGAAAGCCTAAGCCCACAAAACAAAAATAACAGTGAAGAATTAACACGCAGAAGTCTGACAGATCAGCTGAAGTCCTTCACACATATTAAGTATTTTTTTTCCCCACTGTAATTTGCTGAGGAAAAACAAAGTCCATTGGAAAGAAAACAGAAGAGAATATGCTATGTCCTGCCATCCCACATGAAATATTGATGATAACTCATGTGGAAAAGACTGTAATGTTGAAGTTTATCAGCACTTGACATATGATACATTCTAAATAATTAGGAATTATTGTAGGTGATAAATAGACCAGACCACAGAGTCATTAGGAAGGGTCAGTGTCACAGCAGCCCTAATCTGGGCAGGCACAGTCACGAAGAAATACGTTACCAACACTAATTTCCTAATAACACTAATTGAAAAGAAAAAAGAAATAAAAAATACACACACACAAACAGTTTTTCTTTCCAAGTGAGACTTGATTCACACAGAATACCAAAAACAACAGGAAGACCTACAAAGCTGCAAATGCCTTTGCACAGAGATCAAGGTTTCAATGGCTGCAGCTCCAAATTAATTAGAACTAATTTTAAGAAAACATATGGGACTGGCAAAATCCCTTGAAATCTTCTCAGCTGTGGAATCAAAGACTATCTTCTTACCATTTTCTGTCTTCATATAACCTCTTTCTAACCTCTCCTGTCTTTACAAAAGAGTTAGGAAATTAGAGCAATTCATAGGGTAATAATTTTAGAATGTCAAGTTCTGTAAAAAAAAAAGTTTTAAATCATTAAATACACACATTTGATATTGTTCTGCACAAAAAATTAGAATAGTTTGGAAGGTGCAGAGGTGCAAAGGACCTTAGAGCTTTGTTTCTGTAATTCTGAAGTGGAATATTATCTGAATAAATATGTGTTATTAAAAAATTAGATGTTCTTTACGATACTTCCCAAAATAGGCTGTTATGCAAATTTCTAAGAGATTGTTTAAAAAGAACATGGAAACATCTGCCTGTGTATTTTTCACTGTGCTTTTAAAAGAAATGTCGACTCTACAAATAGCTTCCTGTGAAATATCCTCGTTTTTTTTTACAGAAATAAGTGTTCTCAATTAAAGCCGTTTTTCCCATCAGTTATTATACAGCAGTGAGTCCCATCATTATAATGTTCCCTTCTCCATAGATTCTTGGAATAGTTAATTCTCCAGAACACATTTGATCACTGTATCATATTTATAATTTTGGGACAAGAGAGGGAAAGAACAAATTCTTGGAGTTATTTTCTAAGAACAGAAGTTGCTGAACATTGTTTAGCAACAACCAAGCAATAGGTCTGCACCTTTTACTAAAAACAATGTTATTTACAGCACATCTTGAATCATCAGCACAAAGGGATAATAACTGAGTGTCAGGGATTCTTTTCAAACCTTCTGAACAAACTAGTAAGGCCTTCTTCAAAAAGTCTCAGCTTGGATTGTGATTGTCTATAAAAGAATAACAAAAGAAGGACAGAGCACACACAGAACTGGCACAAAGACCTGGCAGAGTGTTAAGTAGATGGAAGTGGGCACAAGTCCTGCAGGTGTGGACACAGCTCCCACTTGGACAGGGATACAGGACCAGCCACATGCAGCTGCCTGCTGCTGGCTAACTTGGCTTGCCCCTGTCAGCCTCCTGTGTCTGCTATGGAGCTGACAGACACTTGCACAGACCATGCAAGGCTGCAAATCAGAGCAAAGGGCTTGGTGACTAACCCCAAACAGCTGCCATTCCTAACAAAACTCCCTCCCGCTTCCCGCGCGCTCCAGATCCCGCTGTACGGATGGGTGGGGATGGCGGTGCTGCTGTCGGACAGCCAGAACTATAAATAGCCATGCTCTGGTTGTCTGGCCACACACTCAAAACTCAGCCACTCAATATTTTGAAATTTAAACCAAAACCTCCAGAAAGATGTATGGGATCAAATGCAGTTGTGTGAAATTCAGGGGTGGGTTGTTGGTTTTTTTGCATTTTCGTTTGAATTTTCATTTCCCAGGCAGTTACAGCTATTGCTAAATCAGCACAAGACAGGTTCAACATAATTATTTGCTGTCTCTCAGGCTAATCTCCCGAGTGAGGGGGCAAGCCTGTTGTGCAGCCCTAGGAAGATAGGGGAGTGAGAGCCTTCTGGCAGCAGATCAAAGAGTTACCCTGCTAGCTTGAAATGCTTAAAAGTCAGAATCATCCAGTGCTTTCATTAAGGCAGTGAAGGTTTTTCCTGCTCCGCCTCTTAGCTGGCCATTGAGTTGACTATGCTGATTGCCTGAGGGAGGCACAAGTCAGGAGACAAGGAGGGTATACACAAGGAAACCTGCCTTTCCATCCATCAGAGAAAAAAACATCCAGCCAGTGATGGTTTTGCAAAGCAGCCATTAATTGACATGAAGTTTGTACTACTCTGCATTTATTTGGCTACTGCTACAAAAGCAAGTTGCAGCATTTTGTGCTTCTTTTTTTGAAGCATGCAGTGGGTGCAGATGCCAAGGGATTGACACAGGACAGGCTGCCAGGTGGCCTCTGTGATGAGGGGCTATGATGCCCTATGATGGACAAGGATGGTTCCAGACAACCCAGCACAGGGCACAGCTGAGCCCACAGCTCAGCTTTTCCCACAGGGAAAGCCTGAGTAAGGAAAGGCAGAACACAGCTCAGAGCCAAGGATGAGAGAAAAAATGTGACAAACAGCAGAGGCAACACACGCCAAAGTCAGCAAAGAAGGAGATGTTCCATATGGTGCCCAAGCAGAGGATTCACTGTAGGCTGCAGAAAGCCCACATGTGTGGAGGGGAAATCTGTGAAAGGGAAGAAGTTTCAGGGAAATCTCTGTGCTGACTGTATACCCTCTATAAAACTCCCTGCAGGCTGTTCAGGGCTGAATGCAGAGAATTTGGGAGCCAAGGACTGATGCCGAACCTGGGAAGAAGAGGCAGCATGCAGAGAAACTTGTTTTGCTTTTGTCTTTGTTTCTCAACCTCTATTTCTTCATTATCATTATACATTTAATTTATTTTCCCAAGCCAAGGCTATTTTGCCTGTGACAGTACCTGGTAAGACACCTTGCTGTCTTTCTCCTCCTGTGCTCTCTCCCTGTCCTGCTCATGCTGGGGAGAAATGGTGGGCATTTGACTGCTGGCAAAGGCTGACCCAGTGCCACACAGATGTTGTGGACACATTGCTGTGCACAGTGAAAAGGCTTCACAGAGCTTACACAGGCTTTTCACATTTGATTTGGGTAAAGAGCAGAATAAGGGAACTCTTCAGGAATGTTTTCGAAAAACATGTGGAAAAACCTAGATGAAAACTATGTTGCAATATTGGAATGCCCTATAGATTGGGGAAAAGTTAGCAATCTTGATTACTAACACATGATAAGCAGTGCAGTTTTAGGCTCAGAAACTCTCTTATTCATGCACACATGTACATGCTACATGCAAGAGCACACTGGATTCAAAGCAGAACCCTCCACAACAGCAGCACTTTTCAGTACACTTCATGTGTGTATGAATGACTTCTCCAGGTAGAGTGAGAACTCCTGTTTTATAACAAAGAATCTCATTGCAGAGATGGTATTATAAAAAGAAATTAACGAATTCAGATCCATAAATTCTGCACCAGAAAAAAAGGGAGATCAGAACTGTGCAAACTGGGCATGACACAATCCATGGTAATTTATGATAATTTATAAGACCATATGTCAAGTCATACTTAGAAATGAAGGTACCACAGTCTCTAGAATGAAAAAGTCACTTCACTGCACTTTGATTGCTTGATAGTGATAGATGAAAGCTAGAAAATATGGCCACCACATTTCATATATCATGCTGCAGATTGATGCTTGCACATACTGCATTTTGGAAAATATCCACAGTATTTTTGTCTCATGATAAAATAATCTAGGAGCCCTTTGCCCTTACTGTATATCAAGATAAACTGTGACAAGTAAAGCTAACATCAAGCAAACAAACAAACTGCTTATTTCTATATATTTAGTAAATCTCCATGAATGGAATCCACCAAGATATTGAAAATTCATATAGGTTTTCTTTGAGCCATGTGCAATGGTCACGTGCTTTTATTTTTCCCCTTTAAATGCACAGCTGTCTAATTGAGCATTAACAATCTAATAAGGTACACAACAGGACCTGAAATGCAACTTTTCTTTCAGGCCCAGCAGTGCACAGGTTCTGTATCGCTCCCAGCTTTTCAATTAGATCATAATTATAACATGCCTCATTTAGAGCTACAGGAACCCTGACCTTGTCAACAGTACTGGACCATAACGTGTCTGTCTTAATTAGATCTGATTAGTTCTGGGCCCAGATTTCATTGTGAATCTCAGCTCTGTTAAAACCTGCTCATCTGTTTGGCAGCTGTGGGTGTTGCTGAGCCTTTTCCATCACCCTGCATGGGTGTGCTTGGCTCTTCCCAACTCTCCTGGGACAACAGGACACTTTTGCCTCAGAACCAGGCAAATTATGGAAAGTAAGGAAAAAGGGGTAGAAGAGAAGTCTTTGCTTTATGGATGATTTCATACCTTATCACATAGGGCAATTACTGCCTAAAAAGGATTAAAATCTGTAGCAGCAAGTCATATACTGGGGAAAAAGGAAGAATTTTTGTAAAAAGTAATCACAGATATGCTTAGATTGAAGAAAAATGGCAATAAAAGATCACATACACCATCTGTGACTGACAGAAAAGTGCACAAATAAGTGGTGTTGCATTTGGTGTTTTGTTATTGTTTGGGGAGCTGTTGGCTTGTGGTTTTGGTTTTTCTCCTTTTTTTTTTTTGCCCTTTTTTAACATCAAAAGCAATAAAAATTATAGCACTACAATTCTGGGATTATTTCTCTACTCCAGTCTTTTGAGTATATTTTAAATCATAGAATTTATAAAACCCTTGTTTTTCTATAATGATTTAATCTAACACTGAGTTTTTACAACACATAATTGATACAAACAAGAGAAATCACATCCTTTTTAATACCCTTCTAAATTGTAGTGGTTGATTTTTCTTCTGTATCACATTTTTGGGGTGATATTGAAAGACCAGTATGATTTTTCCTCTTATTGAGACAGTTGTATTGACAGACATTTCCTCAGAATTAGTTAGGACTCCATACCAAAAGCCCTATTTCCATAATTGACTTTCATAACCATGTGCACCAAGGAAAAACTAACAAATGTCAAAAACTTAGTTTACAAAAAATCCTGCTACAATCTTGCGCTGTTAAAAGTTTTATATCCAACCACTTTGCAGTCAGCAAATCCCTCCTTTTTAACTCCCACAGTGGCTCTCATGTTCTGGCTGTAATTGCAGTGGAAAGCTGAAAAGTCCTCAGTGATATAAATACGGACTTCAAAAGCTGTCACTGTGTACAATACGCCCACAAATGCATTGGCTAGGACAGGCATTTCCAAGAGCTTCCACTATTGTCAAAAATACAGACTTTTATTTAAATGAAGAGACAGCTCAGGCCCCTCACAGAAGGCTTGTCTGTGCTACAGACAGGCAGTATTTTCAGACAAGAGCTGTAGTTTCCAAACCTCACTCTCTGCACATGTCCCGTTCTCAGGAAATGAAGAGATATGTCCTATGTACTATGGCATTGTTTTACATGCATTCTTTATCACAACAAGAGTAATTAGCATCTATCCAGATATAGCTAATTTAGTATGAATTCCCAAGGTTTGTAAGAGTTAGGAGCATCTGAATAACTTCACTTGTGAAAGCATGATACCAGAAAATGTACTGTTCTAACTAAAGTTTAAGAATGAATAAAAGTTGCAGTAAGACATTTTTCAGAAGCCAGATCTAATCAATAACTAAGTCAGCATAAGGGATTTGATCAGGGTAAAACCAATTTGTTTTTAAAAACCCACAAATTATAGTACATGCTTCATTACCAAGGCCACACATTGCTGAATTTAAAAGCCTGAATTTCCTTCATTCTGTTTTCTTCATAAATTTACTTTTTCTGTTGGTGGGGTTTTTTTTGTCCTCTATACAACACCACAATAGGTGCTGCAGGAAGTACAAAAAGTCTCAAATACAAAACTTCCATCACTATAGCTCCCAGATGTCCATCTTGTTTTGAATATGAAAATATTGACCAGGAGGTAAGGAAGAGAAATATTTACTACTACTGTAGTATCTGTATAAAAAAGAATTAAAGTAAAGCGTGTGAACTACAGGGGTTTGTAGACATGTTAAACAGTAATTACAATTTTGCTACTGACCCAAGTGACTTTCAAGTGCTAATTTAGGGAAATTTTTCTTCTTTTTTGCATTAAAAGGGTCACCATTAAAATACCTACAAATTATTTAACAAGTAGTTACACAAACATAATATTTATTAGGTATTAAATACACAGACTACCATGGTAATCTTTGCATGTTTACCCCAGTGAATAAATACGAAACACTGTACATCTGTGCAGATTTCTGTCTGCTGTCTATTAAGAGTGTCAAAATGTTTGCAGAAACAGAATATTTACCAGACTCCATGCATGGGACTTACTATAAATTAACAGAAATCTATTTTGAATAACGAGATCACCAGTTTTGCAAAACACTGCTGTAAACATTAAAATTTAAATAACTCAGTGTATCAAGATACTGTGACATCACTACAGGAAGTATCATAAAAATAGAAAGACTTTTCTCAAGTTTTATGCAATACTTTTTGCCATTAATCATAGAAAAAAATATTTCCATTGAAAGATCCATGTGTTTTGTTTAATAAACTGTAAATAAAAACGATCCTTATAAATCATTGGGAATTATTTTCTTGAATTTATATTAACTAACAAAATACAGTACAAGTTTATACTCAACCCATAACTCACACTGTATTGTTAATTTATTTACCTACATTCTTTTTGCTTCCACTGAAACTTCAGTAGTGTTGTTTTCCATGCATTCTTATTTTCAGCTGACAGTGCTCAAGCACTTAATGCTCTAACAGTAGTTCACAATCACAGAATGGTGGGGGGTGGAAGGGACCTCTCAAGATGATCTACAACATCTCTGGGCAGCCTGTCTTAGTGCTTTGTCACCCACAAACAAACACCAAAAAAAAACCACCCCAAAAACACCACCAACAAAAAAATTCTTATTCAGAGGGCAGTCCCCGTGTTTCAGTTTGTGCCAGTTGAACCTTGTCTCATCCCTTCCTCTTGACATCCACCTTTCAGAAACTGGCACTCATTGATGAGATCCAGGCTAAACAGCTCCAGCTCCCTCAGTCTCTCCTCATAAGAGATGCTCCCATTCCCTAATCACTTTCCACTGGATTCCCTCCATTAATTCCTCATACTGAGGAGCTCAGACCTGGATACAGCACTCCAGGGGCCTCACCAGGGTTCAGTAGAGGGGCAGAATCACCTTTTTGACCTGCTGGCACTGCTCTCCCTAAACACACCTCATGATATCATTGGACTTCTTGACCACAAGGACACCCTGCTGGCTTATGGACTGCTTGCTGTCCACCAGGACCACCAGGTCCTTCTCCACAGGGCTGTTTTCTGGTCATCTCCCAACCTGTACTGGTGCCTGGGGTTATTCTTCCCCAGGTTCAGCACCTGCATTTGCCAAATTCCATGAGGTTCCTCTCTGCCCATGGTCCAGCCTATCCAGGTGTTCCTCAACGGCAGCATGGCCTTCTGGTGGACCAACCACTCTTCCCAGTTTTACAGCATTAGCAAACCTAGTGCAGGTTTGGGGGCTCTCTGTCCCTTCATCCAGGTCACTGAGGAATAAGTTGAAGAGGACTGGACCCAGGAATGCCCCCAGGGAACACTGCTAAGCCCAGCAGGACTCTGTGCTGCTGATACAAGCTGTGAGCTGATAAACAAGTTTGCCAGAAATAAGAGCACAGGGGTTTTCAATAAAAACTTTCAGAACTATCTTTGAAGGCAGCACACTGGACAGAGGCATGCTAAATCCAAAGTAAAGAAAGAGAATTTGAGAGTATGAATGTCTTAAGTCTGGACGAGCAAGTGAGAGTTATTGAGAATATGGGATAAACATCAAGCCATTCCATCACCTATTCCTAAAATACATTGTCTGCAGGTTTGGCACTGACCAGGGAAGGAAGGTGGATGTCAGAAGCTAGAACAGCAGCAAAGAATTTAATCCTGCAGACTCTACCATCCCTTTTGAAAGTGTAATCAATGCCCCATTTGGATAAAATTTCACTTGATGGAGAAAATTAATAATTATAAAAAGTGGGTTTTTTGTCCCCAATGATACAAATATTTGGCATGGCAGTAGGCAGGGATGTGGGGGGAGAAATGTGGGAATCAAATACACAGAATTTTTTTCTTTTTATTCCCTTTAGAATAAGTCAAAACCACAGAGTTAAGCTATTAAAATTGCCTATGAACTACTGAAGCAAGAAAACATCTTGATGATAAAACAAATTAGAACAGTACTGTCAATTTCCCTCCACAGTTAGCTTAAAATATTCCAAGAATTACCATTAGGAAATGCCAAGCCTCTTTCCCTTATTACTGTTGTCATCATCTCTTTCATTCCCCCAGCATTCCCTCTCCCTTTCTTCCCTACCCACATAAAAACACAAATGCAAAACTAAAGAAGCCATCTCCAGCCAAGAGCAGAAAACCATACTGGCTACATCTAAATATACTTGTAAATGAAAAGAAATACCTACAGCGTAGGAGAGGGGTGGCACATCAGGGTTTCAATTTGCTTTCTTTGTGGGTTTTCTGTTATTTGCTTTGTGTTTTTGTTTAGTTGTTGTTGGTTTATTTTGTTTTTTTTTTTAAACACAAGGGTGATCATGGAAATGTGTTTTAATCCATAACATGGTTCATAAAATAAATTCAGATGTGTTTTAAATGTTAATGAATTGTTAGATTTACATATTGCTGCTCTCAATGTTATCCCCCGAAATGGATGCCAGACTTCATCTATGTAAATATAGAGCAAAAATAAAACTGATCCATCATAAGGGAAATTAAATTGTCCCTAAAATATAAGGACTTCTGGAACTGATGAGGAAGAGAGAGTTCTGACAGTCAGATAGATTAATAGCGTGATAATAAATTAAACATAAACCTCCAATCCCAGCTGTCTGTGATCTAATGGTCACTCAGGGACATTGCTGAGCTTTAACATCTGGTGCAAAGAGGGCAAAATTGCCACTACACTGGCCTTTCACCTTCTAAGGACACTGGGATTGCATATGGCACAGTTGCATGCGTGCCAGATGCTCACTCAAAATGTGCAACAAACTCTTCCTAGCAAGCCTAAAGTTTAAGTGACTTTAGTCCAAAGTAAATCACAGTGATTTTTAAAGAAAACAAAACAAGGATACTACTTTTCCCATATAATATTTCCGACTTTGGAGATCTACACTTTGATAAGAGAGGCACTTGTTTTCCTCCAGGTCAAATGAGAGGGCTGGCCCTTAAATCCTGGGAAAAAGCTTTGAAAAGCATTGTATAACAACAGTCAGGTCTCTTTAGCACAATTTCAGTATATCCCTTTCAAATGAAAATGGCTATGCTTGAAAGCACAAAGTTGCAATTTAAAAAACTAATGCCACAGCATACAAAAATAATGACGTCCAAACCAATAAAAATGTAAATCCAAATATAATGGGAGATTAAATACACAGGGAAATTAACATTAAAGAAACAATTTTATCTTCCATACAATATATTATGTTTTACTCTTTTTTAACATTTGGGAAAAAATGCATGTAAAAGATTTACTGACAATACAATGTAATATATCTTTGTTCTCAGTAGTTCTGCAGCATTTAATCCTTATATAATGGCTTATTTCTGTTCACCACCCAAATTATAATTTGTATCAACATGACAGTACTATATCAGACTGGAAGTATTTGTTTTGAATAAGTCTGACCTTCATCAATAAGCATGGGAATATTACAAGCTTTTGTCTTTTTGTGGTTTTCTTTTTCCTACTTTTTTTAAAACCGTGCATTTTTTCCCAATATCTTATTACTCAAGCTCTCTTTCATTATTTAGCCAACAATTAATTGCCTTTCTAACTATTAATACTTATAACTAACTAATTCAGCTCAGGAAGTAGAAATTAGCTGGACAAAACAGTAAATTCTTAACAATGCCTTCCCAAGCTGAACAAACAGATCCTACCCATGAGTGTTTTGTACTACGTGGCAAGAAGACTTTGCTTCAAACATGCTTCTGGACAGGCATGACTTCTGTGAGAACTTCATGCACAACTGACTTCATGGAAAAGGTAGTTTAAGTCTATGTAAATCTTTCCAGAAATCGCATAAAAGCTCAATTTGTTTTCTCATTATGAGTTTCCTTCTTGTCATTTATTGCCTTATTTGTACAGCACCTTAAATAATGAAAATACACTGGGCCTAGGTAACCACCTGTAATACCACATTATAAAAAGAAATCCAAACATTTTCTGTTGGTGAAGAGCTGCAGACAATTGTAGGACTGTTTGCTTCCATGCCACGGCAGGTGTTAAGACAGGCATTTTGTTAATCATGTCAAATATCAAGCTCCTAAGCTTGCAAGATTGTGAAATCACCAGAACTTAATTGACTTCTCCAAAAAGGAGGAATGGATTTGTTACTCTTCCTCCTTTTAGAGGGGTATGATGAAAGGAAGGGATAATTACAAAACTGTAATTATTAAATTAGAGACCTTTTAGGAGACAGTACCCTACATTATTAACCTGTTGGGTTTTTTTCTTCCTGTGCAAATCCAAAAAGCTCAGAAGCTTTAAAAAAAACCCAACCGAAAAACAAAGACATATCTCAAAACTATCTTCCCCCAAACGCCTAATACAGCACAGTACACATGAGAAGTGGGCTTATTTGACACAGTAACTGTGAACCAAACCCAATTTTGTTACAGATGTAGTTAATCTCTAATTCCAAACATTCTTGAGTATATTTCAATACAACACTGTTCTGCATCTATAAGAACCTAATGCAGGCATACAACTCCTCCATAATGCTCAGTTTTTTACATGTTTATCACTGTGGGCCACCATCTCATCAAAACCAAAGATGGAGGCTTCAGTATTGATGAGACAGAGGTGATCATTGATCAAAGAATGATTTCACAATTATCATGCATTACCCTTGGAGATCTTGCAGCACTGTCTAAAGTATGTTTTGCATTTAACATTTTAAAATCCATATGTTCAAAAGCAAATGTAATGCAACTGAAGGCAAAAATTTGGGTAATGTATTTTTCAAACTGGAAGACACTTAAACTGACTTCCAAATTTACTCCTCATTATTTGAAATCCAAATTTTACTCCAAATTATTTGAAATCTCTCAAGTAGAATTCTACTGAACTAGTTGGATTTTCTCAGCATGAACATATCCTGACCTGAACAACAAAAGCAAAGAAGTTTGTATTGAAAATAGGAAGAGAAGGGGCTATCATGGCAATTAAAACCAAACAAGTTTTTACTATCTCTTGTTGGGTCTTATTTTATTCTTGTTTTATGGTTTCTTGTGGAATCATATTACTAAGGGAATGCTTTACATTTGAGCTAAATGCATGAGACAACATCTGGATGTTTCATTCCATGTAATAGCATTTGCAGAAATGGGCTGCTGGATTGAATCTCCCTCATGGTGAGACTCTCCATTTTATTTTACTATTGGGCTCCTGTATAAAAATGCCCGGACAAAGAGCATCCACATATGAGTTGAAGGATATACAGGAAGGTAGCAACTTTGCTCTTTCTACATGGTTGTACTACATTAGGAAAAAAAAAATATATCTACACCACATTTAGTGTACTGTAGGACACCTCGAGAGAGGTGACAAATGTTAGTGAAGTTCTACTATCATGCACTTTTGCTCAACCCTTCGACTTCCACATGACTCACTAACTCTGGAGAACATCAAAAGGAATTGAATGCTTCTAGACTACATACCCCACACAACATAATCCTTCAAAACAGGGAATCAAGACAGCAAAATGAGAAGTTAGTTACAGTTTCTCACTCAGGCTGCTACAAATGTTTCATCAATTTTTATGCCATTATGGCTGTTCTACCAGAAAACAATGAAAACTGATTTCTTTAAAAATAGCTATTCCTTCCTAAAAATTAGCTACGCCTTAAGCTTTCACGCACACAATGGGTTTCCAAAAATTACTCTCATACCAAAATTTACAGTCCCTTTTTAGGGATTTTTTCAATTCAAATACTAGAAGCAGTATAATTCTTTAGTGTGTTACTAACACTCATCTGTTTGACGTTTTTTAATTATTATTGAGTTTACTTTAATCTTCATACACAGACATTTCCATGAGGAAAACCCAGACACTTTTGAAAAGTAAATCAGGGAATGGGGAGTACAACTACTACAACAGAAAAAACAGAAATAATGTCACTTGGGCTTGACAGCAGCTTCCTCCCTTACAAACCTCAAAGCACTTGATTTTGATGCTCCTGTTGGAACATAACCTAGTGACTAACCAGCACCTTTTCTGCCACAGCCTGAAAAAGATTGGGGAATCAGGGATCACAAGGAAGCCAAACAAAAACCCACAGTGCATTATAAAATAATTTTTATCAGTCATCTGAATATGGAAGGATAGCATGGAAATATGGAGAGGTTAAGGATACAATATGTCAACTAGCCTATCTACATGCCCTCATATTTAGTTGCAATATGATTTTCAAAGCCACCACTCCAACCTTTCCTTTTTATTTCTGCTTATATTGCCATTGGGCATCCAAATCTTTACTACAGTCAATGTGGCACACTTGAATAGAGAAACATATCATTTTTCAAAGCTTGGGGGAGGAAAAAAAGAAGAAATAAAAGGTGCTGTGCTATCTGAGAAGCATGTAAGAACCTGGATGAGAATTTTAGGTACGTGTGTGTAGAGCAATTGCTACACTTAGGTACAAACAGGTGGTCACAACAAAGAGCCACCATGGCTTCACAAGCTATTGTTTGTTATCTGAGCAATAATACCTGAGCACACACAAACTCCCAGCCTGCTCCAAGTACAAAGGCTGGTGTTCTCACCAGGGGATGTGCAGCAGCAGGCCTGCACTCAGCCTGACAAGGCTCACTGCTGACCTCTCAGCTAGGAACGAGCCGTCATTGACGTGAAAACATCGTGTTAGAGCTTGTGCGTTCCAGCGGGCACACTTAAGTGCATGCCCTTGATCTTTGAGGTACCTCACTGATTTCTGCTAGAAAAAGTGAAACAAAATCACATCAGAGGTATCTCAACCCTGCCATTTGCCAACAAAGGGGTCCATTTGCCCTGAACACAGAGTACCAATACATTTCTCTCTGAACTGGCCCCCTCAAGATAAAGAAAACAAGAACTTAACATGCTGCTGTATGAATACTAAAATCACAAAGAGCTGTTGAAAACAAGATGTTTTACTTCAGTGCTCCTGATTTCTTTATAATCATAAGAAAGATATTTCAAAATTAAAACTATTTCATGTGGGAAAGCTAGTGTTTAATTATTGCACTCATTTCAGTAAACAAAAAAAAGTGATGCTATATCTTTTTGTTCTTATTTGCCCTCAGATTAACTGCTGAGAGTTCAGTTGCAAATACTGTACATGAATCTGGAAACTTCTGACACAGATTAAGTAGGTTTTTTTTTAAGAAATGAAAGAGCATAATAAAATTCACTTGTACATTCTACTCACATACAGTAATGCCATCAATAATACATGCCCAGAGACTTTTGCATTTCTATTTTGTGCAGTATGAATAACCACGTCTTGTGTATTTATTGCAATCAAGATATTTTAAAATAGAAACTTTTCATAGCTCCACTGTCAATGACAAAGTAAAAAATTTTTCTGGCGGGGGGTGGTGGGGAATACCAATATTGGACAAAGCAATCATTTCACCCAAGTGAAACAAAATGTAAGGTTTTCATTATTAAAAATGGTTATCAAAGCTTTATCTGGTAAGAGCAACATCAGTTTGGGCTGTATGAAAAACCCCAGAGGGAGACAGAGGGGCCTGGGATCCTGGCAGGGGAAGGCAGCTGATCTTGTCTGCCTGGCACCTGGAGAGAAGCACTGGAGTGCAGGTGTTCCAGAAGCAGGCAGCAAGTCTGGATGCCCATCAGGTCCCAGTATCCAGACAAGTCAATTAAAACAAGTTTGGTGAGCCAGTGAACATGATAAACAGCAAAGCTAAGACGCCTTGATCTTGTACTACAGCAATTTTTTTTTTCTTTTTTCCTCCTTTCCATTTGACCTTTTTGTATTTCTTCTCAGAGGCCTTCAGCTTTTGCTGGTACAGATTGTTTCCAGGGCCCAGCCCATCCCTGCTCCCACCACAAAAAAATACAGCATCATGAAAATTTAGACTTAATATTTAAAGAAAAATTAAATAGCATTAACCACAACCACCTGACCTTCTCAGAGGTGAAGGTACTTGGAGGTCTGTGCCTTCCAGCCCTGCAGCAGCTCTTGAGCAGCACAGACCTGTTTTGGCCAATACTTTGGTACAGGCTGAGCCCCGTTTGAGCGACAGCTCCCAGAAACGTGCCTGTATTTCATTGCACAACTGGCGGGGTTGGGACTCTTCCACCTCCCTGACACACAGAGAAGGGAAACACCACCATACATCAGGAATAAATGCATGCATTTGAAATGTAAAGCTGTTCACCACACTGGCTGTTGGGATTTTACCTCTCCAACACTCGTTTCTTGGTGTAAGCAGAGAACAAGCTAAGCTGGATCCTAGGCTTAGCCTGAATAGTTTTGTAAAGGTTACAACTGCCACACAGCTTCATTTGAGTCTCTAACTTCATGGATCTCATTAGCACTAATATTTATTTAAAAGGCTTTATTGAAAGCAGATTTTCTTAAGGTGTTTACAGTCAAGTTTACTTTCAATGCACAATATTAACTTACTGTTGATTATTCAGACGTTAGTCACAAAATTTCTCCTAAGCCCCTCAGTTCCTGGACAACTATCTAAAGTTTGAGGTAAACAGAGAATCTGAAAGTTTCAGCATGCTTGCCTGGGGAGAAGAGCATGGAGAAATTACTTCTAGCACATAGACCATACAATATATTTAAAGCATCCATAAGTAATGGCTTGAAGTACTTTAATTATCATAAATGATTCTTAATATTACTGATTTCCTGGTGCCTTCTTCAATCTTCTGCTTTGTAAGACAAGTACCATTTCTTCCAGTCTAAACCCCACTTACTCGCACTGGGACCAATGTTTGGTCATTAAATTCTAAAATATTAGAAATTACTTTATATGAGTGAATTTCCCTTGAAGAAAGAAAGAGCTCTCAATCAATAACAAACCTGGAAGAAGTTATGTAGCAGGCCTGTGTGTTAACCAGAAACAGACATCAGAAGTCTTACAGATACTTGTATGCATGGGATTACTTTATGGGCAGTCATAATTTTTATTCACAGAGGTTACTTCCCAACAGACAAATGAATTAAAGAAAATTGCATTCTATTCACTACTCTTCTTCCGCTATTGGATTCAAGAAATTCCATCTTTATCTGCTGAAGTATTTCCAAAATAATAAAAAAACCCAACTCAAACAGTGTTAACATCCAAGACTCAAAAATTTTCTTTTTCCTAATGTCCTGACCCCATATGGAGGTTGATTTAATGTAAACTAAATACGTAAGTAATGACTATAATAAGTCTTCAACTATCAAGTAATGTTAAAAAAAAATAAAACCAGGAATTAGATAATTTCATTTGATTGTTTTCATGAGAACCTAACATTTGTATCATGGGAAAACCAAACCACAAATGCGCACACTGGGAACTATTTCCAAAGCCAGTGATAGTATAACCTAAACAACAGTGCACAATTATTTAGGGCTGCCTTTAAGCCCCAAGAGCGAAGTTATTTAAGAATAATTTTTCCTCAGTGCATCTTTTGGATCTTCTACTCACTAAAAAAGAAAAAAGTTCTTATAACCTCTTTGTTTGCACAACATTACTCACATTCTTTACAAACAAATTATTTGGGATACACTTACTGTAGTATTTCTAGTGCTATTAAAATTCTTTGCTATTTGGGGGACTTATTTGTTAAAATCAGAGTAAATTTTTTGAGTTTTTAAAATTTATAAGTTGCTCCTTAAAAAGAAAAAATCAGCAAGGAAGTTTTCTAATGAAGATTTTTTTTCAGTGAAAAATATAGTTTCACCTTCAAAATCTATATATGATAATAATTAAGCAATAAAAACCCTTGGCTTTTAGAAGAATTTTTTTGTATGTTTCCTTTAGCACACATCCAGTCAGGTACCACATTGACTAGGTTTTAGCACAGCCTTTATTGTGGAGTAACATTTCTACAGATGTAAAAAATTATTTTATACATATTTTATCAAGTTCAGATTTCCTATACAGAAAAATAAAACCAATACAAATGTTCCTTAAGCAGTATAATTTTCTCAGGTTTAAAATGTCCTTCATCACAGATAGAAAATGATGACCAGCAGAGATAAGGATGGAGAATTTCTACATTTGGCAAGCAGCAAGAATATTCAGTCTCTAGGTGTTTCATTACTGGTGTCCATAAAATGAGGAGAGCATGAAAGGTAGAACAGAAGAAACACAAGAAAGGCAAGGCAAAGGTGCTTGCTATGATCGCTAATTTTTGCTACTTTTCTACACATCAGAAACTGCACAAGCAAATGTGTACCAGGACCACAGGAAGGGAAAAAAACCAAAAAACCAGGCATAGGTCAGTGGAATATGAGCCCTCCCAGTAGTGTGCAGCTCCAGGCTGTGCAAGACACCTCAGCTTGGCAGCTCCTCTGCTCCTAGGGAAGTTCAAAAACCACAATCCCCTCTGAAGCCCCAGGTAATTGCTTGAATACACAGATGGGGAGTTGCATCTTACAGATATTTCCTCCTGGAGAACCACTACAGCCAACTAAGATGTTTACCTGGGCTCAGAATGGCCAGACACCCAAAACAAGGTGCTGTTTGGTTTCTCAAAGGGAACACATTTTTTTGGAAAGTCCCAAGAGTGTCTTCCAAACTTTGGCCTCAGTCATGTCCCAAAGTCCATTTTCCACTCATAAACCATTTCTAACATGAAGAACATTCATCCACAGATTAATAGGATTTCTCTTCTGACCAGCTGCATGCACAGGCTGCATGAAATGAAAAATTTTTTGCATGATGCATAATCTAAAACATTCTTTCACATCAAGTCATGAGCTGGGCTCTGTGCTACCTGTACTTTCTTAAGCCAAATTATAAACCACTTTCTGCAGCTATATTCCATGTCACTTGATATCAGCCTGCAGCAAAGAAACTTTCCTGATCCTTCCCTGCAAAGCAAGACATTTTAATGAACTGATGTCTCATCATCTCCAAAGGGAGCTATCAGAAGCTGTCTTAAGCTCTGTCTTATTGGCTGTAAGCCTGCTTTTTAAGCTTGAAAACTTGACTGCATTAAGTACAGTCCAATATTGTTTTAGCTTCCTGCCTAGTTCCTTTAAGAGATTTCCATGAAAATAAGTAAATAAATGAGGAAACAGTTTGCAGCAAAGCGTACACAATTAATACAAAAATTTCCCTTTGTGCACAGCTTCACAGAGGAAGCCCTTACTTACATAGCACTTGCAAATGATTTCAAATTAAACATTTCCCCTGTAATAGCTAATGGATTATTTGAGCAACTAACTGTACACATGACAGGAATTGGCTGCTTTATTTAAAATTAGTAGGCTTAGCCAAGGTACTTCAAATACCATGAGTGTGCTTCTAACAGAAAGCACAAAAGTAATTTTAGTTTTAGACTCTCCCCTCATCTAGACTCAGTTGTAGTATGCAGCCATCAATAAAATGCATTGCAGAACCTATTGTTTTCTACAGTTGTTAAGAGTCCCTTCATTTTCCATAGAGAAAATGAACTGTCATAATGGGAACAAACAAGATCTCCTATAAAACAGAAACCCAGGCATTAGGCATGGAGTTGCTCAGTAAATATCATTCAATCCAGAGGCTCACGTCAAACACCTCTCAACTATAAGTGCAGGAGACAATCACTTAAAAAAACAACCTTGAAGAATTCTGGCAAGGTACAGTAAAAACTGTTTTGCTCATTGTAGATGATGAGAAAAGCCTAATTCATTTGAGATTCAGGCTGAAAAAAGGGTGTTTTTTTCTCCTTTGGTGGACATGAATCAGAGCTCTTTGTAAAAGTTTGTGAAGATGGTGCTCCTGGGTTCCCTCTGTAATCAGGAGAGAAACAACCCTAATCGTGGCCAGGAGAGCTTCACTCCAGCTGCTTTGAAAGGAGATGAATCCTGCCCTTAGAGGCCATTAAGCACGAGCACTTCCTCGAGTGGAATGACCTCCTGGACCTGGAGCAGTCTGGTCTCCTGTTGTGAGCTGCAGGACCTGCCCCACGTGGGGCACAAAGAACATACCAAACTCCTAACTCTACTCCAAAAACAAGAGCAAGGCTGCAGTTAGAGATTAAAGCCAAGGGTGATGTATGAGGAGGAGTCAGCACCTTGGGTCTCTGGTTGTAGTTGCCACAGTAATATAAAATTGCAGCAGTGTCGTGTATGTACTTCAGTAGTCCTGCAAATAATTTTTCCTGCTAGGAACAAGAATTCAGGTGCGTTAAACCTGTTCTGAGATATTTAAAAAAAAACCCCAAAAACTTCCTTGTTATACAATATTGAATGGAAAGGCAGTAATGTAACATGAAATCCCACATGACATGATTTACGGTCCTCAAAAATCTCCATTACCAGCACCACATGGAAGATCATTGGAGCCATTTCTTAAAATCCTTTTTTTTTTTTTTTATTTTGTACATCAGCCATCCCCATGGACTGATGGGGATTTCCAAGACAGGTTCTCAAATCCCAGTCACTATCTGTTCTTGGAGTTATTTCTGTGAGGACTGATGGCAGTACAAGACTGCATTTGGCCCTCTTTTCTTCCATGTGTATACAGACTACCACCATCTGGTACAGAAATTAAGATATAAATGTTATTAACTGCAGTGCAGCAAGGTGACTGTGAACAAGACTCCAGTGGTTTAAGTATCAAAGTCTGCCACTGCTGAATGTGATCTGACCCTATGATAAAAGAGGCCTTGGTTCCTTCTGGGGTATGGAGTTCAGCAGTTTTTCAAATCACAGTTTCTACTCTTTCCCAGAGCACTGATTTTAAACAAAGGAAATGTTACAATCTGATATTGTGCTTATCACTAAGTCACATCCCTTTGATAAGCACAATGTCCTTGAAAAGAATAACACCAAGTAAAAAGTTGAATATTATAGAATTTGTAATATTGTCTGGCTATAATGCAACATTTTAAACCATAGAAATAGAGTTTCAAAAATAGGAAGTAATTTTAGTTAGGCAAAGATCATAACTGCTTTTTTTTTTTCTTAAAATATATATAAAATTCAAGTAGAATTGAATTGAGAACTATAAAAGAACTCTCAATGAAAACCAGCAAGAGACAAACAGAAACAAGAAAATTACTGTGCAATATTCCACCTTGTTGCACAGATGCCCATGAAAAAAAACCCTTTTATGGCAGTTGTTACACAAAAGTAGTGCTTCTTCAAGATGTCACAAGTGGTTTTGCTGGAGTGCACTCTCACACTCTGGAAAATACACATCAAGAAAATTTTTCAGTATGTTCTCCTATATTCCACCCAAACATCACTGCATATAAATCTATGGAAAAATATATAACCTATGGAAAAAAAATAATAAGAGGATATCTTGCAGTGATTTAGACATTCAGGGTCACATGGTAAAAAATCTACAGCCATCCAATCTGGGTGTAATTGAGCTTATCCAAATCAGCTTTGGAGGAAAACTAAAAGTCAAACAGGACTCCAAAAGAGCCTGTTTAAAAAAGAAATGCCTGCTGCATACATTATGGTAATCCTTCACACAATGTGTGATCTATTCTCCAATCAAATAGAGAGGATTATTATTTATTCAGACAAGGAACAATGCACATTTGCAAAAAAAAGACAAATATTTAAGTTCTCGGCCCCTTACATATAAACCTGCCTATCAGGTTGTATCCTTGATTTAGAACAAGATCAACTTGCTTTAGGTTCTGTTCAACCCACGCTAAAATTACTTGATAATAAGGCAGTAATTTGTTTGCCTGTTCAGCATTTTAAGAGAGATTAATCTGCTAGTGACATTTAATGGAAATTAAATCACAGGCATATTACAGGATAATTGGGAAGCATCAAAGGAATTGCTCAACTATAGTCATGCTCATCCTGTTCTTCAAAATTAAAGTACCAGAGACTTGTCAGAGTTTCTTTAAATTTCTCTGTGAGGAGAATGCAGTAGAATTTAGTGCCTAAAGGTTATAACAGTAAGTGACTATTGAAGACCAAAATACAGGACACAGCTTGCAGCTGGCTGCTCCATGAAACAGCAGGACAGCTGCTGAGGGAAGTGGGCAGTGTGTCCATCCTCCTGCTGGACCGGGCTGGGGAGCACAGCCAGCTCCCAGCAGAGCCAAGGCCAGGCACATTCTGCACGGACACCACGCTGTTGTTGAACCCTTGCTGTTTTCATTCTGTCTCACCAAGGACATTCCAGTTTTTTTGAGTTATCTCAGGGCTGCTTGACTAAAAAATTCTAACACAAGCTTCTGCACAGTTGTTAACTCTTTCATAACAAGAAGTCTGCCTCTGCAAACCCAAAATCTATGTAACACAGACTACTGATACTTTTATCTCCTTCACATCTTCAGATAAACAGACTCTTCTGAAATTTCAGTTGAAAGAGACACAAAAGACTATGTATTTAATTACCCACGTCCTGAAAATGATTTGCAGTCTTCTCAAAACACAGAAACTTGATACAGCCCTCTTTGATACCCTTGATTATTAACAGAGAGCAGTTTTCAATCCTGATTAAATAATGAAACAAATCTGAGACAAGTCTGAGACAAACTTAAAAACATAGTGAACTTCAGGTTCATTGTTTTAATACCTCTATAATATCATTGTTTTAATACTTCTATAATGAAATATAAATAAATGATAACAAGAAAAAAAGAACAATTATTTTGAGGTAGAACTAGCTGACTTGCAGTCAAGAGAGAATGATAATAGCCTGAAGGGAGTATGATGGTAAGCTGTACAAAATAAGGAACATTGCAAACTTTTTCATGCAGGTTTAATACTTGGGAGGAAGGAGGTGGGGCAGAAGGCAGGACTACTCTTCTGCATGTGTGGGGCCTGACTGAAGGCAGAAACAGCTGCTGTTTGGGTAGAGCCTCCTTTGATGGCGGTACCCAAGCAAGCCAGACTTGTGACACTCAGACAAAATGTATAAAACACAGATGAGTCTGCACAGCCTGATTAGAACAGGTGGATGCAGCTCTTTGGGTTCTCTTGCAAGGTGCACTAGTAGTAATTCTTTGCCTTTAGGACTCAGTATCTTTAATTGTTATCCTGCTGTAAATAACAATTTGTCCCCCAAACCACACATCCAGGCAAAATCTGAACTTCAGAAAGAATAACAAAAACCACAAGTAAGAGAATACCAAGAGATATCAATGTATTTCATTTTAAACAGAATGAGATTTGGCAATTTCTTTCCATTAATTTGCCTTTTAGCAGCATAACACCAGCTACAAACTGGAGCAAGCACAGCCAGTCCTGCTTGGACCTCATCTCAATGGAAGCAGCACACTCGTGGATGGCCATCAGCTTGCACACCACATGCACAAGGGGGGTGGTTACAGGTCAGGAATGCTGTGCATTGGTAAGACTGTGTGGGAAAACGCATATGGCACCTGCTGAAACCCTACAGGCACTTTCCAATACCTTACTCCTTCAGGAACACCACATAAACAAGTGAAATTCCTCATTCTGAGATTTACAACGTACGGGTGGGCAGATTGCTGTGCCCACATGGTGCCTCACTGAAGCCAGCATGGCTCCATGCAGGTGCAGCTGTCCATATGCATGTAGTAAACTGCAGGCTCAGAGCTCATGCTTACTCTTATGAAACAGAAATAAAATCAAAGACACAAGAAAAAGAAACTGCTTTACACTTTCCCTGCACTCTAAATAAATTAATTTTCTAGAGAGAAATAACAGAATTGATGCTGGTTCAATTTCTCTCTCTCTCTGGATAGATGCCTGAGGAAATGTCTCCCCAGAGTAGCTTGAAAAAGGCAGCAGCACATATTTTTGCTTGCAAACCAAGGATATTGGAGTAATGGTAATCTAGTCAGAGTAAACTATAAAGAAGTATGATTCACTACTGCTGAATCTATTTTGACTTCTTTATGTATACATGGATCCTTACAAAGAAAAGATCTTGGCTGCAATATGCCTCGCTTTGTCAGGTCCTCCAAGTTTGGCTCGGGGAATGTGTGGGAGTGGCACAAAGCAGACAGCTGTTCCTATAATCTTTACTAACCTCCTGTTTCGTAACTGCTAGGTCATATTATACAGCAAGCACATTGTAAGTATTACCTTTCAAAGCAACTCTGCCTATACAGTTGTTGCTATGAGGATACTCTATGCTGGCATACGGCACACAAAGCAGAGCTTCTGCAGTCTGAAGAAGAAAGAAAATGGGTCAGAACCTCTGTCTCCTCTCACACTCTCAGCAAATACAAGCCCCATTTTAGCCACCTGAATTCTCAGTTCTGAGGCTGGGAGTCACAGGCTGTAGACTCATTAAAACAAAGTGTTTCAGTATGCTATTCACTTTGAATGATGCCAGTTCATCACCTTGGCATTGATTCAGAAGCCCCTTCCCATGAGCCAGCAGAGACTCACAGAAGTTATTTCATCAGTTTTCACATTTAATTACTTAGTCTCATTTGCTGCTTTGGTGTTTGAGAAACCTCAGAGGACAGCAAAGCTTAGTGTCATGACAGAAGCCATTTTCAAAGCAAGATTATCTCCCCCCCCTTTTCTTCCAATTGCATATAATTTTGCAGTTTTTAAAAGGGGAAAAAAAAAAAAAAGAAAAAAGAAAAGGAACCAACAAAGAGCAACCTAGCCAGCAGCCAGGCACATATCACCGTGATATTAGGGATGCAGCATCATTGTTCTCATACACCATCTCAGCATTCTTATGTGGATTTCCAACACAGGCAGATCTTCAAAACAGTTTTCCTCAAACAACATCTATCTTTTGACAGAGACAGCAAGGCTCTTAGATGGCAAAGTTAAGCTGCAAACTCTGCAGCCACTTCCACGTTTCATCTTTGTGGCAGATATGCAACCAGACACTTTCCTATCACATTTGAAGTTAATATACTGGGGAATTTATTCTTTTCCCACTCCAACATATACATGACAGATAATGCAGAGAACGCCAGGGCAGACCCTGATTCCACTCTGTCGTGGTTGCACAACACAAGGGCAGCCCAGAAAGACCATACACAATTCTCTTGCCACTTCGTATATTAAATATACATTGCACAAATGAATTAGATTTAAGAGTTTTTGCTTCACTGGGTATTTTAACAGCCAGAATAACACTTGTGGATTAGAAGACAGTTCAGACAGGCTTAGCTAGAGCAGTAGGGCAGAGCACAGACCACAGACCTGCGTGCGGCCTCCACAAGCATTCCTTTCTCCTCGCCTGAAGAGTAATCCGTCATGAAAGCTTGTTTGATTTCCATAATAGAAAACAGTTCAAGAATATAGCAACATATTTTCCAGTCCCTCAGTTGAAACTGAGTATTTTCTAGTTAAAAAAAAAAAAGTTGTCTAAGCGTTTTGTGAGAAAGTCTGTTAAGCCCATTGTTTGGGGACTACTTTTAAGCCCCTGTTCTTCAATTTCCTGAGTCGTGCCTTAAGCGGCAGGTTGTAATCACTTCCATACTTCACAATATTTTAAATATGCCTTTTTCAATCTATAGTCATAAAAAAAGAAGACAAAAAGAGTGAAGTACAGCAGGTTTGATTTTCTAACCATTAGCCATTTTACAAACAATATGGAAAGGGTATGACCTGCAACAGCTTTTTTTTTTTTTCCAACTCCTTTTTAATAAAGTTTTATATAACAAATACAAAACACTGAAAAGTTTACAGTGTTTAAGATGGTTTTTCTGTTAGACATTCATTGAACAAGTTGACTGGTGAAAGCCACATTTTCTTATTTTTTATCCTCCCAATAATTTCTTTTTCTCCAGGTGAAGGAAGGGCTTGCTGCTATTTTGTTTCCCCTTCTGCAATTAGTGCTTTTATGAGCTAAAGATGCCGAAGAGTATCAAATCATCCACTAAAGCTCAGTGCTCAAGAGGAAGAGAAACAAAAGCTTTACTGTGTCTATGATTCTTTGTCTCCTCCAGACCAAAAGCTTCTGAAGCAACTTTTGTTTTATATTAATTGATCAAAAAAAAGTCAACCGTAAGTTTTATCTGTTGGTGTCTTCTACAGGAAAAAAAAGCTAATCTAGATTTATGCAAAAATGTACAAGGCATCAGCAAAAACAATTGCAACATTCTTGAGAAAGTGGAGTAATTTGAAGACATGAACTACATGCAAGCAAACTTAAGTGTCCTCCTGTACACACTAATTTTTGAGAATATGGAGTCAATTATCAAAATCTTTAGGTAACTCCAATAACACTTATAACAATTCTAGTTAAGAGCTTTTGGCCTGAATTTTGAACACAGTTTACAGCACAAAGCAAAAGACTGAACATATTCTTAAGTAGTGCATAAGTATTTGCATTTTATAGTGACCCAGTTAAAACTTCTTTCTCCATGAAAACCTGCATAAATAGGGTGCACTCTGTTCCTAATATTCAGAGAAATAGTCTTCAAGCATATCACTCATCTGTTATATTGGTCTGCCATCTGTAGGCCACTGAGAAAATTCTTTCCTCCTGGAATTCTAGATTGCTTCCTTCTTTACTCTGCATTTTTGAGTAGATAGCAATCAGAAGCATTACCATCCTGTACACACCACAAAGAGCTGATTTGCAAATCACTCCAGATACTTGATCATCACTAGGCACTTAACGCTCCCCACCCAAGAAACCACGAGATGCACAGTTAGTCTGTTAGCCTCAAATCTAGGTATACAAGGATTATTAAAGTGTAAACTAGAGCCTCAGGAATGGTCATTTGTATCTTCTCAGCCCTATGTCTTTAAGCATCTTATCCTTGCTATGCTTTCATTTTCATTGTACTTTCATTATATATGTGTGTGCATTTTTATATATGAGAACACATTCTTGCATCCTGCACGATTTCCCTGTAGGTTGCTCCCAAGTGTCACATGGAATGTTTTTTGAGAGATGCCACATAAGTAAAAGAAAAATCTAACAGCCTTATGATGCAAAATTTTCTCTTTTGGATGTCCTCAGTCAACCTCAGCTGCAATTAGATGTGAGTGCTCAGATTCTGCAGGCAACAGGAACTGCTGTGTCTGCATGTCATGCTCACAGATGTCACTTAGACTGCTTGGTAGGAACAAGTGTTCCCTTGGAAATTACTCCCTTTCTAGCTGTTAGGATAGAAGAAGATTAAAAAAAAAAAACAAAAAAAACCCACACCCTCCAGAAAGGTTGAGACCAGGCACAGGTAGAAGGCTCAGTGCCAGAATCTCCTGGATTTGGGAAGGTTGTCTAGCACATTCCAACGTGTAAATTAAGTTATGGTCCACTGGGATTGTTGTATATCACACCAAACACACAAAAATTCTCCTTAGACTCACATGTTCTGCACTGCAGTGACAAGCTATTTAAGGATAAATTACTTGGAGGAGCTTTTTTTTTTTTTTTTTTTTTTCATATTTTACAGCCTTTCTGGAATGAGAGGCAAAGGACTCTTTAGGTTTAAAAATTGGTGAATAGTTTCATGCAATATGCATCAGTGATAATCAGCAATTGTAATGATCATGACTCCAGTGCTGAAGCATGGAAGAAATTGGATACAGATTTATAATCTGTAAAATCGGAAACTCTTAATGAGTCTGTGGTACTGATGAAGCAAGAGATGATCTTTTTGTTCAGACATTTCAGACCACTAAAATCTACTCTACACAGTCTTGCCAAGTTTCATACAGCAAAGAACATCTGCACTGCACCATATCTTATTGATCTGTGTGCAGAAATGTCTTGGCTGGTGCTGAACAGCTGAATCACTGGGGATACAGAAGTAGCTGAGAAGTCCCTGCTCAGACCAGTTCCAGTGGGATTAGGCTCCTTCCACGGCTCTGGCCACTAGAGCTGTCTAAAGCTGTGCTGCACAGCACTGATGCAAAAACGTTCACTTGGAGCAGCTTGTATTTCCAACACTCAGATTTTTTTTCCATATATTGTGCTTTTACTGTCTCTTTGTGTGTCTCTACAGCTGGTGGATGTGGTCAGCACAGTTGGAATTTGTGGCCAAGTCTGAAAAAAGTCAACTATTACAAAGGAAGAAGGAGGGTTAAAATCCCTACACACAAAACCTCCAAAAATTACACCCTACTTTGTGATTCCCCACACTTATCTCTTTATATAACAGACTGCATTTTTCGGAAACATAGCTGTTGCTGAAAATATAGGCCATCATCTGTTATTCCAGCCTTTACTTCCTAAAATTTAAAGGTGAAATATTTAGTCAAATCACCTACTTCAAAGCACATTATAATATATTCTTTCTGAAAGCTGCATTGAATTTCTCATCCAAAAATACACTTTAAACACAAGGCATAGAAAAGACAGGCCATACTATTAATTTATTAAAAAAAAAAAATCAGAAGAAAACCCTACCAAACTTAATGTCATCAATACTGTCTGCTCAGTTCTGCCTTGGATGGCAGAATCTGGAATTTTACCTCACTTTCAAAAGAGCACAAAAGGAGTTTTCCCACACTTCCAAAAACCAAAGTAGTGCCCCAGAGGAAAAGGGGGTCAATATTCTTGCAGCATATCCTAAAGTGTAATTTCTGGGGATTACCACTATAATTGGCAGAAGCAAGTACAGACAGCTTGCATCTATCAAATGGGCATCCTCATTCTTTAGGGCACTTTGGGCTTATTATTCATCAAGAAAAAACAATACCTATAGCTTCCCAATCCCATCTGAGCACTTTAATTAATTCCAAATTAATTTACAAAACCCTACTATATTGGCATGGTCTCAAAAAAAAAAGACCAGTAAATATTATAATGACGATTCACCAGTAAATCAGATCAAAGAGTCAAGAACCCTCTTTCAGACAGTGTCTAAAAACTTCCTGCACTTCAATACAGAACTGACACTTCCCTTGAATTATCAGTATCCCATACATGGTGATCAGCTTTAGAGGTACTTACTCAGGGTCATTTTTTAATTAAATATTCTCAGGGCTTTGTTCCTTTCCCTCCTTCTGCTCAGTTCTAAAGGTATTGTCTTCAGAACTTGTTTGGACTCTTGCTAGTTTACAGACTCCAAACTCTCCTTTGGAAGGGAATTCTACAGTGCAACTGCTTCTGATAGCAGAAGCACATACTTTCATGCATAAAATGAATAAATAAACTAAAAAATCTTCTCCTCTCTCCCACCTGCCCCTACCCTTCAAAACCCCAAAATTAAAAATCCAACACAGGCTCTGATTTTCACCTAATTTTTTTCTGGACCTTGGACTGGAGGATTGTACTGTGCAGGCAACTGAGCACTTTGGCTCAGACTACCAGACAAGTTTTTTTAATCTAATCCTAAATTGCCTCAAGAACAAAGAGTGTTTCAAAATACAGACTGCCATAGCCAAAATACAAATTTAGCCCTAATGTGGAGAAATGTTAAATCCAGAGGAGGATTTTCTATTGTGCAGAGCACAGCTGTGGGCTGAAGCATCCCACAACAAGACACAGCATGTGTGCAGTCCACAGCTCCAGCATGAACGTGGCTCATGTCCTGGCCAGTGACAAAAAATTCCTGGTGACTACCAGATGATTATATCTGTCATAAATCCCAAGCTGAACAGGAGAAAATCTGGGTCTGGAAATTTGAACTGTCATTCAGAACTTGAGACAATGAGGTATGTTTCCAATCATTTCACTTTTCAAACAGACTTGTTTCCCTGTAGAAGCCTGCCTGTGGCAAATAAATTGGAAACAAATCTGAAAGTTATATCGTTGCACACCTGTGAGCTAAGTGAGCCTCTGCAAGTCTATTCTCACAGCTTGAAAACTGAGAGCACATAAACCTGCTGTGATCTCAGGTGAGATGAGGTGATCTCTGATGAAGGACCAATTGGATTATTATAAACAACTACCACTTAAGATTAGCCCTTTTCCTAGAACACCACTATAAATACAAGTTATGGGGTTCAGTGTGGGGATATCTGGGCAACTACTCCGTGGTTTGTAGCCCAGTGAAAGTTAGGCTACATTTCCTGATTACTTTTTTGGAAGCAACAACCCTTCTATACTTACTTCTGTATTGAAATATACATATATACACACACACAGTCACAGACTTGCTGGGCAGTACAGGTGTGCTGTGGCCTAAATAAAACCCACTTCTCGATTAGATGGAAGACAAGAGCAACATTAACTTTGAGAAGAGGACAAACAATATTGTCCGAATTTTCACAACTTCTCTTGCCTCAAAACTGCCAGACCCCAATATATTCCAATACTTGACTGTTCCAGCTGTGAAAACAAACTTTTCAAAGTTCTCAAACAGCAGGCTTTCACATTTCTGGGAAATGAAACACTACTAGTTGTTTTATTTATGGTATCTTTCCTTTATGACAGTTAATGAGCTGTAATTTTATAAAAGAGAACAAAAACAATACTTCATGCCATCACAAATAGCCATCAGCATTATTTATTGCAGATGTTTTAATCTATTGTGGTAATAATGAAACATTCATTGTTTTGCTATCCTGAGCTATCTGTGAGAAATTTAAAATGACAAAAGCTAGCTCTCCCTTTCCCCCCTGAAGCTTTTGCTCCTTTGCAGAAGATTCTGTTGTGGAAAGGATAATGACGTGTATGGTAAAAAAACAACATAGTGGAGGAAACAGCCAATGTACGAAAATAGTTTTCTGATGAAGTCTAACCAATGCCTCCTGCAGAATGCAACTGTTTGGTAGACAAACAGGACATCACATTTGTGATTAAAATCTATTAAACCCTCAACTCCATGATATTAATGTAAAGGAATGTTTCACAGTATTTAGTCAGTGGTTTTAGTATTGTAACTCAAAGACTTCAAAGAGCAAGTTGAAAATCATCAATTAAGATGCATCCAGCCTCTGTTCTGATTAGGAATCCCATGGCTGTTCAGTGATCTTATCAAAGCCAAGGAGACAGGTTAACACGTGCCAGAAAACACCTGCCAGTTGTGGCCATGCTAACAGAGAGCAGTACATTGACCCAGTGTCCCCAAACTTAGCCAGCAGCTCTGCACTGTAACCTGCTTTGAACCAGCAAATAGTTCAGTGCTGGAACCTGCAAAAAAGCAGCTCCTTCATGGTGATTCTTTGGCTCCATATCTACTAAGCAGTGATAGAAATCTAGGATTATTTTACCACTTGAGCTGCAACTACTTTCTCTCAAAATCATCAGAGGCAAATAAAACCCAACCAAGTCCCTGAATACTTGCAGGACCAAGTTCTTGGGCTGTGTTCCAGTGAACATTCCAGATCCTTCCCCCTATTTCTCAGTTAGCTCAAATATTGACTAATGCAGCCCCACTTGCCTGGTAAAACAAGTAGACAACTTAATTTATAACAGGTTTAGCATCTGTCAGGCAAGTAACAAGACAATCATTCACAAGGCTCTATACCTACGAGTGCAGGCAATTACTCAGCTGTCTGGAAAAGACAAAAGAAAAACTGAGAAATTTCGTGTGGTGAGCTCATGTTCCAACAGTTGATTTTCTGCAATAACATTAAGGAGCAGGGAGCCCAACTTCCCCAGCTCTCCAATGTTTGCCAGCACTGTAGTTCCACTTGAAGTCAAGTTCAATTACAGAGGAGAGAATGAGCTGCAGAAAATGGAGATGTGTTGGGGAAGAAGACCTATAACCTAGTTGAAGCTGTCTAGATATCATTACATCTTATTGTTACAATTCAGGCATAAGGAAAGGAATAATTTGTTTATATCACAGCTAAAACTTAACTCTTCAAAGATTATTGAATGAGTTACGTATTCCAGTTTCCCTGAAAATTACCCCTATGCTCCAGCTGCAAGGATGCAACACAGGATACAAAAGCTTACATCCAGCTCCTTGCTCAAAGGAGTTCCCAGCAAGGACCAGTTCCAGCCTTATCTGGTAGCTATGAATCTTAGCCAGAGTGACTGAAAATGCAAGATGAAGCACAACCCTCCACGCCTACATTCCTACCCCAATCCCTCATTTCCGCTGCTTATACCAACCAGACAGTGCAAGGCCAGCACTAGGGAACCACAGATCCTGCTCTTCATCACAGCTCATGAGAAAGGGTCTTAAACACCCAAAGAATTCCCTTGGCATTCATTATGGAAAGAAAAATCATGTCTTGTGAAAGAAGGCTGCAGCATCAAAAGATCATTGTACCTTAAAAAGCTCTGCTTTTTTCTCTTAACAGCTTCTGCAGCAACTATAGATAGAATTTAACTGTGAATCCTGCTGATATAAAATGACAATTAAGCTCAGTATTGTTATTGTTGGACTGCATTGCATCTCTTAAAGCATTTCTAAAGATTTCAGGTACCATTTCACCTACTTTCACCCTAGCCATAAAACAGGTAACATCTCAGAATAGCCTGGCCTATTTTTCCAAGTGGATTAAAAGCCACGATCACCTAGCAAATTCCATTGTTGTATTTCCCTCATTGAAGCCAAGTCTCAGGTATGTCCTCACTGTCATTATCTACCACCACAACGGCCCTCTCTCCACAGTTCTCAGTTTCCCCTTTGAATAGCTCAGTGATGCTATCTGCTGCAGAAATACCTGGCCTCTTTAGTTTCAGGTTCCACGAAACTAACTTAAAAACTTAGTAATATTCATGTTGCAACAGAGATCTGGGCCTTGATGTTTGATTTACAGCTTCCTAGAGTTTGTTTGCTTGAGCCAAGAGATCTTTAAACAGGTGATTTGCATAGAGGTCTTTCACAGACTGTTTCCAATAGGGAGGCTTTCAAATGGAAAACAAGGTAAATGCTACCGACTTTTATCATCAGTGGAAGGAGATTCCTTCCCTGAGCCAGACGAAGCTCTTCGAGAGAGTTAATTACATTGCTAATGGGATAAAAAGACAAAGTAACATTCAAAAGTGACCTTAAAGCAACCACCCTGATGCAGAATATGCGAACAGCACCCATTGCCCCTCTTGAGGCAAAACAAGCCCTATTTCCTAGTGTTAGGAGTAGCAAGTCTAACTTAGTTTATTTATGTTAAGCCTAAGATCCTGTGCTTATACAGGTGAGCTACTGCCAGAGAGTAAGAACACCAAATACTTAGGTTCAATAAAGACTTGTCATAAGTATAAATACTCAACAGAGAATGTTGGTACATTGAAGGTAGAGATTTAGAGGTAGACATGGAGAAATTTCTGATGGTGTTGAAGATATGTCAGAATTGAAGGGTACTGTTCCTGGTACTGTGATGTGCTTTGCAAAATGGAAAGAAATATTATTTAAGAGTTGTAATTTTGAATTCCAGTGCCCAAATCCTTAGCTAAACATATGAACTGCAAAGCCATTGTTACATACAAAAAGATTACTACAGCACTAAGGAAACAACAAAGAAAACCAAAACAACAAAACAAAAAAAACCCCACAAAACAAAACCAAAAGAACAATCAGTAAGCCAGGTGGTCACTCTGCCACAGGACTTGCAGAACAACCTGGATGCCAAACATTAGACTGAAGTGGATTCAGTACCACCACAAGAAGAAAGTGATGAAGGATGAAGCCTTAGTCATGAGCAAGTGCCACTCAGAAGTGGGAAGGTCAATCTCATGCTTCACAAAACTCTGATGACTATTTGGAGATGCTTTTTGAGAGAGCAGATCTTGACATGAAAAACAAACTAAAGAATACAAACTAGAATACGCCATCAGGTAACCATAAATTGCTGTTAGAAAAGGTAATTGCTAAAGAGATCCTTAGGTATCTTTATGTCAAATTTCACACCCAAACCGATTACCTGCAAATGTGCTGCTTTCATCTGGAAAATAGCAAAACTGAAAAACAGCAGTTTCGTGGAACCACTCCCTAGAACTTTTATAAATGTTTTTATAGGAAGGATAATGGAGGATTTTCCAGTACAGCAAGGATTGCTGTTCCCACAGCTTCACAATATGAGCAACCTAATACACCATGAATTATCCTTTAAGAGCTTTTAGCACAACTATTCGTAGCATTTATATAGCATGTAAAAATGATTAGGAAGAAACTACAGACAATGAAATAAAATGCAATTATTATTTACCCACCCTAAGATTAAAGGCAAGATACAACTTTGACTGCTCCTCAGAGAAATGTATATAACTTATTTAGCTGTCAAGGCCCCGGTTTCATCTGTTACATGCTATAATCATCAACTGCACCTCAATGTCTTGTAATCAAAAGGGTTGTTTTGCTTTTCAGCAATCTTAATCACCTCAATGAGATCAACAAGCCTCAAAGTCTGTTAGACACCATTTTTGTAAAGCTCAGTGGGGAAAGCTTTGTAAAGACTCACTTTGATATTCTGGACTCAGTAACAACAAAAGTTTTACCTCTAGATTAACAAGATCACAACTAGGTATATGCCATGTACCTCACCATGCCTGGAGCCCCGCATCCAAAGTAAGCCAGCAGTAAAAAAAAAAAAATCACAAAGCAACAAAGCAACCAATTAAAACCAGTTGACAAGGTAAGCTTTAACCACAGAAGTTTGAACAACACAGAGAAAAGGATTAAATACCAACATTGAATAAAATAATAAGTTATTTTTGCTTTGTCTACCCATGACAATTTAAGCTCAAGGTTAAAACAATGCTCTTACTTCCTCAGAGAAAGCTACCTAGCCAAGCTGTTCCCACTTCAGTGGTTGCATCTCCCTGTCCCTGCAAGGGGCCTTCTAAGATTTCCTGCTTCTCAGATTGTTTCATCTGTTTCGCAGCACAGTTCAGCAGTCATCTCTCCAGACTAGATTACAAATATCCACCAGCTAATCATCACCACTACAGTTACAGTACTTAAAAATCCCCAAAACCTGCTCAAGAACAAACCAAGCTCAAGTTAAATTAACAGTGAAAGCCACCAAGCCAAAAACCAACACATGGTATTTTAATAATAAAAGTACGATATTTTACCTCTGTTTCACCAAACAATTCTGTAACACTTAGCTTCAGCTCCCACATCATTCTAAAGTCTTTAATTCTGCAAGACCAGTCTACTGATGGGCTGTTGTCTCTACTGCCACCCTTCTCTCACAGCGATACAGCTCCACAGCTGGCATAAATCAATCTCATCATTAAATTTATTCCTACCAGCTGAGGAAGGGGCCTCTTTTTACTCTGCAGCTTGGAGTACACTTCATCTACTGTGCCATTTGTCATCTCTTATTGCAGCAGCCTTAGCCCAGAAATGGTTATGTTTCTGATAGACAGCCACTCTCCTTACTTTAAAAGGCACCTGACAACACATTTGCCTGTCAAGTTCTTGACAGTAAAAGTAATTTAAAGATCTGTGATGATATATATTATAGTTATTGAAATCAGATGCAAGTCTAGAGTATGATGAGTAGGGGTTTATTACTTGAGACTGGGGGTATTCTTACACTTATTTCTCTCCACAGGTGGACAGGAGATAATTCATAGCTGTGAATCAAAACACGTGGCCAACGTAACAGCAATCTTTCACTCTCATTCATAAAGTGTGCACACGCCCTCCACTCATTTAGAACCCAGAACCTTTATACACAGCTGACTAGCCCAAAGTCTGAAAATTCCTGAACCATTGTTTTCCCCATCACCTCCCTATTTTGGTTTGATGATCATATGAATCCTGTTGCATATACAACATATTCAAAAAGGGCAAGTGCTGGTTTATTAAGATCAATACCTTCTGATACTCGTCCTATTAAATATACTACTGGCATTTCCATGAGATGAAAACACAGTGAGCTGTTTCCTGCAGCAGGAACCTGGAAGGGTTTTTCTCTCAGATGTTAAAATGCAACTGTCTATATAAGTATTCTGTAAAAAGACAGATTTACATTGTAACTTTTTACCACTTAGGAATAACAACATTATAAAGAATTAATGCAGGAATGGAGTTTTTCTACATTTTTATCATCCTTCTTAAATTCAAACTTATAACTTATGCATGCACTTTTGGCAAATTAAGAAAAATTTCTTTGTACCAGTAAGTTGATTTCAGCTCACCAGAATAACAACTGCAGCTGACAGTTATGTAGCTGGAATGGCTAAGGTCCTAAATTAAATGTTATCTTACCTGCTGTTTGAGAGTTAAAAACTTTTTTTTTACTTTTGTATATGCATTTTACTATAAAATTACATTACTGAGGCTGAGGACAAAAATAAACACAAAACTTCTCACTGTAATCAAAGTATCACATTAAAATAAAAGTGCCTTACATTCTATGGCATATTATCCCAACAATCTTAGAGTTGTTAACAAATATTCTTTAAGCAGTTCATAATTCTCCCTTCATCTCTGCACTTTCTAACTCTCAAATGAATTTGTTAATTGTCAGAAGTGTATGAATGCTATTGATAACTACCAAAGTTGCAGCCTGGCAAAACTGAGCAATTGTTCTCTTTTACTGCCTTTTTTTCCCAAAAATGAATAACTTTTTTAGAACTTTCAGCACCGAGATCTTGATATTTTTCCATGATGCCATCCCAGATGAAAATGAGTGGTGTTAATTAAGCAAAACTGGCCTTATTCCTTTTGAATGAATGAACTATTTTTCTGTGCTAGTAAGTACACAAATGTGTTTCCTCTGAATAACTGTAGCAGGTGTAGTCTGGAAGATAAAATCTCCTATAGCCATGTATTCAGCAAGTACTTGTGGCCACCTAGCTCTGGAAGTTACTGGTTCTGTAACTGTATGAAAATATGGAAATTAATTGTGCACTTAAAAAAAATTGTGCACTAAATACACAAAATACAGTTAGACTCAATGATCTTCAGGGTCCTTTACAACATCAATATTTCTGTTACCCTATGAAAATACGATTCTTTCTCTGAACTTGGCAATTGTGTCCTAAGAATGTGCTGTGTGACGGTGCAGGGATAATTTGACTGCATAAGTGAATGGTTAATATTAGGTATTTGCATTTTTCTGAATGGGTAAAAACACTTGAGTTACTGTAGGCTTCTTTCAGATGCTGGAGCACAAGGTAAGAAAGAATTGAAGTGCAAAAAGTTGGAAAAAGCTTTTAAAAAGCATGGAAATAGTGTAATATAATTTTTTTTTCAGGCATTGGCACTGACAAAAGGAATGGAAAAAGAGTACATTTTAAAAGAAATCTAATTAAAACTTATTTTATGAATACTCCCCCTCTTCAGGACTGCAGCCTGAGTCTGTTACTGCTGTGCTGAAGTATGGTAGTAACATACAAGTAAAGAGCTTGAACATGTCTTTATGAATATTCACAGAGCAGAAAAGGAATTGTATGAATGTGAAATCACATTCAATGTACTTGGCAGCTTTGGTGTGTTCTTTAGTAATTTATAGTTTTTTCTCCAAATGCTAACCTTCTGAAATAGGTGTATGTAAGCTGCAAGGCACTGACATTTGGATTTAAAATACCATACCTGTAAGAATACAACATATTTTCCAGGAGCTGTACAAATAATCAGGAGCACACTTCCAGCCTGGTGCTGTGTGCATACATATAAGAGATTTGGGCTTTTGGGCTCTACTTGTCTTCAAGACCAAAACTCTCAAGTGACTACCTATAATATTTCACTTGAAGTGAATGGTAGAATTAAGGGTCACATCAGGCAAAGCTGGGCTCAGACTGGCTAAACTGGAAAGTTTAAGGAGGTGTTTTTTGCTAAATAGAACCAAAGGGGTTTTAACAAGCTATTGCTTAAAGCAACTCTAACACTTCTCTGCTGCATCTCAGTTGAAAACAATTTTTAAAAACCAATCTGCTGTGAAAGCTGCTGCAAAAAACAGATGCACATATCACATCTGATATCACTTCTTAAAATTTCATGCAGATGTATTATTGCTTTATTGATATTTATCTAATTCTTGCTAAAATAGAGAGGTTTAATCTTAACTGTTTCCATATATGTTTGGAAACCTACATATTCAGATCTCCTCTAACCAGCTAATGAGAAGCTGCTTTCTGCTGCTTTTTATTCCAGAGCCTCATTTTGTCATACTGAGTTTATAGCTTACACATTTTCTCTGGAGAAAGTAACAATTATCCAAGTACAGAGTAAATGCTTCTGGTGTATGTGAGAGACATATATGCTGCTGTGGATGCTTTACAAGTACTATAAATTCGGTTTCCAGCTCTGTCACAAAAGAATTCATTCCTGTTGGTAATTCATTACTCAGCCATTGAACAGGTCCTACTTGGCAGACTACTTACCATCAGAATCTACTTTTTAAAATATTTACTTCTCTATATAAGTGATGGAGACTGCTGTGTGTAATCTTAAGCCTGATTTATTGTTTGGTAATACCTTATTCTTGCTTAGTGAATAATATCACTTAAATGCAAACCAGGACTTTTTATTGGAGCACAGAGACTCTGATTTTCTGAGGTGGTTTCAGTACACTATTTTATAACTGCATTCTTCTAGGTCACATGTCAATGAGATTGATCTGACTGTAAGCATTCAGTTGTTCCCTAAGAAACATACTTTATTGCATGCTTTCCCTGTGTCTGAGAAACCTTTTCCTGGCTGCTTTGGATTTATGTATTCCTGGGTACGTTCTTGGCTCTTAGGACATTTTCTGTTTCATTGAGGACCCCAGGCCCATAGCAGAGATATGATGCAAATAAATGTTGCTGCACATTGAGTGATCCAAAGGCAAACTTTACTCTAATGAGCTTAATTTCCCTAGGCTCCCCTTACTGGCTCCTGCAGCAGAAACTCTCTGCTGAGAGGCTTTGGAAAGAGAGGCTAAATCCAGCCATTACAGAAACACCACCCTTATTTAGTTACTACCTTAATTGACTTATACATCTGGTCTCTTGGACTCCAAACAAAATGTTAAATCATTTGATTGTTCTGCAACCCAGAGAAAACACATTTTCCTCCAGCTGAAAAAGCTGCTGTAGGTTTTTCAAAGCTGCTTAAGTCCTGAAACCATAACTTATATTTTTATTTTCGTGCTTATTTGCTCCTTGTAAGTTGCTGTCGTTGTGAGAACTAGGTACTGGAAAGCATTCTTGCACAGTAGGAGACAACATGCTGCTGTATATATAAACACAATCACCTAGAACTATCACCAGAAACTGTGCTGAAGAAGTTTTGTCAATAAAGAAATGCTTGTGCTAATCCAGAGTTACATTTGCTTTCCACCTGCTCTGCAATGTCCTCAAAAGCCCACATATGCCCAGATATTTATGGATTGGCCCTATTTCCCTAGCTGCTCATAACATATGGCAACACTGTCAGTAATCGTCATAAAATACATGGAGAGCCAAGAACACGTACAAGGGATACCCATATATAGACTTTGCAGTCTATACTGACATATCAATTTATCTTTTTTTTTTTTAGCAACACTATGTTCTCATGAGCAAGAATATCATGACAAGAATCTGTAAGGCTACTAATTTTCTGTGTGGCTTTTGCAAATTCTTATACACATGTTGTCTATCATTGAATTTGTCCGTGTAGTAAAAACAACAAACAGAGAACTATTTACAGCACGCGGCAGGGACATGAAGAAAATGGATCAATTAATGTCTTTAGACACTACAGTTCCTGTGAGTTAGTTTGTTGCTATATAATATTTCTTGGGCTAGAGCTACTTCAGAAACAAAATGCTTTTGATGAAATACTATCAAAAAAGGAGGCTGAGTTCCAGGACAAACTAACTCTTCAAATTGCCTTTTGAGGAAGTACTATTAGGTGGCCACTGATGATTCCTATAGTTAAGTGACACTAAGTTAGAAAAGGAAAATTGGCTCATTCTGATGGAACACATTTTCACAGAGCAGAAGGTGCTGCAGCTGCGGAGGGAAAGAGGGAGAACTTCTCAAAGAATGTGTCAGGAAACAAATAAATTGCATTTTCTGTTCTCTAGATACAGGATAATTCTCTCCAAAGTAAATATGGTCTAGACCAAGGCATCCACAGCAACAGAATAATGGACAATACTTTACACAATATGATGATATATTGAATACACACCAAATTCATAGATCTAACATTACATGACTCACAGTTTGAGACTTTAATATTTAAGATTAAGAAGGAAGAGGTGGGAACTTTCTAATCTGAGTGGGATAAAATGCATGTCAAAGATTTTCTTTGGCACCTGCCACATCACTTTCATATTTCTCTAACAGTTCATATGAAAAGGTTTTCTGAAATACAGCAGACACCCCAGGGAGACAATCTGACAAAACAGGCTCAAGTCTGCATCCCCCAGCACAATAGCATCATTGCTTCTCAGTCTACAATTTCCACATTATCTGGGAGGTGCTTATGTACACAGACTATCAGATGTCCAATTAAAGCTTAAAGGTGCTGCATATAAAATGCAAACTAAAATGTTTACAGTCATTAAAAAGAAGACATTAATGTCGTAGTGTGATATGAAACTAAGCAGGCTCTGCTAAAAAAAACAAACACTGCTATTCAGGGCCATGTGATTTTTAAGTCAAATATTGGATATAAACCCATCAGAAGCTGGCATGTAAAACTGTTATATTCCCAGTGATCTCAAGAAAAAGAGAAAAACTAAGTCAGTAAGAGTTTATTTTCAATGAAACAAGTAGTTAAATTCTTATATTGCTGAACACACACACACACACACACTCAAATGGTAAACAAAAAAAAAAAAATTATTGGTACCTGAACATTAACAAATCACACCAACATATGTTAAAGCAACCAGAAATTGATTGTGAGAAAAATATTGTCTTTGGATACTGTTGGAAAGGCACAACTGGTATTAAGAAAGAAAAATATTATATTAGTAAAATTTTACTGAAAGCAAAAAGGATTGGACTATATATTTACTAGCTTCTTCGTTTTGGGGGTTTTTTTTGGTTTTTTTTTTGAGGAAGACCTACACAGAGACTGTATATTGGACAGAGTAAGTTAAAAACACATTTTAAGTAATATCTTAAACACCAAGCATAAAATTAACATCTTGTTACAATGCCCTGTAACCTACTCTGTTTTAATTCCTAATGTTATGTGTTGGTTTCTCTTTACACAAAACAGTAGTCTTTCTCCATTAACAATACACAAGGCCCCATCTGTTTCTCATTAAACACCCTGCTTTTCCTGTAGTGTGTTGTGTTTCTGTTGCTGAAATCTCTCTGAGAATAAAAGGGTTCCATAACTAAGGATTTGGGTACATTCTCAAAGCCTCCTCAGCTCTAACTCATACAAAAAAAAAGGGTGGGCAGATTGGAGACGTTTCCTTCTCACTGGCCCTAAAGAATCCCCACGTGTCTCCTCACCGGTGCCAGGCAAATGTACCCCAAGAAACCCCAAAACATGAAGGGATTTCTCTGTGTGCTGTAGGAGAGTCAAGATTTGTTCTGGGAGAGTAGGGATGAAGGGAAGAGAGTGAGACCTCCACGAGGTCCTTTCAGCAAAGCCTGTTAAGGAGAAAAGGCTAATAAAGATGGGGGGAAGAAAAGCAAGTCGGTTTTCTGGACCGCAATGTATCACAGGAAACATTCCACAGGGGTAATTTCCCAGTTTGACAATGCAGCCCATTGCGCAGGCTGAAACATATTAAAACCTTGATGAAAGCCAATATAATTGAGAGTAGCAAACTGATTGATTCTGTACACATGTAAAAGAATAGCAAATAAACGTAATTGTAACAGTACAGGCTTCAGCTCGAGTCTTCACAGGCAAATGTTTCACACTAAGATTTACTAGACAGCATACTCAGGATTCAATTTTTGTGATTCATGAATTTTTCACACTTATTGCTCAAATATAGACTTTTAGTATGCTGTGATTGCTCACTGCCTATCTCCACCCAAGTATGCAGTTTTGTTTTTAATTTGTATCATACTCAGTCTTGAGTAAAAAGAGACTGACTCACCAAAGACCCTGCAGGACGAAAACCAGGTTACAAAGGATAAAAAGCATTTTGCCTTAGTCAGTTTGCATCACAGAAATGACAAATGATGCTGTATCACAGTACCAAGTAAAACTACTGATGAAAAATAAACGATCTCATGCACCCTCTATTATCTAAGAAGCAATTGTGATTTTTATAAATATATTGCTTATAAATATAGACAATACATTTCTGGAGACTGCATATGTGTTGCAAAATCCATATTCACTCATATCTGTATAAAGTTTCATGCATCTAGTCCCTGAGCTAACATACTCTAGGTTTTTGGTGCCTATTTGGATTGAAAACTTTTAAAGATAGTGAGAACAGTTGAAATACTTGTCATTTATTACTCACAAGAATGCCAATATGAGTAGTCATACAAAGAACAGCCATTCCTTAATTGTTTGTGGAGACGTTCAGTTTAAATGGGTGTTTGCAAAAAACCAAGCATGTCACATCACTGGTGGGGCCACTGAACAAATATTTAGAAAATAAACTTGAGGTCACAAACTCTTCTTCAGCATTTGTAACAACAGTTGGTTGCCTTGAGCTTGCTCTCCTGTAGTTTTTGAACAGTGAAAACAAGAAATGCAGCATTATAAACTACTTCCACTTTTGGAAGAGTCTTATTTGATGATTTTGTAGTCTAACACAAATATGCAAAGAATGCTGAGGAAATATGAAGTACATATTACCCTGGAAATGCTCTATGTGGATCAAGTTTCATGCTTATTTTTTTGTTTCACTATTTTTCCTTTGTGCAACTCTTGGTTGACACTGAGTTCTACTTCTAAAAAAAATGCATACAGCTTATCAAGACTTGATTGTGCTATCTTCATTAATCACTCACATAAAAATAAATATTTGTATGAGTATTTTTATATTGCCATAAGATTTTTTTTTCTTTCATCTCTTTCAGCAGGGACACATTTATAACTACAGTAGTCCAGCATCATGCCATTATAAAGCAATAATTTCTCTGGAGGAAAGACCTGAAGTAGGACAGTGATGACTGAACTATTAATTTTAAGGATGTACAAATGGCAATTCAGAAAAATATTTATTACTTATAAAAAATAAAAATAATTACAACTAAATCTATACTTGTTTTCTGGAAGAATACTCATGTAAAAATAAAATAGGGAAAAAGAAAGACTTTGTCTCAAGAAGATATGAATGTATTCTGATGTCTGGCTCACTCTTGAAGCTTTGAGACAGGTAACATATACAGAAACTGTGTAAACAACCTCCTATGACCCATTTATGGTCAACTCATGATATGGGGATCAAGACTTTTGTAAGAAATCCCAAAATTATAAGAAAATGTTTTTATTTTGGGCAAAACATCTCTCTCAGCCAATACAAGTAGCCCTGAACCCCTGCTGTGTTCTAACTTGGATTTTTTTATTTTTTCAGTGGCAGCCAGATTTTCTGATATTTCCACTTCCAACCAGAAGTTTCTATCTTGCTGAAATTTAACCAGTTTTTTAGAGAATCCCATACAGTAACACTGATGTTACAGTCAAGACCCCAGTCCTTTAGAGGCAAGAAGTAGAACCCCAAGGATAGACCAGAATCTTGAGCACTGCAGGTTGCCTGTTTTCATGGGAATGCTGGCTGCCTTGGGGCTCTTCTGCCATCTAGGTTGGCAACACACAAGGTACTGGAAGAGATGCAATAGATTGGAAAAGCTTGAGAAAGATTTAAAAAAAGGCAGCTGGGGCACCAGGAAAAGATGTGGTAAAGAAGAGGTCGCAAGGAATGGAAGAAGGGAAACTAATGCATGAGGTGAAGGGATAAAGACACTCCCAAGTACATGCCCAGGCAATACAGCATTGCTCTAGCCCCCGCTGTATTCCCTGTGTGGGTATGGAGCAGTTAAGGGTCTCCTTTCATTTTCCTTGTGGGAAAGTAGGCTGACAGTGGGATTCCAGATTCACAGGAATAGAGGAAAGGCAATCAAAGGGAAGCATCCCTTGAAGAGAAAAAGAACATGTAAAGTGCTGTCATTCCCAGACTTTTGTCCCTTCTTGTAAGCAGGGCACCTGTGACTCCCACTGCAGGACACGTCCTGGGCTTGCATCAGCAGTGGAACACAAAAAGTGTCCCAGTTACTACTCTCAGCTCTGGAGGTGAGCAGTGACTGTTTCAATCTTGCTTGAGTTGGGAAAGAGCCTGAAAATGGAGGAGCTAAATATATGTACAAGGCTTTACGGTTACCCTAAAAGGAATGAGAAGGAAGTGCTCTTTTCTATTTCTTGAGACTCCTTAATCATGGATTTAGATGTTTGGAGTTAATAATGGTGCTTTTGGCAGGAAAGCCAAGAATTAGAGCACCATAATCTGCTTATCTAGGTACTGGGTGGTCCTCATGTTCATCTTTGAATGCTTGTGCCTCATGATTCCATATATCTCCAAGAAAAGGGGGAGAGAGAGATGAATTATTGGTGAGCCTGGCTATCTAAGATAAGAATAAAAAAGGGAATGCAGTCCTGAGGATTTTAGTAGCTCATTTAGAGAATTGTATTAACTCTTCCATTGTCCTTAGATCATAGCTTAAATAAAGCGTTAAGAATAAAAAAGGATAAAGTTACGCTTGCAATTGTTAGGAAATACATATAAAGTTTTATGAGTCAACTACAGGGTGATTTAAAATAAATTGTCAGTGAATATATTTAAAAGAGAATATACACAGGCTGGCTTTAAAAAATGGTACAGGAAGGTCTACAAAGGGAAATGGCAATTATCTCTCAACTAAGTCATAAAAAGAACACCTTTTTTTCTGTTATTCAGAAAAAAATAAAAGAAAAATAAAGTTTCTAAATGTTAGTAAAATTTTTTCACAAAAATAGACTAAACAGAAGAAATTATGCTTTCTTCTCTTCAAGTACAGTAAGTACTTCAAAATCATTTAAGGGACCTCTTGAATTTGTGGAGTGTGTTACAGAAATATAATCTCAGAGCAGCTTCACTGCCTATCTATCATATGCTGCACTGCACAAAGAAATTCAATTCAATTCCATTCAAATTTATTAAAGGTCAAAAGTTCTGGGGCATCAAATGTTCCAAATTTTAATTACTCCAAATCTTTATGCTTTTATGAATCAATGTCATCCACTTTGATTTCGACTATAAAATCTCACTGAAGCAATTTTGAAATAAAATAGTTCATTTTATCCTTAAAACTTAGACAAATTGAAGTTCTAAATAAATTTATTTCTTAACATAAGAGATTATTTCCCAGATGCTACAGACAGTATGATGGAAGTGGGACACTCAAGTTAATACCACAGACTAAGTAGTTTGCATGAGAAACTGCAAATTAGTTAAATGTTAACTGCAGAAATAGTTTGTTTTATGCTCTTCCAGATTATGTTCTTTTCTCCTTCTTATCTTTCTTTTCCCTTTTCTTTACTTTCCTTCAGCCTTCAGCTATTTAACTGTCCCCTTTTGTTTGCTTCCAATTCTCTCTTCTTTTTCCCCCCATTAAAAATATTTCTCCTTCTTTCCTTAATGCCTCTTTTCACCATCCCTCTAAGTTGCTTATCAGCCACATCTACTTGAGGAGAAACAATGGCTCCAGCATCTAAGGGCAACTGTCTTTTTTCTGTTCACAGCTCTTTCTAGATACTGAGTTACTCGACATTAAAATGTCTGTGTCTGTGATGCACTTTCTTCCGTTGTGTGAAGTAAGATGTCTTGTGAGAAATACAACTACCTGAAAGTGGGGGGTGGAAATACTTTGAAAACAGCCTCAAGGTTGGTAAAGTCTGTGTTAAACCTTTCTGGTTACATTTTGACCACCAAAGATCACTAAATGCATTTGATTTGCTGTTCTATTTAAAGCTTTCAAAGAAGCCTCTAGCGCCAGATGATAATATTAATAGGCAAACTTGCAGATAAATTATTTGGTGCATGTCAGGGTTAAATACTGTAATAAAAGAGCAAATTTGAACATCAAAGACCAATCTGTAGCTCTTCAAGAAGGACAAATGTTTTACTCCCTTCTTTAAGATAAGGAACTTGCTAGTTTCTTTAATAGAACACTAATTTTTAACTGTATACCTGACAATTTTTTTTCATCAAATCAAGATAGTTCATCTGGGCAGAGAAATCAATCTCCTGTTCGTGATGTTCTTCCAGCAGCTGTTTGGCTGGAAATCCTTGTGGTCACTGCCACGTGGAGAGATGGGCACACAGGCGCTGATGTCCCTGGGCAGTGTCACCTGAGACCTCCTAATCTCTTTCAGTCCTGGTTTGATCCTTTTCTTTTCAACCATATTTTTATTTGAGGCAGGAACATTACTGTTAAATCCTTTTTTTTTTTTTTTTTTTTTAGGGATCCATACAGGTAAAGCAACATATCAGATTCCTTTTCCTTCTTACCAAAACTACTTGAAAGATATATTTATTTGCTAGTCAAACATAAACCATGGAACAACTTGCAAGACTTAACCACAATGCACAATTCAACTTGTCTAAATTGCGATCAGTGTGAGGAAACTTGGAAAGACACAGATAGATTTTACTTTATAACAAAATTAGGACTCTGCTTCCTTATCCATAGAGCACAGGTAAAAATTATGAGTATCAAATATCATAAGAAATTCACAACCTATTAACCAATGAAGGAACATCAGTATGATATATTTAGCAAAAAATGTTAACAATTTCAGCATATTCCCTCTACCTAGAAAATACAGGACGGGGACTGCCTGAGAAATGACTGATTGTTACTGACAGGATTTTAGCACCACAATAGAAAAATGTTGAAGGTTTTAACAGAGTAAAGTAGCTCTTTATGTGCCCACACATACCTACGAACGTATGTATACATACCTGTGTGTATATAGATATAGATAGATACATATAGATATAAACACACAAAGAATCAGTAAGAACAAGTATCTTTTTTTAATACTTCTATATTAGTGGTATTCCTAATAACAATAATAATGGCTAAACAAAGACCATGATATTTGGTATTTCTCGTGCCAACAATAGAAAATAAAGAAGTTATGCTGATCCTAAGCATTTTAACTGAAATGCAAAATGAATTGAACAGAAAGAATAGTTCTAATGCCTTGTGAAACCTTAAAATGTCATAATTCTGTTAGTTCGTGTCTTTCTATTTCTACCAGAAATATGAAAGACACATGTCTGCTGCAGCTATTCACTCTGGGACAACTTTAATTTCTGACCTTTACATCCAAAACATCACCAAAAAATTATTGTTTTAATCTCTTTAAAAATGAAAAGAAAATTATTCACATATTAAGCAATTCTGATTAAGTTTTTCTAAAAAAGAAAATTACACATAGTACAACAAAAAATATGTAAAGGTATAAATGTCAGAAAATATGCTTGTAAAGTCTTCAGTGTAAACACTACATGCAGTATATAGCAGTTAATAATAACCAGGATATTGCTCTGTAATACAGTTTTCTGAGAGAAAGTAAGACAGTCTAAATACATTGCCATTTTGGTATCAAACCACGAGATTTTTTTGCATAATTTCCAATGATCACAGGCATGTAAATCATAAAGTACAGGCATTCAAACTGTAATTGTCGGCTTTCTTAAACATGAAGTGAATACATAAAAGTAATAATGTGCCAGAAGAAGATATCATTGCATAAGCAATTAACCAATATTATATTTTATATATTTAAATAGTTTAATATTGTTTCCAAGATATGTGCTCCTCCTCCACCCCCCCACCCCCCCCAAAACTAGAGATACATATGGGGCTAAGTCCCCTTATTTTCCTTCCATACTGTTTTTTGTTGCAGTTCTATTTGTAAGAAGATAACATTTGTCTCCATTCTGCTGACTTCATTCAAACTGCAATGGAGCAGAACCAGGCTACAGATTTCCCAGTTCTAAGATTCCCTATGGAAAAGTAAAGAAGAAAACTTCATCTGATGAGGTGTAAGCTCAGGTAAAATAAATGCCAGCCATAGAAATTAAAGTTTTGTTGTGGTCCTTGCTGGACCATGAAAAGAATGACTAAAATTGGATCATGACAGCTTTTCTGGACAACTTCCTTTACCCCTTAATATACCATGATCTTTTTTGGACAAGCATCACAGAGAACCTATAGAAAGGTTGTTCTGTCTTCTAAAAGACCCTTGGAGCAAAGATATTTTGAAATCTCTTTATATTGTGAATATAAATTACTTTTAAAACATTGCTAAACTGCTGCATCTGAATGTTTTAGTGAAAATTTTAGTTAAAAGATGCAGAAACCAGCCATGTCCCCTTTCATGTAATGTCATATTTTTTGGTTTTAGTTATGGAATTTGAGTGCAACCCAGTTAAATAAAAACATTCATCACACAATCACAAGCATTTTCAGAATTTCTTTTCATTAGAATATTAACTATGATGTGCAAAAATGAACCAGCAAGAGAACATCTTCAAGTGCGATGTCAACTGACAGGCAAATGTACAGCATTAATAGCTGTATTAATCAACAAGTATTCTATCAACTATGATTACACATTTTTCCTCTCAGAAATTAGCTCTCCACTGCTCAGAGTATCCAGCTTTGCATGATAATCTGCGTCCCCACTACTAGAGAAATTTTGACATAATGGATAGCAAAGCCGAATAGTACACAAGGAATGGCATTCCTGTAAAATCTTGTTGTTCTTAGTGAGACTGCTGCTAAAATTTAAATAGAAGAAATGCTAAAGCTACTCTAAAAGTTTCTTAATTTCAAGGAGAGCTGATTCAGATACATAACTTTTAATACATTCAACACGTGATCTCTCTAAGCGATCAAGTAACACAATATCAAGGTGCCATAACAACTGATTTACAGCCTATTTTTCCTTTAACCAAATATAGCAGTGTGCTAATGTGCTGGCTTGAGAGCACCCTGAGAGAAGAGAGCAAGTAATTTGAATCAATATATTCAATATTCAAAGTATTTGAATCAATAAGGTCTAATAGCTAATACAGGTGACATTAAATGAACTATTGTAATTGCAAAACAATTTTCAAACAGGTGGTGGTCTTAAACTAAAATATTTGCATAATTTACTTGTTGTGGCTGATTAACTTTATTAATGCTTTTGTGAGACATTAATGTTTATATCACCATCTATTTCAATTCTTCACAGGAAAAAAAATCAGACTAAATACTCAGAATCAGAAGTTTTCAAGCACCGACAAGTCAATTAATCAAAACTGAATGTACAGTATTTTTACTCTTGAATCCGACTTTTTGCATAACAGATGTACAGATAATCATTTTAGAAGACCTTTTTACTGAGAAAGAAACATACTGTGGAAAAATTTCGTTCAGCATATTTCAGTTGTGCCTCAGTTTCCACAATGAGCAAAATAAAGGGTCCTTTTAGTCATAACAAGTTCATATGTTCAAATATTTATAAGCTGTAGGTTGCTTGCTATTTTTGTGCATCCCTTACGCACACATTCATGCCCTGCTAGTCTGGGCAGTGTGGGCTTTAGATGCAAAGTACCTGTGAGTGGGCAAGGCAGTTCTCACTTCCACTGAGTCCATCACCTCTTTCCTTAATGCTACTGATATGGGGACTGGGAGAAACAGCAGATTTACTATCAGTAAATATGATTTATGTTCATGCTTTAGGAAAAAAAAAAATACTGCTCAAACTGCAGATGAGCTTCCAGATAAGAGGACTGACAAAATAACACCTATTCCAAGGATACCAACAGCCAGCCCCCCAAATTCTGGTTATTTTAGGGACTTCCATCACATATATTGTCCAAGCAACCACATCACATTTAGCTGAATTCAATAAAATACCTTCATTCTATTTTCAATATTCCTTCTCTCTTTTAGTATTCTAAGCATTTTTAAAAAATGAAAAAAAACCCCAAAAAACAAAACAAAGCCTCAGCAAATATTTACAGGCATAATGCTAATATTATGCTGCCCATCATGGGCATTCTTGTTTATAAATAGCTGGACAGGAAAAAGGAATAATGTCAGCGAGAACTGAGTTGCCCTTTAAATGGAAATAATCATCTGGTTATTTCAGTCAAGCAGCTGTGTATGCACTAGGAAGTCTCACAAATATTATGATGACTCATCTACTTTCCTTTTCTAATAGTAAATGCTCTTTTCTCTTTTTAAGCGCAGCACTGCTAAACCCTTCACAAGCTGCAATTCTACCTTACGTCCCCTTACCTAAATATGCAGATTTTAAAGTACAGCTATGCATTTATACCCATTAAATTAGCTATTATAATCACTGGGGTTACAAGGTTCTTTCACACAAACTGCAGACCTGTGAGATTTGCTGCCTTTATCAAAGCTAACGTGAAACAGCATGCAAAATGCTAAGATTATAAAGAGAAAAGGTGCAGCCTGGACTTCTCCCTGGTCCCTGGAAAGAGAGGAGTTAATCAGCACAGGCAGTTCGGAGAGCGTGCAGGGAGACACAGGACTGTACTGCAGATGTGCGGAGCTCACGGAAGGTGTGGCCCGTGCCTTCCACATGCATATTTAAATACTAAAATTACATGGCCTTAAGGCTGCTATTAGAGAACAACCTCACAGAGAGGAAGAATTACACAGTGAAATGAGGCCTAACACATTTCTTCAGAGAGCTGAGAAGAATAAGAGAAGGAAAAGCCCGGGTTACTCACGATTCTTTTCACCTCTCCACCTTGACCCCGCTTTTATTCTAGGCGCGACGTCCACGGCAGCAGTTATGTCTATTAGCCCAAGCAGCAGCAGCAGTGACAGCACAGCCATGCCAGGTAACAAAAAAAAATAAATCACCTCTACCTGGAGTACTGCTAGAGATGAATTGGAGAAGACTTTCCTTAGTAATGAACAATTGGAGCTAACAGCACTTACTCAGCAGAGGCAGAGGGAGATGTAAAATATTATTCCTGCTAGAAATGTTTATTAAAAATTTCCATTGCATCGCTTATTTCCTTGATCCAGGGAAAGCAAAAACAGAAGAGTTGTAAAGGCTTCCCCTAACTAGGAGCCTCTGGCACTCAGATGCAGGAGGAGATGCAGTGGCAGCTTTCTGTGGTCCCTCAGAAGCCACCGGCTCCTCACCTGCCTCTGCCACCTCTCAGCCCTTCCCAGTGTTTATCAACATTCCCCACAGCACCCTAGCAGGGGACACAGCCAGGCTGAAAACTGAGTTTTTTTTCCCTCGCTTCCATATTTCACTGCAGTTTCACAGAGCTGATGACACGGAACATTTTAATGTTGACACTCAAATCTCATTACGTTTATCAATGGGCAGAAAAACACAGTTTTTCAAGCTTTCCCCCCCTTACCCACAGAGGCGGGCAAGGGCAAAAAATAACATATCCAAGATGAAAAAATGAATGCTTAAAAAAGAAACTTTTTCTTTTTTTTTTTTAAGCTGTGCAGTAACTCTGCCTCTTATTCAGCACAAGTATCTTCTATTTCTAGGGAAAATAACACAAACAATACCACCTCCCACACAGGCTTCTGTCAGCAGATGCTGCATAAATGGAGCAGTGCATCGGTGGTAAGAGAAGCTCTGAGAAATTGTGTATAGAATCTGTGTTACCTAACAAACCTTCTCCCTGCAGCCCAGCAGCCTGGGGGCACCCAGCACCCAGCGCAAGCAGATTCCAGCGCTTGCAGCAGCGCTGCTGGAAGAAATTTAACCCCAGATCCATCAGTACCAGGGAGCTGGATCACAAACATCCCCGCGGTCAGCGAAACAATCTCAAGGAAGAGCTGGAACACAGCTACCCCTGCCTACCCCTTTCACCACAATTATGAAATCATTCCATGTGAGTTGTGGAGACTCAGAAAAGCTTCATCCTGAGAGCTGAAAATCGCTGTAATAAGACCAAAGGGCTTTTCGTTCATCATGACAGAGGGATTTAGTCTGCACAAAGTGGACATTTAAATCCAGTAAAAGTAACTGCAAAAATTTTTAATTCTTTAGCACCATAAGCATCAGCCTGAGGACTACTTAAAATTGTTACTTGTACGACAGTAAAACTTACTTTCTTCATAGAACAGCAATGAAATAGCATTCTCCAAGCTGATCTTCTGCCTCACGCATTGCATGCTGCCTGTCGTATATGGATGAAACTGAGCTACAGAATTGAGGGCCTTTTTTTGAATAGAGTACTAGAGTAAATTTCTAGATACAGTTTCAATTACCAAAAAAGGAGAGACAAAGCAATTTGTTTCCATCTTAATGATGCATCTATTAATTTATAATTTCTACAACCACTGCTCTTTATGAAATTTGAGCTCAAAATTATTAGTGCAATTGAAACAGTGCACAAGAACCAGTTAGGAAGTGACCAGCTGATGACACTAATTTCTAAACCTTCTCATGTCAGTGATAGGAACTTTCCAAAAAGAGGGCCTGAAGAATTTTCTCACCCAGAGCTGGCAGACCACAGATGATCACGAAAGAATCTCAAAGGCCATTAACATAGTTATCCACAAACCCTTTAAAAGGGATGTTCTTTTTCTTTGGACCAGTTAGAGAAATTAGGAAGAGAGATGTGATCTTATTTCAATTTGGGTGAACTTTGTTCAGTACAAAAAGCAAAGTATTTTTGGAAGAGGATATCAAGAACTTGTGATCTCTCAAATCTCCTGCTTCTTACACATTACAAGCAGCCTTCAGTTTTGCTCTGACCCCAGCAGCTCCTTGTGGCTATTCCCTCTGGAGAGGTGACCAGGAGGGATTCCACATATAAACCCTGTACTGTATCTGGGCAGGGAGAGAGTCATCATGTCCTTGTCCCAGTGGGATTTCCTTATGAAAAGCTCTGGGATTTTTGTGATCATTTTATTTGACAGGATTCACATCTATGTGCTGAAGAACAATGGAGATCGCTCCTACACATGCTGTTGGGCCTTTGCCCTACAGCAAAAATAACTCCTATGGTAACATATAGTGTGAAAAGAAATGGTTGGGGGGTTCGTACTGTCTTTTTTTAAAGCACTTTCTAACTGCACAGTTTTCACCATCTGAGCTCATGCCAGTTCAGTCAATAGTCGCTCTCGAAAGATGACTCATCGTCTTGCTGGTTATGTAAGACACCTGAATGTACCACATTGTTCACTGCACCAAAATACAGCAAAGGAAAAAAGACCCCTCAATTAATATAAGGCAGCCCTTTAGGAACACATGAGCAGTAATGTAGAATGGTGTATTTACTGTGAATGCAGAAATATTGACTGTTCAAAGGACAGCTGAAATTTTGAGCACTGAAAGGTTTTGCAATCTCACAGTTGACAGTGAACTGTTTGAAGGACAGAAGATAAAGCTTCTTCAAAGAAAAAAATAAAAGCCAAAGCAAAGCATGAAATTCCAGAGTGAAACAAATTAATCTGAGCTAAAAATTCAAGCTGCCTCATAGAAGAGTTCCCTGCCTTGTAGTTAATACTTGTTATCCTTTATCTGGTCCCAGATCCAAACTTCATTGAGCCTTGTGCTGTGCAAAAGTAAACTGCTACATCAAATTGATATTTTAGCAGATGTTGGCTGAGCTCTCAAGCCCCACAGTTGTTTTGTCTAACAGGGAATCCTACACAAAATTAATGGAAAGTTTCAGAACGGCTTTTTATCTTACAAGATTAATGGAAGGCTACTTTTATAAATACAAACCACTGCATGGACACTTTTGCACAGGTTTCACCCATTTATCCCATCAGCAGAAGGAACTTTTGCCTTCAAAAAAGCTACCCCATATCCTGAGGAGTGTGAAGAGAAAGACCAAGTGTGAAAGATGTTGCCCAAAGCAACGTCTCACAAGTGACATTCACAAAGAACTGAAATTAGACATTGAAAATTCATCACCAAAAGAGCTTTTACTGCACTCTGTCTAAGAGAGTGCCCCATGCACAGTGTTGCTGGTTAGCAGGGCAGTGGGCAATTACTGCCATCAAAGCAATGCCTTCCCCACTGGAGTAATAGCAAGTAAAACCAAACCAATTAAGCATTCAGAGGTGTGAAGCAAAATAAAAGGTGGCCTGCTCCTATGTGATTCAGTATTTTATAGCTCATTTAACTAGTTTCAGTTTCTGCTGTATAATTCCTGCTCATGTTCCTCAGCTATTTGAAAGCTTACTCAAAAGCAATATAATTAATTCTGGAATTAGCCATGTAGACAAATTTTTCAGAGATGCAGTGGACCACTTGAAGATATTACACTAAGACTGGATGCCTTCCTGACTTATATGTTACAGTTCAGTCAAAAGGATTTGAAGATAAAATCACATAATGAATTTATGGTCTGTGTTACATTAGTCCTATCTAGCTTTAATACACCTCATTTTCTCAAATCTTCAAACATATTTAATTTCTTTTCTCCTCAGCTTTCATTATGTCCCAAACTTTTAATTTCTGGTTTAGTGCACCATAGATAAAAGTCACTTGCAATTTACTGCACAGATCTTTCATTGGATCAAGTAGCTTCCACAGAGCTTTTTATCCACAATAGGCAGAACTTTTTTCCTAAATTTTTCTCTCCCTTCATTACAGACATCACCTTCTTTTAACTGGTAACAGAGCTCTCTGCAGCATCTTGGCAAGGGCTTCCAAGGAGGGTTTGAAATAAATTTCCTCCACATTCATTCACAAAGACAGGATGAAAGATACAGCCTCTCCCACTGGAAGAAAAGTCCTTTGAAAAGTCAACTCCTCTTGTGCACAGAGGTTCTCCATTCCTCAAAGCCAAAGCCACTTCCTTGCACAGGGACACCTCTGTTTCTTCTGAAGATCCTGCCATTGTGTTGGAAATTGTTGACCTGGGAAAGCTTTTTTACCACAGAAGTCAAGTGCTGGTTTAGTGCAAAGAAGGACAGACTGACAAGGAAGAGCCTGGCTGGTCACCATGCCATGGGTCCTTGAGTCTTCCCCTCCTCAAAGTCACACAAGGACTGGCTCAACCTCCCTTAACATGGAGGGTAGTGAGCTGCCCTTTCGAGTCCTTGATTTTAAGGCATCTTTATCAAATTTGCAAAACAAAGCAGGTCCCTGTTTCTGCAGTATGACCTCTACTTAAATAGCTGCCACATACAGTTCTTACACTGCCTTTGAGGCCTTTGTGCAAGAGCCTCCCTTTTTAGAAGAAAAACTGAACCTGGTGGCTCTCAAGGAGCCTCTGTGAGGCAGCCGTACAGAGACTTTGGGACAGCAGGACAGGACAGCAGCTACAGAACTCATTAAAGCTAAACATTACCCAAGTTTTATTTTACAAGCCTTATAACTCTAAAAGCTCCAGGGAGATCAGCTCAGATGTAGCAATGTTTGCCATGAAAACATTGTAGTGCTGTGAAGTGAAGGGCACACACACGTAATTCAGCAGTGTGTGTGGAACAGACCCACACACCATTGTACCCCTGCAGTCTTGGGGAAACACTCAAGTTCCCAAATCAGCTTGGCTGGGGTTTTTTTGTTTGGATTGTAATACAGATCTAATTAATTCATCAACTGAACAAAGATTCCGAGACTGACTGGGGTTTTTTAATCATTTAAATGCAAAAATTTGAAAAAAACCTGCTAAATTCACCATTCTAACATACTTGTTATTTTTTTCTGTTTACTTAGAGAACACCAACAGTGCACTCAGCACTGTATAATCATATAAATTAACATTACCTCTCCCCTAAAGACTTCATGGTCCAGCATGACTGAGTCTTAAAAGTCATCACTTCTCTGAGGGCATATATTTGTTTCTTAATTTCCTCATGTTAAAGCCTTTACATTCTCAACATAACATTTTACATTTTTGGTGGTAGAGGAAAACAAATGTGTTCTTCATGCAAAGATACACACAACTCTTTAAGTAAAAGTACAGCATCTATGTATACATGCTTCTGCTAATAAAAACCACAAACACAAAAACAAACAGAGCAGGATTTGCACAATTAGAGAGCAGTTCTGATACATATTATTTAATCTTGACTAAAGCTACATTTAAGTAAACTGATCTTGATTTGGATCAACCAGATTTACATACATGCTCATTAATTATATGCTGTTAACAAGAAATAAAATTCCTCTTGATGAAATTGGAAAAGAGATGATCTGGTTTTTGAGGCCAAAAGTATGTTTGTCTCACCCATGTACCTCATCAATTTGCCATTTATTCTCATGCCCGCAAGGCAACACAGATTTTGATTTTGATTTATGTCAGAGACTACAATTACAATTTTCCTGAATTTATTTTTTTCCATGTGGCTGCAGAACAGTAGGCATTAGACAAAGCCTGTAAGTTTAAGTTAGAAACTACTATTTTACAAGAAATTCCCCATTAGAGGCCTAGCTAATAATACTATGAGAAAAGCATTTTTAGCTTTCTCTTGCTATAAGAAAAGCAAGAATTAAGACTATTTTTTCTCTTATTTCATAGCATATTTCTTTTCTCTTTGTTGGTAAAAGATGCTTGAAGTCCATCAGGAAATAAACTTAAAAAACCAAACCCTGATCTAGGAGCATGTAATAAAGAAGATATTTTGTTCTTGCTGTTAAAATGCAAAGTGAGTTCCTATGAGATACCTCCAAACTTGCACTCAGGCAAAGGAACCATCCTTCCTAAGCAACCTAGACATGTCAGACATTGTAACTGGCTAAAGCCTAGTGAGACAACATCTCTTAAAGGCTGTTGTTTGAGCTGGAGGTGGCACCTTGTCCTTCATACCAGGAGAGCTGATGCATTTAAAGTCACTACTGGGAAAAAAAAATTAAAGTAAAATGGCCAAAAGTCTAAGGAGCAGAAGAGCAGGGCACTCCAACCCCAGCTGACCAGGGTACCTGAGTGATGCTGATGCTACCACAGGCTAGCAAGTTGAGCTCCCTCTTGCACCACCTCCTCCTACAGCCATAAATGGCTTCTGCACAATAGAGAACTAATTCTTCTTTAAAAGCAAAAAGTACCAGCAGACTCTGGATCCCAACGCACCACTCCTGAAGGGAGCACAGCTTTGGTGGAAGCATCACATCTCTCAATATGCCTTCTTAGCTCTGGCACTAAATCAGCAAAACCCCTGAATGCATCTCAAGTGCTCTCAGGACCCTCAACCACAGCACTCCAGGCTTTTAAAGACTCTCTGTCTCTTACTGCTGTGATCCCACACCAGCAGCCAGAGCGTGCCTTCTTCTAATGATTATTTAACATTTTTATGCGCGACTGCACAACTAACAGTTCTTCACAGCTCTATGTGAGCTGATATTTCAACACAGCCAGTGTTTTATGTCAGCATAAATGAGAAGCCGTATGAGACTACCACAAGAATGCTTCCCAGATCATGTTGATAGTAAAATTTTATAAGATAATGTTGGCGCTTTTAACATCAAGCTTATGGATTAAATATGTCCCAAACACATTTAATGTATTCAAGTCATTTATCATTATCTGTTCTAACAAACTGGCAATATTTATCCTATTAATTCAGGCAAATGTATGACTGTTTACTGAGTGGTGGAGAATTACAAGGATATGTTCAGACAAAAATAAACATAAGAAAACTAAAGTGAATATTGTTTAATGTAAAAATATGCCATCCTACTCAGCTCTCAAAATAAACTGCTAAACTGTCGTCGGCCTTCTGCTTTTCAAAAAACTGATTGTTAGGCTAATCTGTCAGGACTGATTTGCATTTCTATCTTTACTTTTTCTCACACCTTTAAAATATGATCTTAGTGGGTTTCAAGAAAGCATTCAGAGAAGACCTGGACATTTTATGATTCCAAGAACAAATACACAGCTTGTTGCATTTTTTTCTTCCTATTTTTGCTTTAAAAATGTATTTCCTTTTTGCTTTATTTTCCTTTCCACTGATCTCTGACTTCTCCATACTCCATCTCTGTGTACTACTCCCTTTTCATTCCAGTATATAATTTTTCCAGCTTATCACTCCTCATCTCCTTCCTCTCTGTCTCCAGTTAACCAAGCCCTGCTCAGAAGTGAGGTATTGCCTGGGAGAGGTGCAAAGGAAAAGGTAGTTGACTTGAGAACTGTGCCAACACAAGTGATTAACTTATGATGAGAAACCCAGGCGGGTGTGGCATCATCTCAGCACATGATTTTGAGTAGATAACATGAGATAAACATGTATTTTGCAAACTGTCCCCATGCTTAAAAAGCTAGAAGTTGAAGCCAGCCTGCCAAGTACCTAAAACTCCATGAAATTTATCCCAGAAGATAGAGATATTCCTGGTATTCACTCTGTTCATTTAGGAAGAGAAATTGCTTTCTTCACATGCTTGCTGAAGGGGGCATGTTGTTGGAATACAAAATCAGCTAATTTTTCCTGGGGTGGGTGGCACCAGAAAGGTGGGAAACTGTCTTGGCAGATGGGCAGAGAAGAGGAACTATGACAAAATATCTAAAAGAAGGTATAAGAGTCTGCCTAAACGTTTTCTGCTCCTGCCAACCCAAATTGCAATGCAGTGCAGGATTTACAATATCTTCATCCAGGCATATGAGGACAATTCCTCTGCAGTGTTTCCATACTGATCTTCAGAACAAGAATCAAGGTCAATGTCTCACAGCCTAATAAGAAAAAAATTCAGTGGAAGGGCAATTTTACCAGGCAGTTGCATTGGTGTTAATGAACCTGTTGGGTTCTTTTTTTTAACTTTTTCAGTTTTCCATTTCGTCAGGGAAAACTAAATTCTCCAGTGTTGAATCTCATTATTAGGAGACAGAGTAACTTATAATAATTTTAGCAATGACATGGCTTGTGTCCCAAATGGTGCAAATAATTCATTGACTGTACTGGGTCTATAGCAAACTGTGAGCATCTGGCCTCCTCTCCTTTGATCAACATTTTCAAAGCCTACTTGAGAAAGATGGATGCCCTGTCCTATTAAGAGAACAATGAGAACTGGGTTTCTCTGTATCCAGAGAGAAGGCAGTAATACAATTTTCAGCAGTCAATGGAAGTTAGTGGTTTGACTTCTATTTGTGCCTTTTAAAATCTCCCCAGTGAGATTCTTTGGGTGAATTAGAGCTATGGGGTAATCTCCTAAATTGGAACAGAATCAATAAACTAAATGAAAACATTTACCTCAAACTCTAATTTAAGTCTTGAGCTGATGGAATTAAAAATGTTGTATCTTTAATAGATGTACAGAAATAAAAGTGTCATCATTAGCTGATATGTCATAACGAGCATGGGGCTAAAACTACTGCCTGAAACCTCATGCAAACTCTACATTCAAGTGAAATAAACCACAAACACATTTAAGATGTTTTCTGTGGGTTGAGATACAGCAATGATAGGAACACAGGTCACCGTTCCTGACTTTTGTTTGTATTTCAAACTAAAAATTACATTCTTTTCTGATTCGAGGAAGCATTTTACTTTATATTTCATGTTGTCCTACTGTACACAGATGTGTTAACAGAAATCAGCTGAAAAACAAAAGGATGTGCTTTTAATGAGTTCCACAATTTCTAAACTAAAAAAATCACAATCATAATGTATTGCTGTTTAGAACAATTTCATAATAACTTTGACACTTGAAAATAAACATTCCCAAGTATATGAGCTACCTAAAATTAATAACCTCAGTAATAAAATCAATACTGTCCTTATAGCTCTTAGCAATTTTTTCCAATATTGATTTTTTTTTTTTTTTTGGTAAGGCACTGTAAGACTTGCTTATTATTTAGATTGTTGATATTGCTTTTGTCTATCATAAAGAGAAGCATTTTTATGGAAAATAATTGAAAATGAACATGTGAAATAACCCAGGAACAACTACAAACAGCCAAGAGATCATTTTAAAGAATCAACATTTGGAGACATCTAATGCTGAATCATTTTCCTTTGAAAAAATTGCAATACCCATAAAATGCAAATGTACCATTCAGTTACTGCTAGAAGTTTATTATTGGAATACAAAAACTGTGACTGTAATGACCAAATTCTCCTCTCTAGTAATAGGATTAAACATAGTAAATTATGATATAGAAAAGATAAATTTCTGAGAGGAAGAGATATATAGCAAAAATTTTTACATATAAGATGGATACATATGTATAACACAAAAATAAGTAATAATAATCAAAACAAATGAAAAGAACATCAACTTTGTTAAGGGCAGATGACAGAGTGATTTTCTTACTTTCTCATTAGATTGGAGTGATGATTATCACCTTTCAAAATTATCACTATAAATCCCTGTTTGTTCAAATGATTACAGCTGGAATGCGTTAAAATGGTTTCAGTGACTTTAGGTGCTGCTTTCCACAATTTTTTTTTTTACTAATTATTAAATCTAGTCTATTCCTCTTCTCTTCCTTTTTTCTTTGTCCCAATTTTTGTGTTTTCCATGTTATCTAAGTTAACACATTCACTTCTTACATGGGGACCAGTTGTCTGATCCATTTCACAGATCTCTGCTCTGTTGACAGCTACTCTAGGTGCATTCAGAGCTATTTTAAAGATGAAAGCTGCTAACATGACTTTCTTAAACATGTCAGCTAAGACAATAGTTTAAAACTTTAAAGAGTCTGTAAAAACCTCCATAAAAAAAAGAACAAAACAAAAATAACAACTGAAAACCACTTAAAAATAAAAAATTATTCAGATTTGAAAAATATTAATAGTCACAGAAATGTTGATAGCTTTTCAGATAAAAGACTAATTCTGAAGTATAAAAACTATACTGCTAATAAAGATTGGCATACAATCAAAGTATATTTGGCTATGATATGTTATACAATGGACTTCCATTTTTGCAAAGAGTAAAATTACCCTCTGAAACCTACTGGGCTTGCATGTAGTGCATTTTTACAGCAGTGAATAAGGAAGTCTGAAGTGTGACAACTTGCCCATGTCTCCCAAAGTAGGTACTCCTGTCTTTTCAAAGTGAAGGCTTGACATTAGCAAAAACAAAGACCAAAAGTGCCACGAAGGAGGTGAGTGAGTGCAAAGTGTGAGTGGCAGTCCTTGGGAAGGGTGTGCACCTGCACAGGCTCCAGCCTGACACACTGGCAGGGGATGGAAGCTCATACTGGGAACTAACTGCCTGAATATGATTTTTTGTGGGGCCCTTGGAGTAGGTGAGAGTATTCCTGGCTGACTCCAACTCCTCGTTTCTTTCTGTCCACTGTGGGTTGCTGCAGTTTGGCTCAAAATGCCTAACACAAGCCCAGAGGGCTGGCTCAAAAGTTTGGGGTTTTTTTTCTGATTTTATATACACTCAATGTTCAATGCATAAATGAATCTCAGCCTTGCAGTACTAGGACACCTTCAACATTCCCACTGGTTTTGGAGAGAACAACAGCCTCTAAAAGTGGATTTTCCCCTCCATCATATTCCAAGACCTATCATTAGCTTTTGCTATGCAGTGGGACTTCATGAATTTGAGTTTTAAAAGAAAAAAATCAGTCAAAGAGAAGCCACAGTCAACTCTAATGTAAACAAACACCACAGAAATTAAAAGCATTTGGTTCACAAACCTCAGGGCAGATTTCAATCCCACATCACTATGACATCTGGAAAGAAGGAAAGAAGGGAGAGAAACCCCTGTAAGAACAGCACAGAGCTCTTCCCTTTGCTCATCGCCTCATTTTTTTCCTCATTTTCTCCTTCTCTCCATCCTCTGCATTTCTTCACGCAGCACACACTTAACTGAACAGCTAGGGGAAGTCATATGCCAGAATTTCATATATGCCATTTCAGTTTGTCTCAATAATTTATTCATTTAACGTGAAGTGCATTGTTTTATCAGGCTACACATTTGGAGCATTTTTTTACAGAAAGATTTGTCCTCAATTGGAATAACAAATTCTCTTCAGTCAAATCCTCTTCACTCTATTTTTGCAGGGATTGTTTAACAATTTGTTCTTTTCCTCTCTTTGGAGCAGTTCATGTCTTTTTCTTGAAATGTAGTACCTCCATATATGTAAATATATGCAATATATACTAGGATTTTTTTTACTAATTTTTTTATAGCAAGGAAATAGATGGAGGACCAAAAGAAATAAATACCTAACATATTGTTTTGTAATGTGATAGCTTCTCTTCTAACTAGCTGCTCCACTCTGGCAGAAGTTGCAAGGCCACCTGTGGATCCATTCCCAGTTATCAGTAATTTAGCCTATCAGCCCTAACACTACATGACATAATTCTCTGCTTACAACATATGTTGGCACTTTCACTCTGTGAGGTCCATTTACTGAATCTAAAGCACACAGCAAAACTGGGCAGTGTACACAAAGAAATCCCCAGAGTAACCTGATATTTGTAACCCAAAAGGCTGCTTGATTTGTTTTCAATTAGATATATTTAAATTCATGATTCTGAGATTTTATGGAACTTTTTGTATGGTCCCATGCTCACTGTGCTCATTATGCAATACAAGGCAATGTAGAGCAGAAATTGGGAACTCTAACTTGCTATGTCACAGAAAATGGCACAAAAGAAGACTCCAAACAAACAAAACACCCAGCTGAAGTAGGAAGAGGGAACTCAGTATTTCTGGAGCTCAACAGGAGTTATAACCCAAGTAGGTAACCAAGCAATGAAACAATCTAATAAATTTGCAGCTGCTGGGAGATATCTGAACTTAACTGTGTGAATAACCCCAACTCATCATAGTGCCTTATAAAAGTTAACCTCAAAGAAAGTGTGGAAAATAAATGGGTTTTGAAAACTGATTTAGGACCACTTTTATGTTTTGTTTAATTTAGACTGTAGATGTCACTGTACCAAGTGTTGCTAAAGCCAATACTAATAATTAGAAATGGCAACAATACAGCCAGATTAATTTTAAACAACAGAATTTTAACAGTAAGAAATAACACTTTTCAATTGTATTGGCTTTAAGTAATTAAGCAAATCTAGTAATATTTGACTCCAAAGTATGCATCCAGTTTAAATGAAGGCTATGAGAGGTTGCTGTAGACATTATGAAGATTATTACCCAAAATTAACATTTTTTCAGATTGCAGTACAGAAATGTGAACAGCTTAGGGCATACTTTCTATATCTTTTGCTATCAAATACTGAGTTTGCTCTGGTACTTCAAATTCCAAAGTTAAGGATTCAGCAGACTTATAAATACTCCTTTGGTGTACAGGAATATTTTTAGTTCTGCAACACAGAAGAATAGTTTGATTAGTATTTGCAGAAGTATTAAGGCCTCTGGATAAAATTTGAACTTGAACCACCCTACACAGATGAATTGGATATTTGGCCTTGTATTAACTTGTGAAGTTCTGCATCAGCATTTTACAATTGTAGCACATATTTCATTTTCATTGGCAAACCACAACTCATTACAAGTCTAATTTATACATAGCCAAGTGGTATGGCTTGTCAAATAGGAACACATGAACTTGGAAATAGCCAACATTTTCCAGTAATTTCAGAATTTTTCAGTCTTCTTGAAAGGGAGAGTTAACAGCTTTAAGATTTTCTAGAGTACATCTGAATAGTTTCAGGTGCCAAATCTTTTATTCTGTGTTTCAGTGCCAGCACAAGGTTCCTTCAAAACCATCCTCCCAGTTTATATCCTTGAAATAGTACTCCATGCAAAACTTCTGGTTCTGGCAGCAGAACATCCTTTTTTGAATCTTGAGAATTTCTCCAACTCCTCATAAAAAAAGATCATGGGAACGTGCTATTCTCTCAAGCACGCAGATGAGAACAGTAGACAGGAAAATCATAAAGCAGAATTTCAAAATAAAGGGTAACAAGGATTAATGAAGAATGAAGAAAGTTGTGATGCTCTAAATCAAAATAAAAATCAAAAAGGGGAAAAAAAAATCAGCAGAAAAAGAAGACTAATTTTTGGTCAGATTTTTGTCAAGAACTTTTCTCAAGCTGTGAAACTGGTAAACTACTCCAAATGGTCTTTGACAAAAAAAAAACCCCCCCTACAACAAACCAACAAACAAAAAACAAACAAAAAACAACCCCCAAACAAACCAAACAAAAACCAACAAACAAAACCCCCAACAACAACAACACACAAAACAAACAAAAAACAAAAAAAATCCAAACGCAAAACCAACAAAAACAAAGGAAGAAATTGTGAGGTTTGAGATCAAAGAAGCCTAAAATATAGTGATCAGTTGCAGTGTGCTCACCATTCCTACCTGAGCAACCCTTTTTAATCTACAGAAGTTAAAAACATTAAAGTGGCAACAATATTCTTGTCTCTTTGCGATTGAAACACCTGAATTATCTGCTCAAAACCTTCTTACTTTAGTGCAATTAGTTTGACTGAAATCCACATGCAAAAATTCATTATTTAGTATTCTTTTTAGAGGAATTCTTTTAAATAAAATTCTGCTAGACATTTTGTACCAAAACTTATTCCTGAAACAGTCCGCATGGCTATAACAATCCATAATTAAACCAAATATAAAATGAAACAATTTACAAGAATCTATATAATGGTTGTAGCTTTGTTTACCAAGATGTTTTCAATAACAATATTATTCACTCAAACCATACCATAACTGCTTTGTCCTGGCTCTTGGCAGATAAAGCAGAATGCACAGGTATGTGCACAGGTATATGCACACTTGTACTCTCCTCGCTAGTCAGCAGCAAGACTGCATTTACAGTTTGTTACAGCCTTTAAAATATCTCTACTGTGTGTTGCACAAAATGTCAGTCCAAGAGTTTCAGCGAAAGTCTAATAAAGTTTTTCATCACTCAGACTATGACCTCACTGTACATTTTGTTCCGAGAAATGAGCACAGTTTGCTTGTTCATCTGGTTGTTTTTTTCAAAAAAAAAAGTGAATCCAATACATTGGATAAATTTTTATTCCTGATTTTCCAATATTAACTTTACTATGGAATACAATAATTACCAGTTAGGAATGATAAAACTGCAAAGCTTGAACATATTATTCTCATTAGAATTAGATTCTAATTCTCAGTAGGTATTGAGCAAGGTATGTTGCTGCAGCTAGCAGTAACTAATAGTAGTTTAGGCTCCAGTTTTAATTTTATTAGAATGCCATATATGCTGAATATTGTCACATTGGACTGCTCATTTTTGCTCCAGCCACAGAGTGCAGTTTGGGCCATCCCCCTCCTGGAGAACAGGAACAGAGCTACAAGTCTCCTGTTAGCTGTGGGGCTGCTCCCAGCCCTGTAAACACAAAACCAAAACCAGATGTCAGAGATCTGCAGCTGGGATTGGAAGATATCTTGTGGCTCTCAAACATAAAATAAAGCTCTAATGAATTTTTTTAGAATGAGGCAGTAGGACTTAAATATCACAAAATTCTCACATGGAATATTGTAAGCTTTTTCTATGTCATGCAATGCCAAAACCAATCCAAGCATCTTAAAAATGGATACTATATCAATTTATTTTTTTTTTTCTCACTGTTCCTCATTATCCCTAAATACAAGAAAATTTAAACTTATACAGTACTAAAAGTTGGACTTCTAAGATAATTATCCAAAATGATATACTTCAAACTTATATTATGGAGACAGTTTCAAGATACGTTTCTGTCAAATGAAATTCTCTTTGGTTTCAACTAATCTTCTCTTGCTTAAAAAGCGCTACACAAACATGTTGAAAGCAGAGGCTCTGCATTAAAGAGAGTGCTAAGCTGAGAAGCTCCACACATGTGAACTAATGATGTAGCTGACAGTCTCAAAAATATCCTGAAAGAATACTTAGAGATAATTTAGCCTCGTGGACGTCAGTGGAAGTTTTCCACTGTGTCATATAGAATTTAGTCAAAACTTTGACAAGAGAAAGTGACAGTGTCTCAAAAAGACCTTTAAATAAGATGACTAGGGAAGAAGAAAGGCACTGCTTTGCTCAGAAATTATAAATTCTAGAAAATGTACAAGCAATTAAGATCCCAACTCATGCTCAAGCATTAATAAAAAAATCCTAAAATATAGGGTGTCTTTCCTCAAGGAAAAAGACCATAAGCCTGCTTTGGCAAACTTTAGTTATGCACAAAAATGAGAATTTTTTTAAGTTTTAGATTTCTGCAGCTTTCTTTTAGCTGTTAATGTAACTTCTCAAATTTCTCAAATGACTTTGAGCGGTTAATGTAATTTCTACCCATTTTAGAAAGATTTAAAAAAGAGTCTCAAGCAGTTAAAGCTTGTGGGACGAAATTTATAACCTAATGTTTCATAATAAAATTCTTGCTAGAGTTTATTCATTTTCTGTACTTTATAAGAATTCTAGACAGCTGCAAAATTATAAAAAAAGATTATTAAAAGTGCTGAAGTAGTTTTCTCTTACTTTAGGTGGGACAGTTCTATAATGCCTTTTTCTCATTAGTGTGAATGCTAAGGAATGAAGATGCTGTCTTCTGAATATAATTATAAGGCAACTTTCTCTAGCTCATCCTACTGAAATCTTTTACATGTTCCACCTACAACTGCAGGCAACTTAATATTGAAATAATTTACAACAATGCATTTGATGTCCTTGTTTACCAAGAAAATTTTCAATGCAGTATTATTTACTTAAATATCAATCTGAGTTGCTATTTTTTCTAAATTAATTCTTTCAACAGAAATCTCATCCATGCTTCTTGTTACTGATATCCTCCTCCTCCAACTAATTTAATACAGGAAATTGTGTTACAGTCTTCCTTGTTCCTATAGCAATTCCTAATTCTTATTTAGTGAGGTTTGCAAAGAACAATATACTAATAAAACACATTATTATTTTAATTATATTAAATAGTGACTTTGATGTTTATGTTCTTTTTCATTACGAGTTTTAAAATTTAATCCTTATCCATGAAGATACTTAGATGCAAGACTTAAGTGGACAAATTCTTACAGCAAAACTTGCAGATACATAAATAAAACAAATTTAACAAATTTTTTGTGTGTATTCTGTAAATAATTAAAAATATCTCTCCAGAAACAAGATGAAGGCTAAGCCACATACATATGCCACAGACAGTCCTCAGTGGATTAAAAGTGGAAACTTCAGGTGAATTGGTACTGTCAGTCCTGAAAAAAAAAAAATCTCAGACCTCAAAAAGTGTCCTTTGTACAACAATTTAATGTACAGAAAATTAAATAAAAGTCTTGAAAATAACCTGTAAATACAATTACCTTGCAGAAGGAGATTTCTATTTTCAACATAACTTAAAGAATACAGAAGATAAATTGGTAAAGATAACATTAAACTGGTAAGTCACAAATTATAAAAGAGAGATGATCTCTCTAAAATTACAACTTACAATAAATTCAGGCAAGACAAATGAGGTTTTGAGTTGATACATCACAGAAGTCAGGGATGTCAAAACTGTATTTTCTAAGAGTTAGTTCATTATGAAATGTAAGTAGCATTGAAATTAGCATTTCAATTGAAATTGAAATTGTGGTCTTCAGAAATTACATTACAACACATAGTGAACTGGTTCATATCTGTCCACAGAAAGCAGAAGTGACTTTTTGGAGTCATTAGTCAGCCTTGGACAAGAAAAGGCCCAAGAATTGTATTTATGAGTGAAGATATGTTACTGCAGGGAAGCTTATCTGTTTGTTTCCCACCAGCCTCATCCATCTCTTCTGGCTATGCCTAGACTGAAGATGCATCAGCTCACAGATGTCACATCTAGAGCCCAGTGTTCAGTGTGAAAGGGTACTGCACACAGGTCATAGCAGCTGCTTGAGGACTGAAAGGTGAGAGCAGCAACTGCTTGGATTGTCATAAGGTATATGACTGATATAAGGCATGACATATGATTGTCATGCCTTTTGTTTCTAAGTCAACACAGGGAAAAACTCCACAGCTCACTTCTGTCTCTCAGCTTCAGTCAGTCACTTCCACCAGCCAAGTTCTGAGCTCTGCTCGTCCTACCATCCCCGTGGTCATACACACACTGGAGGATCCAGAATGACGCTTCCTTCACGTCTTTGAAGGTGTTCTCCTTCCCCCAGGCTGGGCACATCGAGCCTGGGAGGAGATCAGCACCAGACACCCCCACTTAAATTCATAATCCGCTTGCACAGGCTTTGGGCTGCCAGAGCAAATGAATACAGATAAAAGTTTATGACCAAAAGCTTCTGAGTCCCTGCACTTAGCCATGTTGCACAAAAAGCCTTTGACCTTGAAAATATTTGAGTGCCATGGACACCTTCCCTCTCAATCACTCGCAGTAATTAAGAGCCCATGATTTTGTCAGAGTTACTCAGGTACGTGCCACACCAGACAAATTCTGAAAGGTCCTGATGTGATAAATAAGAATAGGCTGAAAATTGTTTTAATGTCCATGTCCATATGTTTTGAAGTTGTGAATGTATAATGCCACAGCAAATAGAAACCCCAACTCAATATTGTACTCACTCAGAGAGAAAAAAAATGCAGTTTTAAGCCAGGAAAACTCCGACATATGAAACCGATAGCTACTGCCTGTCAGTATAATCTGCCAAGAATACAGTTTTTAAGCTCCATCCTTCTGGGCATGTAGGAAAAAGAAGTCATTGCAGCAGTGAGAAGGGACAATATTCTTCTTTAAGATCAGAGGAGCAACTCCTATTTGCTGGCAAATGGACTCCTTAAAGCATGTTGTGATCAAAGGGATGCTCCAGAACAAAGCCAAGGCACAATTGCCTGGTTAGCTAAAGTCATGTACACTGAAGTGAATGTGAGATTAAAAGAATGCAGTATTAGGCAGCACATGACCTCCAAATTTTGTACGTGTACAATACCTTGCTAAGAATATTAAAATATTACTGTTGCTCTTGTGATTTGTGCTACTAGAAGGGTAAAACCTGGTTACAAAGATGACCCTGCCCATGCAGAGTCTTGTGCACATTGCCCATGATGTATTAGAAATGGAATTCTGCAACAGCTGACAGGGCAGGGAAATGAGGACTGGGGAAAAGAAAGAGAAGGAGTCAGGGAAATGTAGACCCCCAGGCACAAAGCAACAATTTATTCAACCTGCCTGCTAGCTGTCGGGTACTTCAAGCTCACCAGAATATGTTCCAGTACTGATAAAAAAAATGTGTCACAGGGAGATGGAGAAAAAATAGAAAAGAGTGTTGAAATTTTTGGTCAGAATTCATAATCCATATTCAGAAATGCCTAGTAAATGAGAAAAAGAACAAGCAGCAGTAAATAGGTTTTACCTGACCTTCAGCTAGGATTTTGTTACCATTGTTGGGATGATATGAGAGACTGGTAGAGATGCACCTTCATTTAACATTTGTATTTCATCTCCTCTTTTTGCTTTATGAATTCCTTGCATTCATAAAATAGTTTTAGGCATTTAGTGTCCAAATTTCAGCTGTATCTTCAAGTATTTACTGGTTTTGCCTGGTATTGTTTCTGTGCCCTGGTTAAGCATGTAAAAGATTATTAAAAAAAAAAAAAGATAGTGCCAAAAAAAAAATCTAGAGTTTTTGCGCAAATCTTCTGTGCAACGTATGTTTGCACAAAAACATTACATTTCCACTTTTTGAAACAATATTCTGGTTGGGAAAAATATCTAGAGGATCTCTAGGAAGAATTCAGATATGAACAAAACTTCTGTCTATTTATAGCTTCATACTTGTCATTTATTAATACACAGAAATCTACAGTGTCTTTTTTTTCCAGTTAGCTTACTTTCATTCCCTAGTTTATCATCCAAATATCTGCCCACAGCTAGTGTTTCCTAAAGGTGTTTCCCTGTAAGCCAACAAAATTGTGGCATAAGGAATTATTGGCAGTTTGGTGTTTTTCCCCCCTAGTGACAGGTAATACCTCGCAACAGATGCTATTCATTTTTTCTGGGTGAGCTTGGTTCTTACTGGGCTTGCAAGGCAATACAGGGGATGGACTGAATGAATTGTGTAAAAGTAAATGAGTTTAGAAAAGTAATACTTTAGAAAAACAGAAATGGAGCTGGGGTGTGAAAATTGTGGTGGAGACAAAAGTGTTTGTGGTTAATGAAGAAAATAATTGGAAAGGGTAAGTTTTACAGCCTGCCTTGGCTGTTCCTATTAGAAGATCCAATCTCCCATATCCACAGGATGGCAACTTAAAAGGGATCTTGGAGGCTGACAAAGCCCTCAGTGTTACACCATAATGCTACTTTCACGAAGAATTTATGAGGACATGGCAGTGAAAACCTGGAGTCTTCCTTTCCTCTGACAGCAGGAAGATTAGAAAGACAAAAAGATGCAGCATCACACAGATAAATAACCCACGTGCACACAACTAAGTTACAGTGTCTAACACAACACTCCTGCAAACATGCCTGAACACTAGGTGCTGACAACAGTGTGTTTGAACAAAACTGCCAAAATGTGGCTAGAGCATCTGAAATAGGATTTTCAGAGGCACTCAGTGTAAATTTAATTGGTTTGCCAAAAGCAGCATGGATTTTTGATGCTGCTTCAACAAGAAAACAGAGTAGAATAATGTTTTCCTTTTGAATACAGCTCTAGTAATGGTTTGTCTTTGACAAATTGCACAACTTTTCTGCAACATAAAATTAGCCACACAAATACTCATGGCTTTGATACCTGACTACAACATTGCCATAAATCCCATGTTAGGCAAGGTGTCACATTGAAATCAAGGTAAACTTAAACCACTGCAGCTTTCTGGGACCTTCTGGTGATCACGGATTCCTACCGGGGGGTATTACATCAGTGCTTTGGGCAGGACTATGGAGTAAACTATTAGGATTCAACATGTTGGTTTTAATTAGAAAAGCCTCAAATAATTTAAGAATATGCATAAATTTGAACATGCCTTTGTGTGGTAAATACCTGAAACTATTTTAGCATGAGTAGAAGGACTCTGCTGGTTTGCATTCATTTGGTAGAAGTGCAGATTAAAAATGGATGTGACAGCCCCCTGGCCATGCCCTTACCTCTGTACCTTCCAAGGATGTGGGAGAAGAGGCAGGTGGCACTCATAAAGAGCAGAGCCATTTAGCTTTAGCATGGTTATGGTTTTCTTCTATGCTGTTTGGTTTGCACTTGTAATTATGGATTCTAAATTATGTTGGTAATCCAGAATTTGGGAGAGGCATTCTCCCCATGACTTACACCACGACATTGAACTGACTCTACAAGCACAGAGTGACTGAAGTCAAAGCACATCATAGAAAATTTCTTCAACAATGAAGAACATTTCCCTGTAGAAAATTCACTTTTAATTTTTTTGATCACATTTGGTTGTATTATTAGAGGATAAATGTCTCTCACATGTACTAAATTTTGAGATGCTAAAGGCACGTCAATAGATTTGATTTCTCCCCTTACTGTACCTGCTAACATATGACCAGAAAATACTTTTGCTTTAAAGTGTTATACCTTCAGCAAAATAACTGTGTTAAAGTACTAATCCTAGATTTAACAATAATTTTCTTGAAGCAGATACTGTGTAATATTTTACATCAATCTTTTTTATTCTTCCAGGAAATTTACAGAGCTAATTGTAGATTCAATGACCTAGGTGCTTTGCCTTTTCTGTTGCAATCTTTATGAGAATAATTTGTCAAAAAAATTAAGGTAAAAATTCAAAGATGAAAAGGAAAGCACATCTGCCAAAATACCCCATTAAATAGAAATAATTTTGAAAGGTGGTTATTAAATACAATTGGTTCTGCATTTCACGTCAATGAAATATACTTGAACATTTCAAATCCTTTCTCACCATTTTTCCTCATCACAACTTCCTACATTATCACAGCTTGGGAATCCCAATGCAATATTTTTGGAAGTGCACACATCTTCATAAAAAGTGACTATTCAATTCATATCATCACTGCTATGCCCTATCATTGTTCCCACTAGTGAAGAAAAAGTTCTGTCAGTGTGATGATAGATGACCTGGAGTCAGAACAGTGCAATTAACCTTTCTTAAGCTTATTCTTGTTTAAGTGAGATAATGGAATTTGATTTTTCTTTTCAGAGAATTCTGAGTTTCAAAAATTATTTTACGGTATGCAGAAACCAAGCTCTTTCTATGCTTCTTATAAAATAATTCTACAAATTTCCTCTTATGCATTTTCTTGTCTTTCAAAAGAAATGCAATTCATTAAAATTATTCCACAAAAAAAAAAAAAAACTCTAAATAACAAGACCTCCTGAATTTAAAAAAAGAGAAACAAACATACACTTCAGATTTTGTGTGCTAGTTTGTTTTCTGGTATCCTGATGATGACTTTAAAATGCATTCTCATGAAGATTTTAAGCATTCCTCTGAAAGCTTACTCTGTATAAGAGAGTTGAGAATGCTTCCCTAAAATAAGAATTAAATAAGGGTTTAAAACTCCAGTGTTGTTAGAATGGGCTAGGAGCTGATGGGAATTTCAGGTCAAAACAGAAGTGTTGATTAACATGCACACAGCTTTTTCTGGACAAGAAAAAGGCGAACAAGTCCACTTGCGACGACTCCTGCTTAAAAGGACTAAGTGACTTTTCAAAGTCACACAGGGATGACTTTGCCTTCTGATTTCCATTCCCTTGCTCCATTAGATCTCCACAGTGCTCCACACTCATCCTGACAGGAGGATGTGCATGAGCTCATTGTGACTGACAGTTTGCTGTACTGTCACCACTACACAAGGAATATTAAAAGAAAAAAGGAACTGCAATCTTTAAAGCAGGTGGCAGAAAACCTTAAAATACTACTTCCCAACATTATAAATACATCACAGTGTCAGTCAAAGGCAGAATTGTATCCTTTGGAAACATGTGGTTGCACATTTAGCTTTCTATTTTTTGTCCTAGTGGGAAGAGAAAATAAATAATGCCCCTCAGCGTAAAAGAACTCCTTGAAAGTATTTGCCCAGGTGAAAAGTTGTGTAGTTTTTGGTTTTAGAGGCTGGGTAATCCCACTGGGATGAATTTAATAGAAGAAAATTTTATCTAGTAATTTGTCCAAATTAATACTTAAATTGGCCTCTATTGGTCAGAGCATTTCCTTTATGCTGGTCAGTCTTACTCAGATTCAACAGGAAACCCCACTGTGCTGTATTGCAGGAGAGATTTTATCTGCGGAGTGTTTGTTATCCCATTCCTGGTGTAAAAGAGCCAGGACATCACAAAATAATTGTAGAGGTTGCATGGTGAGTATGGGAGGTCCTCCTGGCACAGGAAGTCAGCAATGAGGCTAATTCTGTACCGCCTCTGAAGTTTGTCCAGTCAAAGAAAATATCCAGGGAAATAGAACAGCCAGCTCAGAAGCAGAGGCAGGGAATCTCCCCCCAGGAACCGAACAGGATATAGGAGTAATATCTTTTGCCTCTGGCTAAAGATCCAGCAATGCTCACCTGAGCATCACTCCAGACTCCTCTTGGCACAGCAGTCCCGGATCACCAGGATATAAATGAGCATTTCCCAGAGGCCAGGCTGGGCACTGAGCTCTCCTTACTCCTTTGTAAAGTGGGATCACTGGATAAGGCAAGGAGTACCAGGAGGAGCTATAGAGCACATAAGGGGTCTAAACGTAGGAATAAAATGGAAGAGCATTAAATGGATCCTTAAGAAATTAACTCTGCTGAAAGGTACTACTGGGATCCACCATTTGTGGAATTTTTTTTCCAGGACTAATGTGAATGGACATTTATTAATTCTTTCTTACCAAAGATCTGACAGTGTAAAGTTCAGAAAAGCGCACTAGCATTTGCAATGCCAGAGGAGAAATGGGAACTAATTTCATATATCTTTGTGCATAGTTAAAATTAAGATACATAATTGAACTGATTTTTCATTGCCTTACAAAGTGGTAGATTTTGTTTTTCAGGATCTGAAATTTATCTTATTACTTGTTTCCTTTCCTTTGCATTCCTGAACTGAACAATTAAATACTGCTGATGGTCCACCTAAATGCATGTATAGAAAAATAGAAAATGCATTATTAGATTTTTCTTTGTTCAAATTAGTAGAAGCAAAAGCATGCTTTACATGCTTGTTGTATGGTTTGAGAGTTGAGATGGAGTTGAGGAAAACATCATGTTTTTCATCTTCCTACACAATTTAATTAATCCTTCACACCACCATGAGTAAAATAATGCATAATCCAATAGGATTTTGGTGATAATTTATCATCAATTATTGTTCCTCATGGTAATGTTAAATAATACCTACCTTATTCAACCTATGAAATGAGTCTCATTGATTCCTTTGTCTTTGTAATTGAAAGGAACAGTCCCATCAGTTTCATTGGAGGTTATTTGTCCTCTAACACATCAAACAAGATTTAGAGCTTAAATATTGGGGGG